>NC_061113.1:256922705-257091753 GCF_002878395.1 Capsicum annuum
ACAAATAATTCCCCTTTAAAGTCCCTACACTTAACCATTTTCAAGTGACTAAGTGACCTAACAAATCGCATTCAAAACAACAAAATACCCTTTAAAGTCCCTATACTTAACCATTTTCAAGTGACTAATTGACCGAACAAACCACATTCAAAACAAGAAATGATATAAGATCATGTTGACAGTACAAGAAACAAGTAACAACCAAATGTCAAGAACAATGTTAGTGAATCACACAAGGCCACACACGGCTTCACTAGACTTCAATATGAATAATAAAAGGAAGATAACAACAATAGTGAATCACACAAGGCCCCACACAGCTTCACTATGTCAAGTTACCTTTGATATTTTCCTTAATGTCTTGATATTTCAAAATGGAAGCTTCAATCTGCTTCTTGCTTCTCTCACGGGAAGCTGCACTATCGAAAATGAAGATCTTATCAAATTAAAAGGCGGACTACTGCAATTTTCTCCAAAATACCCATCTACTATATGCTACATTCATGTTTAAGTATTGGAAATAGGAGAGAGTTAATGCAGTATTTAGTTTTATAGCATATATAATGATTATAAACACCTAATAATACTGTTTCTAATAGTAGTAGCCTTTTTTTTTTCCTAAACATATTTTAAGCATTTTAATGTAATTTTTAGTATTGTTTCCAAATCCCTATAAATAGTTATAGTGCCCTGTATCCTGTATCTTGAAGGTGTACAGTTTATCTGAAGTGAAAATGTCAGTGGGGGAGGGTGGGTTTTCATGTCCAATAGATATAACTATGTGAAAGTGACACATTATTTTACCCAAAAACAAAACGACAAAAAAGTGATAGGCTATATACATAAGAACTAAGCAATTCCATTGGTGACTGTAAACATGTATTTAAGCCTCAAATAACTCTTAACTTAGCTATTAAGAACACCATCTAGTATATAACTAACGGTCTTCACACTTAGTAATTCAAGGGCACTATCTAAGAAAATATGACACTTAACAATCTTAGAAAATCATGCAAACACATATTTCCTTGCATACATCTCTATATCATACTTACACCTTTATACAAAATTGAGAATGAGTGAACTTAAATTCTTGCATACATTATTCCAAGCCTACTAGCTCACCTTCTATATAACTAGTATCACTATCACAAGAAATCATTATTTCCACCTTTATGATCCCCCATTGTTGAAACTTAGTGTCTAGTACTAGCATGATTAATAACATAACTTCACATACTATTCTTGCTTGGCAGCTATAAAATAAAACATCAAGAAATACTAGTCCACTAGGGCTACATGATAACAATAATAGATCCTAATCTTATGGTCTATCTAATTATAGTTCATTAGATTATCCTTCTTTCACACATCACTATATTACTTACCCATCCATACATTTAAATTATATTAATTTCTCTATAAGCATCAACCAATCTCTTTTTCACAATCACAAAGGGAAGTCTAGATTATCAATCCTTAACAACCTAATACTTTCATTAATGACCTATAAAAATCATCAAGAACTAAGAACAATAAACTTTATTGGTTCAAGTTTGGGATTCTACCACAAGTTATTTGATTTACTCGGTTTGAAATCAATTCTAGGAAAAATAACATAATCCTACACCATAACTTACCATATTTATACAAATACGAACTAAGATTAATAACCCTAATCGACCTTACAATCCAATAAGAACAATTTGAGCACTTACCCGAATTGAAGTTATGGAGAAGAGTGGTGGAGAAGATCCTGGCGTGACAAACTTTGAGAGTGAAAGAATTTTTGAAAGAATTGGAGAGAAATGGAGAGAATTTGAGTTAGGGCTTTAGTTGATTCCCATTTTTCCGTTTCTTTATTTGGGGATTGGGTGGGTCGGGTCGGGTTAAAAGCTGATTTTAATTTTTTTTTAAATAACAGAAAAACCGACCACATGTGGTCGGTATGTGGTCGGTTTTTACTAAGTTTTTGATAAATTATACTTTAATAAACTATAATTAATAAATTAATTAATTAATTTAATTTAATTTTTAATAGATTATTTTTTTAATAAATTGTATAATATTTATAACAGATAAATTATATAATATATATATATATAACGTGTTAATCAGATAAATTATCGATGTCTTACGTTATTACAACTTCAACAATATACGCGTATCTACATTGACATAAAATAATATATCTATTTCTTCATAAGTATGATATCAATGTATTATTCAAAATATTTTGATATATACATTCAGTTATCGAGCTTTCAATTACTGCATATGTCACTACACGAGATATGCAGTATATATATACGTATATCCAGTTTTAGCGGTCGTTCAAAATTCGAAATTCAAAGCAAATGGTAAGTATATGCTAGTTTCATGATTCAATTTTCTGTCCCCTTCCCCCCCCCCCCCCCCCCCCCCATATACCTCGTAATGCTTGTCTTGCGTTATTATAACTTCAACAATATACGTCTGTCTACATTATATATTGAAACAAAATAGTATATCTATTTCATCACTACACGAGATATACGTATATATAAATTTATTCAATTGGCTATCAATATTCAAATACGTACTATATACATCACATACCCAATTTTACTACTCCATAATAATATACTACGTATTTCACAGAAACTTTGTTGAATTATCAGTTGGTTTATCTTATGTCATTAACATACGTTCACTATATAATATGTATATATATACTATATATATACCTATACATACACACACACATATATACACATTATCGACTACCCCATTGTATTTCACATATACTCAAATAAATAATCGGTTGATTTATCTTATGTCATTAATATACCATCGTTGTATAATATGTATATATTATATATATACATATACATATATACAAACACATATACACAGAATCGACTATATAAAGTTCAAAATACATACTATATACATCACATGCGTATACAAGTATATTATCCAATAATATAATGCGATGTGTTTCTTATACATACTTACATTAGTGTTCGATTAATTATATTTGATTAGCTTAATATATTAGGTTTTGATTACATCGTTCATCAATTCAGCACTACATGATATATATATATATATACATATATATATATATATATATATATATGAACTCTTGATGCGTATACATATATCACATCCACAAGAATGTTACCTTATAATAGAACACATTATCATATTTTGATGAATTATCGGTTATATATTACATTATTATGACCGAAATATATAGTAACATATTATATATATACACACACACACACACATATTCATTATACAAAGGTTATGCATGTTTAACGTCATTTAACGTATATACGAAAGAAAATGTTTATTTTATATATTGAAACATAAATAAAATATAAATATTAGGTTTAACATAATTTGTTTATTTTATTTGATATATTTTTAAGTGTAATTTTTTCAAAAAATTGTCGCATGATTTATTTTTATTATTATTATACTGATTATCTACTACGTGTAATCAATGTATTTTCAAAAAATTATATATATATATATATATATATATATATATATATATATATATTACATTATATATATAATTATTTTTTATGAAACAAATAATATATATATTTGATTACAAATATATAATTATTTTGATTACATATAAATATTATGTTTAAAAGTATTTTATTTTTTTTTAGTTTCAAAACCGACCAAAAGTGGATGGTTTTTTATTTCTAAAAAAAAATTTTTTTTTAAAAGACCGACCACAAGTGGTAGCTTTTTAGAAATATTTTTTTATTATTCTTATAAAAACTGACTACAAGTTATTTTTTTAATATTTTAATTTTTAAAATATATAATAATTAATATTAAAATTATTGAAATATTTATTTTGATATTTTATTAAAAAAAAGCGACCACATGTGGTTGCTTTTTTAATAATTTTTTTTAAATTAAAAAACCGACCACAAGTGGTTGGTTTTTTCCGACCACAAGTGGTTGGTTTTTTCCGACCACTTTATTGTGGTCGGTTTTTGTTGTTTTTGTAGTAGTGCAACCTCTTTTTCTGCATCCACACATCACAATGGTGTTTGGCCCTTTCAACCAAGAGTATCATTCTCTCCTAAAAAGGGTTCTTTTTCCCCACACAGTACCAATTCCTCACCCTATTATAGATATTGTAGAAAGAATGGTCACACCATTGATGCATGCTATAAACTTCTTGTTTATCCTCCTGACAACAAGTTCACAAAAGGCAAAAAGTTAGCTTCATGTGTTTAATTGGGAGACTATCTTCCTTCTGTTTCTGCATCTGTTCTGAATCAGCTGCATGGATTCAGAAATCAGCAGTTTGCTCAAACATCTAGTGGTCCTCCAGTTGAGTCTTCTCATGGTTTCACTCATGAACAACACAATTATCTTATAAATCTGTTTAAGCAGACCTCTATTACAATTGATTCTCCTGTTACAACTGCTGGACCATCCTGTAATTCTTCATTTTTTGCCAATTTTGCAGGTGAGCGTTGTAGTACTATTTTTAGTTCTAATGGTTATTCTGTTTGTGCATCTTCACTATTAGGGGTAAATCGTTGGATGCTTGATTCTAGAGCCACCAACCACATGACACCACACAAATACCTTCTACATAATTTGCAACCTCTTTCCACCCTTTTTCTCATTACCTTACCAAATAGTTACAAAGTCAAAATTATATCCACTAGTTCTCTAATTTTTAGGGATGATATTATCTTAATTAATGTTCTATTAGTCCCCTCTTTCCATTTTAACCTGATATCTATTTATCAACTCCTTAGTCAGCTACAATGCTCAGCTGTATTTTCTATTTCTAAATGCTATTTGCAGGGCCCTTCACTGAAGAGGCCACTGGACATTGGTAGGGCTCAGAATGGATTGTACTATTGTCATCTTGTTTTCTCAAATTTTTCTTCTCATATTTCTCTTTCCCATTCTCCTTTTATTTCTACTTGTTCAAATCCCTTTCCCATAGTTCCCTCATGAAATTCCTCTTCTATATGCAATAAAATGGATCTTTTCTGGCATTAAAGAATGGGACACATACCTTTCAAAAAAAATGAAATCTATTCCTTGTACTGCTTCTCAAATATCTTCTAAACAACTCTTTGATTGTTCCATTTTCCCATTAGCTAGACAACAACAATTGCCTTTCTCTCCTAGCACCATTCACACTTCTGCCCCCTTTAACCTTGTACACATTAATGTATGGGGTCCTTATCACACACCTACCTATAATGGATTTTGATATTTTGTTACTTTTGTAGATGATTTTACGCGGGCAACCTGGACACATCTCTTGTCCACTAAGTCTAATGCTTTTTCTATTATTAAGTCCTTTTTGTCCATGGTAAAAGTTCAATTTAATTTTCACATCAAGATCATTAGAAATGACAATGATTTTAAACTTGGTAGTAGCATTGAAGCCTCCCAATTCCTTTCCTCTAATGGTATTCTCCACCAAACCACCATTCCACACACTCCCCAACAAAATGGAGCAGTGGAAAGAAAACATAAGAACCTTCTTGAGGTTTCCCTTTCCCTACTGTTTCAGTCCAAACTAGTCACTAAATATTGGGGTGATTGCATACTAACATCCACTTATATCATCAATATATTACCTCTATCAGTTTTACACAATGTTTCCCTCTTTGAAAAGTTGCATGGTTTTAGTCCCCCATATGATCATATGAAGTTTGCTATTGCCATGCTGCCACACCTAAACCTAGTAGAGATAAATTTCAACTAAGGGCTATTCCTTGTGTGTTTTTGGACTATCCTACAGGTAAAAAGGGCTATAAGTTACTCAACCTTACCACTCATTCTATTTTTAACTCTAGGGATGTCATTTTTTATGAACATTTGTTCCCTTATTCCTCTTCTTCCTCTACTTCCTCCTTTTTCCCTCCCTCTTATTTTAATTATACAACTTTTGATTTACCTGTTGTTCCTTCCTCCCTTTCCTTTTCTTCTACTCCTCCCCCTCAGCCTACTTTCCCAATACCTGCTGCTCCAATTCATCCTGCACCTGCTTCTGCTCCCATCCTTTCTAGAAAGTCCACCAGACTACACTCTGCCCCATCTTATCTTTCAGACTACATATGCTCCACTGTCTCTTCCAAGGTATCCTCTGATGAAGCTCCGCAACATGAACCACAGTTCTATCATCAGGCTGCCTCTCATCCTGTATGGCAAGAAGCTATGTTACAGGAATTTTAGACCCTTGAGGCCAACCACACCTGGGATTTGGTACCTCTTCCTCCCCACAAGAAACCTATTTCTTCCAAATGAGTTTATAAAATCAAAAGAAAATTCGATGGGTCTGTGGAGAGATATATGGCTAGATTGGTAATCCGGGGTGATACACAAAAAGAGGGCATTGACTATTTTGAGACCTTCTCCCCTATTGTGAAAATTACCACCATCAAATGTTTTCTCACTGTTTCTATCAAGAAACAGTGGATTGTGTACCAATTAGATGTTAACAATGCTTTCCTTCACGGAGATCTTCATGAAGAGGTGTATATGAAACTCCTACTTGGTCTTCAAGTTCCTCCTTCTTCTACTAATCCTATGGTTTGTAAAATCAAGAAGTCCTTATATGATCTCAAACAAGCATCTAGACAGTGGTTTTTTAAACTGTCTGATGCTTTGACTTCAAGGGGCTATGTTGCTAGTAAAAATGATTACTCCTTATTTTCCAAATGTTGGGCTGGTTCATTATCTATAGTAGCTGTCTATGTGGATGATATTCTCTTAGATGGTGATGATATTGCTGAACTGGATACTTTGAAACTTTTCCTTCATGACCAGTTCAAGATCAAAGATCTTGGTCATGTTCACTAGTTCTTGGGTTTGGAAATATCTAAGCATTCTCAAGGCTATCTTATGACAACACAAATTTACTTCTGAGTTATTTGCTGAGTTTAAGTGTGATCAGTTTTCTCCTGTGGTTTCCTCCTTTGATTCCTCTGTTAAGCTTCTTCTTGATATAGACAAACCCCTATGTGATGCTGTTCTTTTTCGTAGATTGGTAGGAAAATTGAATTTCCTTCAGCATACAAGGCCTGATATTGCTTTTGCTGTGCAACATTTAAGCCAGTTGCTTCAGGCTCCACAGGATCCTCATCTATTGGCTGGTATTCATGTTTTACGTTACTTACTTAATGCTCCTGACCTGGGCATTCTATTATCTGGTATCTCTGATTTTTCCATGGTTGCATTTTCTGATTCAGACTGGGCTGCTTGTGCCCAGTCATGGAAGTCTGTCACTGGTTATTTCATTACTTTTGGTGGTTCACCTGTTTCTTGGAAATGCAAAAAGCAGCCTACTATATCCTTGTCTTCTGCTGAAGCTGAATACAGGGCCCTTCGTAAAGTGGTTGCTGAAATTTCTTGGCTGATTCGTTTATCTGGTGATCTTGGTCTCACTATCACTTCCCCTATTCTCATTTTTTGTGATAGTCAGGCTGCTCTTCACATTGCAAAGAATTCGGTTTTTCACGAACGTACCAAGCATATCGAGGTGGATTGTCACTATGTTTGTGAGAGTTTAGCTGCTGGCTTGATTTCCCTCCATCACATTTCCACAACTGATCAGTTGGCTGACATGTTTACCAAGATTCTGCCCGGCACTATTCACCATCGTTTGCTTTCCAAGCTTGGAGTGTTTACCTCCTCCAAGTTTGGGGGGGGGGGGGGGGTGTTGGGCTGGTTCATTCTCAAGTGGACAAGACTTAGCTTTAATTTATATTTGCTTAATTAGTTTTGGCCCATTACCATTATCCGGCCCACCATGTATATATAAATAGTCTCATTCCATCAGTGTAAGAACATTCTGGAAAAATAGAAAAGATATTTTCTCTTTCACTTCGTCTTTTCGTCTCCTCTGAATTGGGTTTTCTCCATTGTTAAACTCGAACCTTGTGGTCAAGCTTTCGACTCTGTCATTCAATAGCTCTATTAATTACTACTTCATATAGGGCAATAAGAAATAGAGCTGTACCCAAAAGCCCTCAACCAGCAAAGTCAAGCAAGATTACAAAGTGAGATGTATTATAACCATCTATTTCAGGTTAGTAGATTGTAGGCTAGTGCTCAAATACATTAGACTAATTTTTGCTTCTGCTGATATCGTTTTCGTTTTCAAGTGGTAAATCAGCTAAATCAGACCTTTTTCAAACGAATATTAAATTAGTAGGTTAACAAACTTTGAAAACTAAAACTTTTAATAGTACTAGTAATTAATTAGGTAATAGACGGAGGAACAAACAGTACACTCTTAACAGTATTTTACTTTTTCAAATTCAAGAATAAATCGTTGTAGATTTTATTAGTGAAAGGCATAGCTTCTCGAGATATACATGCATGAATCATGATCATCTTTCTTATGACACAGTTTGTTAATGTTGTCTGTTGAAAAATGAAAGCTCATTTCTTAAAGAAGAAAGTTTAATCCACAGAGTTAATATAGTGTTAAATGAATATCCCAAAGAATCCAAGTAATACTATACATTCGATATTGCAGTAAGTCAGCTTCCAAATTTACAAATGAAGAACAACAATACCTGGACGACTTTGAAAAGTTTTCGAGGTATAATTAAGAAAGAATGAGGATAAAATCCAGGTATTGCTGTAAAATAAAAATTCAAAGTCCTGATCAACCATCAAAGATGAGTAGTAAAATAAAACATGCCGATTAAATAGACATTACCAATAAATGGGGGCAAACAATTAAAGACAGAATAATTCACATGAACTATATATAAGGATGAGGGAGAGAAGAAAAAAACAAATGATGGTAGATGAAATTCAAACCAGAACTTATAGAAACTCACCAAAACAGAAAGAGGAACTTCAAGCAGCTATGGAGACAGAAGCCACAAATTAAGTTTCTGACCCTGAAGTTGAGCAATAAACTAAGAGCCAACTAGACATTATTTAATTGAATTGAATTGAGAATTTTGTTCGGACATGTAATTTGGATTTCTTAAACTCTTTTTTTTTAAAATAAATAAATAAATATAAAATTTCATAATTTGTGAAAAGCTCTTATACAATCTTATAATAAATCATAGTTCATGAACAAGTACTGGAAAATCTCTTAAGAATTACTAATAAATTATATATTTTCATGTTCCTTTTATGAATAAATATTAATTTCGATCATATGTTATTATAAACTTTTAAATATAAAGATTCACAAGTCCAATAAATCAGTAATGACAGTAACTGATTATTAATTATCTGATAAAGTCCTCTAACATAATATGATAATTTTCTTACGTTGGACAGAGTTTGTTTGGTTTGTTTTTAAAATAATTTCGATTTAGGAAAAAAGACACAAATGAGCACCCGGCCAAAACAAATAACACGAGAATGGTTCATGTTTCAAAATTTCAAATTCTAGTCATTTTATTGGCTAATGGTAGGCGGCTAACTCCTTTTTTATTTTGGGTCACTGCTATCTTTTTTTAAAAAAAGAAAAATTGTTTTCTATTAATTTTTAATTTCAGTAAACATCACCATGAACATACACCCACTACATACTTTCTTCTCCAATTAATCATGAACACTGATTTAATTTTTTCGTTTGCTTATTCGCGCAACCTGCAACAACAACTTCAATTGGAATTGAGTTTTGTTTGAAACTGAGTGTGTTTTGAGGTTCCACACTAGAGTTTTCTTTGTAGCTCTTTTTAAAAAAAAAATAAAAAATTCTTTTAATTGTATTATTCTGGAACAATACAATACATATCTACATATATACAATATAATACAAAAGTGAAATAAATATTTTTATATATACAACAATAATATAGCTTTTATGCACATCCTGTACCATACACATCATAGACCAAAAATATCATATACTCTACTATATCGATACAATCATTATACTATATCGATACAATCCCTATCACTATATTGATACAGTCCTTATACCAATATTGATACAACCCCTGTATCATTTTGATACTTATTTACATACATGTTGTATACAATAATTATACATTTTCTATACACCTTTTTTTATATATATATGTATGTATGTATGTATCTATGTATACACATACACATACATACA
The DNA here is from genome assembly GCF_002878395.1 of Capsicum annuum. Lineage (NCBI taxonomy): Eukaryota > Viridiplantae > Streptophyta > Magnoliopsida > Solanales > Solanaceae > Capsicum > Capsicum annuum. Next base: position 256,932,799 of record NC_061113.1, read on the forward strand.
TACATACACACAGAGAGAGAGTTACCTATACACATTCTATACAATAATTATATAATTTGTATGAACATTCTATACAATATTTAGCTGCAATATTATTTTGGATAATATCTTATACAACAACTGCACAATTTTATACACATTCTATCATACGTGTTTTATACAACAACTATACAGTTTCTATACACATTCTATATTTTTTTATATACATTTTATACATATACATATTTAATATAACTATACAATTTCAGCATATATAGTATATTGGTACATTTTTATATAATTATATTTAATTGTTATTTTTAAACAATCAAAAAAATAACAGACTATTTTTTAATTAAAAAATTCGTAGCTAAAAGAAAAACTGAAACAACTTTTTAGGAAAGAGCTGAATGGCCCAAGGCTAAGAATATGAAGAGAGAATCTCAAAAATAGACCCAAATTAGAGTGACTTTCAAATTTTAGCTCCAAATAAAAAAGATTTGTTAAAATAACCTTTACTTGTTAACCCATATTTTTTTGGACGAAATTGCAACTACATTGATGATCCTCATGATAACAACTCCATATTTATATCTTTCAATTTTTTTTCTCTTTTTAATTTTACTTTGATTTTTATTTTTTATTTTTAATTTTCTCAACCCTTACTTTTTTCCTTTTTTCCTCTCAACTTTTTTTTTCTTTTATATTATTTTTTATTTTTTATTTTTTCTTTCCTCTTGTTTTTTTTTTTAGTTTTTCTCAACCCTTACTTTTTTTTTCTTTACACCTTTCAACGTCTATTTTTATAAAATTTTTATTTTTATTTTATTTTTTCTTTTCTTTTAAAATTTTCCTCGAACTTTATTTTTATTTAATTTTTTTATGAACCTTTTTTCCCCTATTCTCTCTCAACTTCTACATTTCTTTGATTTTTATTTTTTCTAATATTTTTCTTCTTTTTCTGCAATTTTTATTATTTTTATTCTTTTCTTCGATTCCTTCTATTCAAGTTATATCTCATGAACAAGAGTTGACACTATCACATTATAAAGGCAGGACTTGAGACTTTTGAACAATAAGATACGTTTCATGGGCAAGAGTTGACACTACTACATTGTAGAGGCAAGACTTATGACTTTCAAACAACAAGTTATGTTTCATGGGCAAGAGTTGACACTACCACATTGTATTTTGATTTATGAGATGTTTTATAACTCTAACCTTAGAGGCAAGACTTAAATCAGGGACTTTCAAACAATAAATTATACCCTACGGGCAAGAGTTGATTCTACCACGTTATGTTTTCATTTGTGGGATGTTCTCCAACTATTGACTTAGAGGCAAGACTTAGCTCAAGGACTTTCAAACTACAAATTATGTCCCACAGGCAAGAGTTGACTCTACCACGTTATATTTTCATTTATGAGATGTTCTACAACTATTGCCTTAGAGGAAGACTTAATTAGCTCAAGGACCTTTCAAACAACAAATTATGCCTTACGGGCAAGAGTTGACTCTACCACGTTATGTTTTCATTTTTGAGATGTTCTACAACTATTGTCTTAGAGGCAAAACTTAGCTCAAGGACTTTCAAACTACAATGCCCCATTGGTAAGAGTTGATACTACCACGCTATGTCTTCATTTATGAGATGTTCTACAACTCTTGCCTTAGAGGCAAGACTTAACTCAAGGATTTTCAAACAACAAGTTATATTTCATGGGCAAGAGTTGACACTACTACATTGTATTTTGATTTATGTGATGTTTTATAACTCTTACCTTAGAGGCAAGACTTAGCTCATGGACTTTCAAACAATAAATTATACCCCACGGGCAAGAGTTGACTCTACCACGGTATGTTTTCATTTATGAGATGTTCTCCAACTATTGCCTTAGAGGCAAGACTTAGCTCAAGAAATTTCAAACTACAAATTATTCCCTACGGGTAAGAGTTGACTCTACCACATTATATTTTCATTTATGAGATGTTCTACAACTATTTTCTTAGAGGCAGGACTTGACTTAAGGACTTTCAAACTACAAATTATATCCCATGGGCAAGAGTTGACTCCACCACGTTATGTTTTCATTTATGAGATGTTCTACAACTATTGCCTTAGAGGCAAGACTTGACGTAAGGACTTTCAAACTACAAATTATGCCCCACAGGCAAGAGTTGACTTTACCACGTTATGTTTTCATTTATGAGATGTTCTACAACTATTGCCTTAAAAGCAAAAATTAATTAGCTCAAGGACTTTCAAGCAACAAATTATGTCCCAGGGGTAAGAGTTGACTCTACCACGTTATGTTTTCATTTATGAGATGTTCTACAACTATTGCCTTAGAGGCAAGACTCAATTAGCTCAAGGACTTTCAAACTATAAATTTTACCCCACGGGCAAGAGTTGGCACTACCACGTTATGTCTTCATTTATGAGAAGTTCTACAACTCTTGCCTTAGAGGCAAGACTTAGCTCAAAGACTTTCAAATAATAAATTATGTCCCACGGGCAAGAGTTGACACTACCACGTTATGTCTTCATTTATGGGATGTTCTACAACTCTTGCCTTAGAGACAAGACTTTGCTCAAGGACTTTCAAATAATAAATCATGCCCCACGGGCAAGATTTGACACTACCATATTATGTCTTTACTTATGAGATATTCTACAACTCTTCTCTTAGAGACACGACTTACCTAAAGAATTTTTAAAAAACTTCGTAACAACAATTCATGCCCTTAAATTTGCTTTAATGTCAAAAAAGAAAATCCCTTTGTGGATTGTCTAATTTTTTATTTATTAGAAAAATATAATAGAAGTTGAGAAAAAAGAAAAAAAGCGATCAAATTAAATAGAGAAATAAAAAAAAGATTGAGAAAAAAAAAGGAAAGAAAAAAATAAAGATCATGAAAAAAGAAAAGAACTAAAAAATTGAGAGGAAAAATAAAAATAAAGTTTGAGAAAAATGAGAGGAAAAAAAGAGAACTGAAAAAAGAAAAAAGCAATCAAACAAAATAGAGAAATAAAAAAAAGATAGTGAGAAAAAAAAAGGCAAGGAAAAAATAAAGATTAAAAAAAATAAAGAATTAAAAAAATTGAGAAAATAAAAAATGAGAGGAAAAAATTAAAATAAAGTTTGAGAAAAATGAGGGAAAAAAGAGAAATGATAAAAATAATAAAAGAAAAAGAAAAATAAAGGTTAAAGACAAATGAATTAAAAAAGAAAAAAAAAGAAATAGATAATGCTTGAGAAAAAAGAAAAAAGAGAAAAAAATAAAGATTGAAACAAATGAATTAAAACATAAAAATATAATTAAAGAAAAAATAAAAAGTAAAAATAATAAAAAATTGAATGATAAAATTAAAGAAAAAATAAAAAGTAAAAATAATAAAAAAATATAATAATAAAATTAAAGGAAAAAAATAAAAATTAAAAATAATAAAAATTAAAATTTGAGAGATAAATGAGTATGAAAAGTTTAAAAATATAGTTGAGGTGTAGAGGAACAAAATGATACTTTTAGTATATTAAAAAGTAAGGAAGACTATTCTTCAAAGACATTTTTTTTTTGGGTCAAATATCTAAAGTCAGTCATATTTGAGTTTATGACATGCAATTTCCTGGAATATGAAAGATGGCCGAATGGCCCAAGTCTGAATATGGCCAAATGATTCAATGACCATTCAATGACATTAATTTGACTGACGGGACATAAAATGTTCATTGACTTTGTTTTTCTATATTATAGAAGAGCTGGTTTCGACCAGCTCTTTGTTATTACCACTTTATCCTTAATTGCTTTGTAATTTACTATATTATTCCTAATTAATTATTATAAGTCATTTATATATTAGAATTAATAATATTTTTTTATTATATTGCATCTAATTAATTATTATAAGTCATTTATATATTAAAATTAATAATATTTAATTAAAAAAGTAGATATTTATAACGTTTGTTTCAGTTGCTTTAACCGTGATTTTACTATAGCATCCCTAATTAATTATTAGAAGTCATTTATGTATTAAAAAATTAATAATATTTAATTAAAAAATAGATGACATGTCTGCCTATATTAACCTTAATTGTTCAGTGATTTATTATATTATCCCTAATTAAATATTATAAGTCCTTTATATATTAAAATTAATTAATTATTAGAAGTCATTTTATATATTAGAATTAATAATATTTAATTAAAAAATAGATATTTATGACGTTTGTTTCAGCTGCTTTAACTGTGATTTTACTATATCATTCCTAATTAATTATTATAAGTCATTTATGTATTAAACATTAATAATATTTAATTAAAAAATCAGCTGCTTCGTCATTTACTATATTATCTCTGATTGCTCCATGATTTACTATATTACCCCTAATTAATTATTATAAGTCATTTATATATTAGAATTAATACTATTTTTTTTATTATATTACCCCTAATTAATTATTATAAGTCATTTATATATTAGAATTAATAATAGTTAATTAATAAAATAGATATTTATGACATTTTTTTCAGCTGCATTAACTGTGATTTTACTATATTATCCCTAATTAGTTATTATAAGTCATTTATGTATTAAAAAATTAATAATATTTAATTGAAAAAAATAGATGACATATCTGCCTATGGTTTCGACCAGCGCTTCATCAACTACTAAATTACTCCTAATTGCTCCGTGAATTGCTATATTACCCCTAATTAATTATTATAAGTCATATATATATTATAATTAATAATATTTTTTATATTCTTATTAATTATTAAAAGTCATTTTACTGTATTACCTCTAATTGCTTCATGATTTACTATATTACCCTTAATTAATTATTATAAGTCATTTATATATTATAATTAATAATATTTTTTATTAGTCATTTATGTATTAAAAATTCATAATATTTAATTAAAATATTGATTTCAACATGGCTGCTTCAAGAGCTGCACCGTGATTTCACTATATCACCCTAATTAATTACTATAAGTCATTTATGCATTAGAAAATTAATAGTATTTAATTAAAACAAGAAAAATATGCGTTTATGACATATTTGTTGCAGTTTCTTCAACCATAATCATCTTTGAGAAGATGAGTTTTCTATATTTTGTAACAGGTCTCAATCTTATAATCAAACAATTAAAATAACTTGATTACACGACACATCACACTTTCTTATCATGTGGAAAAAAACTATCTTATAAAACTTCACTTCTTAGTGAGTACCGTCAAATTATTATTATTTAAAAAGTTATCGTTTTAAATCAATGTACATTTATGTTTGTATTTCATCGATATCAAATATTAGTGCTAAAAGATGTCTATAGTATTGGGCCCGTGCTGACACGGGTCATGCACCTGTAGTGAGGTGGTTTTGACCACTCTTCATTTAATATACTACCCCCAATCATTTACTATATTACATCCCAATTGCTCCATAATTTACTATATTATCCCTAATTAATTATTACAAGTCATTTATATATTAGAATTAATAATATTTTTATTATATTATCCCTAATTAATTATCATATTAGAATTTATAATATTTAATTAAAAAATAGATATTTATAACGTTTGTTTCAGCTGCTTTAATCGTGATTTTACTATAACATCCATAATTAATTATTATAAGTCATTTATGTATTAAAAAATTAATAATATTTAATTTAAAAAATAGATTACTATATTAACCCCTATCATTTACTATATTACCCCTAATTGCTCCGTAGTTTACTATATTATCCCTAATTAATTATTATAAGTCATTTATATATTAGAATTAATAATATTTTTGTATTATATTATCCCTAATTAATTATTAGAAGTCAACCACTTCTTCATTTACTATATTACCCCTATCATTTACTTTATTACACCCTAATTGCTCCGTGATTTACTATATTATCCCTAACTAATTATTACAAGTCATTTATATATCAGAATTAATAATATTTTTTATTATGTTACCCCTAATTAATTATTATAAGTCATTTATATATTAGAATTAATAATATTTAATTGAAAAAATAGATATTTATAACGTTTGTTTCAGCTGCTTTAACCATGATTTTACTATATTATCCCTATTTATTATTATAAGTCATTTATGTATTAAAAAATTAATAATATTTAATTAAAAATAGATTACTATAATACCCCCTATTATTTACTATATTACCCTTAATTGCTCCGTGATTTACTATTTTATCCCTAATTAATTATTATAAGTCATTTATATATTAGAATTAATAATATTTTCTTATTATATTATCCTTACTTAATTATTATAAGTCATTTATATATTAGAATTAATAATATTTAATTAAAAAATAGATGACATGTCTGCCTATATTGTTTTTTGGAAATTTTGACTTTTGAAAGAGAGTCGCCACTTAATTTTGAAAAGGAATTAAAAAACCTTAGAGAGTCACTTAAAATGATTCAAAACAGGAAAATCGTTTTAAGTTAGAAATTCTAGGTAAGTGGTTCCTATTAACGTTTTAGGAAGGTGTTAGACACCTAAAACATCCGCTAATTTGCGGTTATCCGGACTGTTTGAAAATTGTCTTTTGATTAACTTCGAAAAGATTTGTTTTGAAAAGTGTTTGCTTTTTTGGAAAGAAAGCAATTTTAGAAATATTTTGATGTTTAGGCAAAACTACTTTTTTAGCGAGCTAACTAAGAATTTGACTAGGTTCGCAAAGCACATAAGGAAAACAAACATAAAGAACAGGCAAAGGGGAGGAAGTAAGGGATTTAGGCCATTAGGCCCAAATCGATAAGACCTGTCCTATTCTACTTGGGCTTTCGACCCATAACCTGTCCTAATCTAGTTTTCGAACCTTTAGCTCGAGTCTCGCTTCACCTGTATTAAATATAACTTTGACTTTGAGGCCCGAATGAATGGATAAAGAAATAATTACATAAATAAATAATTAAAGGAAACAATGAAAAATAACAGGACTTTAAAGCCCCCTTTGCTGCTTAGAAGATGAGACTTTAACCCACTTCTTCTTCTTCCGACTCCATGCATGTTCATACTATATAACGGACATTCAATGCTTTGTAAAGAGGTGGACCTCAATGGCCCCATTTCCTAATGCGAGAGTAAAGAGCCCAATTGGCCTCCCGAGTAAATTCATGCAAAGAAAAGATGAGTGAATTAATGCCTCTTCTGAATTTTCAACTGACACGCAAAATATTAATTGATTTAAAGAAACATCTACCAACCAGAGGATTTAAAATTGATGGGAAATAAATTAGAATCAATCCATGATTGGTGACCCTAACTAACCACTAAAGCACTTGAGCGATCAACAAAATAATGCGTCATTGGATATTAACCAGTATATTCCTGCTATAATCACACATTATGACAAGAGTCCTTCATTTTAACAAGCTGTCAATGGCATCCGCCCAGGAAAACTCATACATACACTCAGGACAATGATACATATTCGAAAGAAACATGCGAAGATTTGACGCTTAGTTTAACACTTGGCGAAAGGAATCTCGAGACTTGATTTTTAGAGCATTCTAACCATCCGGAAAGATATCATCAGTAGGTGTCAAATTCATAAATAAATTGAAGGGATAAAGATTATTCCTAATTCAAAAATTTTAACATGGAGCAGAAGCACTCGAGAGCTTAAAGGAAGGATGTTACCTTTCGGGGAGCAGCAAAACAGGACATACGAGCTATCAGCACGGCTGTCACCATTGGGAGCTTGATGTTCTCGAGTTGGGCACTCCCAATTGGTCGACTAGCTTACTAGAAGTAATGGACGAGAAAATTTTAGCACGATGAACTCTTTGCTTTCAGAGTTTCCAACCCAAAATTCGAACCAACCATTTGAACTAGCCTAAAAAAAATTTCCTTCTTTTGTTTCTCTTGAAAAAACCTCAGAAAGAAAGAAAAAATTCCTTAAAATTTCTCGGAAAGAAACCCTAACTTCCCCCTTTTCGAAAAAAATCCCCTGAAAGAAGAGAAAAAAGACCTCTTAAAATAGTGACCCCAAGGGTCTTTATATAGAAGATGAATTGGGGGTAAATCGAGGATTTTTGAAGAAGATTTTGAAATTCAAAATTCCTATCCCCCCGCTTCGGTTTTCATCAGCAAAATGGTACTCTATTTTGGATTTTTCCCCTCTTTTTGAAATGGGTGGACCAATATATTTTGAGCAAAACAAATTGTACTCAAGAACCAATGAAAATTGCCCAACTGTATATGAAATTGTATGCATTGTCCCGAGATTCGTGGAGGTAGACGTTGAAGGGAGACACCTAAGCGTGTTCCTAGAGGATTCGAGACTGATTTGTGTAACAAATCATGCTAGTCATATGAGGATGTACGAATTCGAGTAAAGATCGATACGTTTAGGCAAAAACAAACTGGCTCGGGTTCGGGTCACTGCTGAAATGGTTTGAATTGGGGACTAGATTGTTCATCGATTTCTTATGGGGTTGAATCACATATTGTTGCTAGAGATATTGTTGTTCGGGTCGGTGCTGATGGATTTGAGTTTTTGCATATTGGTTGTTGTGGTTGAAAATGTTGTTGACGTTGTTTGTTGGTGGAAGGGAAGATATGGGTGTAAAAGGTTTTGGGTCGGGTCAGGATATTTTGGTTGGGCTGATTTAATGGGATTAAATTAATTGGTTTGGGGTTATTTAATAGATAACCCCAATTGAATTAAGAATTAGCTGAATCCATTTAAATTTTAGCCAAATTGAAAATCAATTTGCCAATTTGTATTGCAATTAAGGCCAATTTGATTTCAATTATAGAAAAATTTAATAGATTGGCCAAATTAAATCAAAATTCGATACAAATTAATGCCTCACTTAATCCCAAGCTTCTTGATTCGATAAAATCGAGCACGTATTCATCCAAATAAATTATTTTTGAGAATAAGTTATATTTAAATCAAGATTTTGATCATTACATTTATTTTCAAAGATTATCCTTAATTAAAATTTGATATTGATGAAACTGTTCATTTAAATGACATCATTATTCAATCTCATACATGTAAATACGAAAATATATAATTATCACTTAAATAACAAATTTAGCTCAAATGCATATTTTAAAATGCATTTATTTGGAAAAAATAATTGTTGTGATTTTATTTGAAAATCGAAGAAACTCGAAATTAAACGTAGTTGTGGAGGGCAAAAATTAGGTGTCAACAACTGCCCCCTCCCTTTGGGTAGGATAGATGCAAGTAATCCTGGGCAAAGGGAGGTTGACGTTCCTAATTTTTGTCCGACCATAAATTCGTATCTAAGAGAGGTCGGTGTTCCGCATGAGTTTTGAGGAGTTATGGCCGAACCTCGGTATTAGGTTTCCTACATATCTCAGGTCATATGAGAATTCAGGCCACTTGTAGTTCATAAAGCTTGATTTAAAGCACGATATTCGAAAATAATTCACCAATTATCACAATTTAAGAATTTTGGTTAAACCGAGAAGCTGGGGAATAAAGGGATTTGGGGGAGGTTGTAATGCGGTTGAGTTTTCTACACAGAGCCCAACCTACATATCCCTAAGACTCAGGGAATCAGATCGCTTGTAGTTTGACTCAATCGGTAGAAAAGATAGTCTTTTATTTTAGACGATCTTTAACTCGGGATGAGTGACAAGTTAATCGAGTTGCGGAAAAGAGGCTTGTAACCTCTTAACCATGAACGTGGAGCTCTTCACATTCATAGGTAAGAACTTACCCGGACCTAATTTTCAAAACTCTAAGTGCGTTGCCACCCGAATTTGAAAGAAAAAGAAAGTTCCCCTCAGTATGAGTTAACAAACATCCCAGAGGTAAAGGTGAGACCAGAATATCCAAAAGTACCCACATGCCTTCTAATAGAGGTGTGGTTGGATGGTGGTGGTGATTATCATTTAGCTCTTGTCTAGAGAGTTTGATATCCTTCTCCAGACTATGTCCCGTTTTGCTGCTGAGAAAGAGTTCCACGTTGTGCTGCGTCCTTTTTGGAGTCGTCCGCACCTGTGGTTTTGATTTGAGATTTTCATCCTTTCGGATGATCTCGACAATTTCTCACACAAAAATCATTAGTGATAAGCTCAATCCACGAAATAAGTACATAGTATTTTACCATATCTCCGTGTAAGTTGTTGTCTAAAAAGCGAAGTCATCCTTTCTTGTACCTTCAGAGTGGGGTGGCCTTTTTGGACACCGGCGATACTTTTGTAGAACGGTCCCTACAACCGTGTAATCTTATGCTGGTGTGGCAACCCTTTTGGTTACCTATATCACTTGTTGTATGTGGAATGATGAACTCTCCGATTATAGCCGATGATTGATTTATAAATTTTTCTTAAATTGTCAATCTTTGGATAATCTTGCACATTATTTGATTGTTGGATACGAGGCGACTTACAGATATCTTTTTAATTGCTAGCTTTTAGGCAATCTTGAGATGGCTTACAAATATCTCTCCAATCGCTAGTTTTCAGGTGTTCCTGCACATCATCTGACCTTGGATACAATATGACTTATAGATAATCCCTCAAATTGATAGTCTTTGGGTAATCCTGCACATAACCGATCTTGGATATGACACGACTTATAGAGAACCCTTGGACGTATCAATTTGACAGTCTTGCATATCCTCCGTTAAGGATTTAGTTGTGACTCACGGATAACCTTTGAACTATCAACTTTTGGGCGATCTTGCACACCATCCGATTAGGATGTTGTTGTGGCTTACAGATGACCTACAAGCTATCAACTCATAGGTGATCTTATATACTATCCTATTTCAAATAATGTGACTTATAGGTGACCCTCAAATTGTCAATTTCCAGGAAACCTTACATATCATTCATCATTGGATAGCGACTTAAAGGTGTCCCTTTAAATCGTGTACCCTTGATGCATTCATATATTGATTCATGAAATGATGAGATATCCTCGACGCCAATGTTTCTGTCTAGTGTGTCAACAGATGTTAAATGCCTTCTGGAGTGATGGTATGAGATGGCCTTCGCAGCAATGATATGTAATGTCCCTTGGGGAAATGGTATGCAATAGCCCTTGTGGCGATGATATGCAATAGCCCTTGTGGCGATGATATGCGATAGCCTTTGTGGCGATGATATGTAATAGCCCTTATGGAGATGATATGCGATAGTGTGGCGATGATATGCAATAGCCCTTTTGGCGATGATATGCAATAGCCCTTGTGGCGATGATATATAATAGCTCTTATGGCGATGATATGCAATAGCCCTTGTGGCGATGATATGCAATAGCCCTTGTGGCGATGATATGCCATAGCCCTTGTGGGGATGATATACAATAGCCCTTGTGGCGATGATATGCAATAGCCCTTGTGGCGATGATATACCATAGTCCTTGTGGTTATGATATGCAATAGCCCTTATGGCGATGATATGCAATAGCCCTTGGGACAATGATAAAAATAATTTTACCTGAATTCATCTGTCATTGTCTTGCTTTCTACATGTACCTATGCTCAAGGTAGGCAATTAGTAGACACAAAGTCACTTTTGCTAGCGACTATTTTTAGGAAACTTCTAAATACAATATTTGTAAAGAAGACTAGGCGTTTTTGTTTGTCGCCTATGATCTCAAGAAATGAGATGGACAAATCAAAAGGTCCTCAATAAATAGTTGTTAACCCCTTTTTAGGGCTACCCTAAAATACCATTCTTGGGCATTAATGATCTATTGTGGCTCCTCATTTGCTCGGGAATTTTTGAAAGAGACTCTCATTTTTGTGTATTGATCCCTGCATCCACAGAAAAATGATTAGTTTGAATGAAATTACCCTATATTGACCTTCTTGGATCCTCGATTTGCTCCTTGCCATCTCTCGGGCATTCCGTCATGTTGGGACTTCCACCCTGACCCTCCATCCCAAATGATGTCTAGGCAAGTACTAAATAAGTGAGTCGTAAGATTTTTGAAAATAGAATTAATTTTTTGAAAATAATTTCGAAAACTTCTGTAAAACTTTAGAAAATCTCTACCAGTCATGTCATGTACTAGCTCAAGGAACGTCCTCCTTGTGGTTTTGACTATATTCAACGGATGGTTTTCAAAACTCATGATCATTGTTAGAGGGTTTCTTCAAGTAGTTCTATCATAGCCAAAAATTGAGCCTACCCAGACTTTGTTACAGTTGGTGGCTTCCAAAGCTTTAACCTCTGGTGCTGGAGAATTTGGAATATGTTCCGGCATTTGGTGGAAATTTTGAGGTCTTCCTCAATATTTCTGCCTCAGTTTAAAGTTGTTTGAGATGATACAAATCCGAGTGGATCTGAAGTCTTTGCTGATCTTCATTCTCTTTGTTGGATGTCAATCTTCTCTTCTGAATTTTCGAGATTCCTTCTCGAAAATTCTGCCCCAGTTTCCATTTCTTGGGGTTATATGACCGAGCCGTTGGGGCGCCTACATATCCCGTTGAAGCAGGAATCAGGTCAAACGTAGTTCAGGACTACGCTAGGGATATATATAGAAAATCTAATGGGTTGACCGAAGCCGACATAGGCCGCCTACGTATCCCTTTTATTGGGAATTCAGGTCATCCCGTAGTTCATTCATAAGAGGAAAGGATAAATCATCCTAAGGGGTTGACCGAAGCCGACATAGGCCGCCTACATATCTCTTTCTTGGGAATTCATGTCAAACGTAGTTCGTACATAAGAGGAAAGGGCTCTAGACAGTCACACACTAGAAAACAACATTATTACAAAGGCGATTACAAGTAAATTAACTAAAGAAACACAAAATCTAGAATGTCCTTTAAACATAATATCTCTTTACCACGTCAGAATTGATTGGTTTGGTCCACTCCGTTCCATCCATCTCAGACAAAATCAGAGCTCATCCAGATAGCACCTTGCGAACTATGTATGGCCCTTGCCAGTTTGGAGCAAACTTGCCCTTGCACTCCTCTTGGTGAGGGAATATTTATTTGAGAACCAGTTTCCCCACTTCAAATGCTCAAGCCCTCACCTTCTTGTTAAAGGTACGAACCATCCTGTGTTGGTACAACTGACCATGGCATATAGCGACCATTCTCTTTTCATCAATCAACATGAGTTGTTCATAGCGAGCACGAACCCATTCTTCGTTACTTAGTCCAGCTTCCTAAATAATCCTTAGGGAAGGGATTTCAACTTCAGCAGGTATTACAGCTTCATTCCTATAGACAAGTAAATAGGGGGTCGCCCCGGTGGAGGTTTGAACTGTTGTGCGATACCCTAGCAAAGCGTAAGGTAACATCTCATGCCATTATCTATCATTTTCGACCATCTTTCTCAAGATCTTCTTGATATTCTTGTTGGCCGCTTCCACAGCTCCATTCATTTAGGGACAACATGTAGTCGAGCTGCGATGCACAATCTTAAACTGATCACAAATTTCTTTCATCAAGTGATTGTTCAAGTTTGCCCCATTGTCAGTAATGATCGATTTCAGTACTCTGAACTAGCAAATCAAGTTATTCCTGATGAAATCCGCAACCACTTTCTTAGTGACGGCTCTGTATGAAGCCGCTTTGACCCACTTAGTGAAATAATCAATGGCAACCAAAATAAATCTATGCCCATTCGACGTTAATGGATCTATTGGTCCGATGACATCTATGCCCTAAGCTATGAAAGGCCAAGGCGAATTCATTGTGTAAAGCTCGTGTGGAGGCATTCGAATCAGATCTCCGTGTATTTGATATTTTGGATATCTCTGCACATACTTACTACAATCATTTTCCATAGTCATCCAGAAGTAACTGGTTCTCAGGATCTTTCTTACATGGACAAACCCATTCATGTGGGGGCCACAAATTCCAGCGTGTACTTCTTTTATCAATTTATTGGCTTCCGCAGCATCAACGCATATTAGGAATCCCAAATCAGGAGTCCTCCTAAAAAGAATTTCCCCACTTGGAAAGTAATTCTTTGCCAAACACCGGATTGTCTTCATTTGGTTGTTACTAGCCTCTTCAGGATATATTCTAGATTCCAAATACCTTTTAATGTCATAGTACCAAGGCTTTCCATCAGGATCCTCTTCCACGTGTACACAATGCGCGGGTTGCTCCTTCAAGCTTATTTCCAAAGGATCAATGTAACTCTGATCCGGGTGCTGAATCATGAAAGATATAGTGGCCAAAGCATCAGCAAACTCATTTTTTATCCGTGGGATATGCCTAAAATCAACTTCCTTGAATCTTTCACATAATTTTTGCATCAGCTCTACATAAGGAGTGATCTTGGGATTTTTTACCGCCCATTCTCCCGTACCTGGTGAATCAGCAAATCTAAATCCCCAATGACTAACAACTCATGAACACCCATATCAAGTGCCAATTTGAGACCCAGAATACAAGCCTCATATTCAGCCATGTTATTAGTGCATGGAAAACGTAACTTAGCAGTTACCGGATAATGCTGGCCCATTTCTGACACCAAAATTGCTCCAATTCCTGAATCTTTGAAGTTGACCGCCCCCTCAAAAAATAGCCTCCATCCGGGGTAAATCTTTGTAATGTCTTCTCCTATGAACAAAACTTCCTCATCTGGAAAGTAAGTTCGAAGTGGCTCATATTCCTCATCAACTGGGTTCTCTGCCAAATGATCTGCTAAGGCTTGCCCCTTGATTGCTTTTTGGATCACATACATAATGTCAAACTCACTCAGCTAGCTTTCCCGTAGGCATGGCCTTTTGGAAAATATACTTTAATGGATCCATTCTCGAGATGAGGTATGTTGTGTATGACGACAGATAATGCCTCAACTTTTGTGCTGTCTAAGTCAAAGCACAACATGTCCTTTCTACAAGAGTGTAACGGGCTTCATATGGCGTGAACTTTTTACTCAAGTAGTAAATGGCTTTCTCTCTCCTACCGATCTCATCATGTTGACTGAGGACACATCCGAAAGCATTTTCTGAGATTGACAGGTAAAGCAATAATGGAATTCCTTCTCTTGGTGGAATCAAAATTGGCAGTGCAGACAAGTATTCCTTGATGCGGTTAAAAGCTCTCTGACATTCTTCTGTCCACTCGTTCAATGCATTTTTCTTCAACATCTTGAGAATTGGCTCGCATATGAATGTTGACTGCGCGATGAACCTGCTAATGTAATTCAAACGACCCATGAAACTCATAACTTCCTTCTTAGTCTTCGGCGATGGCAAATCCTGAATTGTCTTGATTTTGGATGGGTCTAACTCGATGCCTCTTCTACTGAATATGAACCTCAACAACTTCCCTGATGGCACACCAAAAGAACACTTAGCAGGGTTTAATTTCAAACTGTACCTTCTTAATCTATTGAAAAATTTCTCCAGATGAGTCAGATGATCCGAACTCTCACGGGATTTGATAATTACGTCATCCATGTACACCTCAATCTCTTTATTGATCATATCATGGAAAATCATCGTCATAGCCCTCATATATGTTGTACCCACATTTTTTAGACCAAACGACATTACCCTGTAATGATAAACACCCCAGGGTGCAATAAAAGTTGTGTTTTCTGCATCTTTCTCATCCATCAATATCTGATGATACTCGATGAAACAATCAACAAATGACTGCATTTCATGTTCTGCACAGTTATCAATGAGAATGTGGATGTTGGGCAACGAAAAATTATCTTTAGGACTGGCTCTATTCAAGTCTCCATAGTCAACACAAATTCGAATCTTACCATCTTTCTTCTGCACAGGGACGATGTTGGCCAACCACATCAGATTTTTTGTGACCTTGACAACATTAGACTGGATTTGTTTTGTCACTTCTTCCTTGATCTTTAGACTTAAATCTGGCTTGAATTTTGGCATTTTTTGGTTGGCTGGATCAAACTTCGGATTTATTGCCAACTTATGTGACACAATGCTGGTGCTCAACCTTGGCATATCATCATAGGACCAAGCAAACACGTCGATGTATTCCCGCAACAGGTGGATGAGCTCTTTTCTTTGTGGGACCGCCAGGTGGATACTGACACTTGTCTCTTTGATTTTATCGTGATCTCCCAGGTTGACTATTTTAGTTTCCTCTAGATTGTGTTTTTCGTGATTCTCAAATTCCTCCATATCTTTGACTAATCATTCCTCATCATTATCCTTCCAATCATCATTGTTTCTCTTATTTTGTTCGTTCAAGATTTGACATGACACGACATTGGCAGATTTTAAACTAGTGTTACTGTAATGGACAAACAAACCAAGTTAGATTATAACAAGATAATAACAAAATATATAATTAGGAGGGTTTTAGAAATAATAGAATTTTCTAAATAAATGAAGGCTTTTTCATTGAAATTTGGGAGATAATTATAAAATCGTGGCTCATGACTTGCTTGAATACAAGTCTATGCCTTTTTGAAAGTAGTAAGATACGAGAAGGAAGTTTTGATATATAAAAGGTGGATCGCGGGGCCTCTTTCGGATCATCACTAATTTTAAAAACTATTAGTAATTGCCATTTTATCTACCACGATGGGCGATGGGTTATGAGTGGAGCGCAGGTCCAATTTTGCAAGGCTTCCCCTGGCGCAATCTACTTCACCCCGCTGGACTTTGGGAGATCTTTTGGTACAGCATTGCATCCTTCAAACAGATCTCCTATCCTATCCCCAATACCATCATCATCTGACACCTCTCGTACCGGAAATGACTGGAACAGGAGTGGCAAGGGCCCAAACAGACTCTTCTCTGGCTCATCCTCAACCCTATCCTTCCTGGTAGGCTGATATCCTAACTCGTACTTAGAGGCTCTCTCTGGGATCGAAATAGGCTCAATAATTCCTTGTAAATTCTTGCCCAAGCCTCTACCAGGTTCAAACCCATTTCTTAACATCACCGTTGCAATCATTTTGTAGACAGAAGGCATTGGTACTTTGGGTGTCGAATCTCTGTCTACAGTATTTACACTTTCCACTGTATAGAAACTGCTACCTTTTGGAATATCTTCAATTACCGACATATAACCATTGGGATGGTTCGCTCGACTTTCTTCTCCTTGGATGACTACTTATGATCTTCCCAAATGAACTTCAATAATTGATAAGGGGTGATGAAACTGCCTTTGCACAGTGTATCCATGGTCTTCCCAAGAGCAGGTTGTAGCTAGGATGAATATCCATAACATGAAACTTAGTTTTGAACTCAGCAGGCCCCACTTGGATATGTAAATCAATCTCTCCTATGGTATCTCTCTGCCCTCCATAGAATGCTCTCACATTTACGTGGCTTTGACAAAATTTCCCCAAATAATATCCCATTTAAACCAACGTAGAGAGGGGACAAATATTCACACCGGATCCGTCGTCTATTAATACTTGATTAATTGCATAATCTCGACAAATGATGGTGACATGCATGGCTTTGTTGTGCATCGCCCCTTCAAACGACAACTCTTCATCACTGATTGATATGCGATAATTCCCTATAATGTTCCCTATCATCGCAGCCAGGTTCTCAACACTAGTTCCTGCGGGAACATACACTTCATCCAAGACCTTCGATAAAGCCTGCCGGTGGTATTGCGAACTCATTAATAGTGCCAAGACAGAGATTTGGGCTGGCATTTTCTCCAAGTGTTTGACAATTGAGTAATCCTTTGGTTGCCTACGCCTCCAAAATTCCTCAGCCTCTCCTTCAGTGATTGGCCGTACACTTGAGTCGGGGCTATCATTACTATAAATAGGGTTTTCTCACTGATACTTAAAGCAGCCATAGCCTTCTCTATCTTTCCTACCTCTTTTACTCTTTTGTGCTTTTCGGAATTCACCTGGGTAATGGTCTTGCCAGATGCCCATTCGCCCTCTATCTCAATCATGTTGACTGTAGATCCCCCATGGTTGGGCAGTGGATTACTGCTAACATTTGGAGTAGGTGCCTGGAGCGTGATGACCTTTTGATCGATTAAATTCTGGATCTTGTGTTTCAAGTGGACACAATCCTCTGTACTATGCCCTGCTGCCCCCGAATGATAGGCACAATGTTGACTTGCATTAAAAAATCAAGAGTTGGGATTGACACTCTTTAACTGTATTGGTTGCAAATGACCGAGATTTCTCAATCTTTCAAAAAATTGGATATGACTTTCGGCTAGTGGGGTGAAGTTACAGGGAGGTTTCTTTTCGTAGTTCAGACGTTGTGGGTTATACTAGCTTAGGTTTGTAGGAGGGGGTACTTGGTGATAATTTGGACGCGTTTAGAAATTTGTTCGGTTATTTAGAGGAGTGGTTTGGAAATGAGACTGATAATTTAGAGGTGGAACTGGGTATTGGGGAAAGGTGTTTGGCTGTGGAGCTTGATATGAGGATTGGATGTTTGGGAGTGGAGTTTGGTATTGGGGGTGGGCGTAAAACGCGTGCGGAAGGTTAGGTGACGGCGGGGAAGATAAAACATTTCTAGAGTTGAACCGCTGTTTTGATTTTGTAACAGAATTAGCAGAAACTATACCTACCTCTTCTTTCTTCTTCTTAGAAAACATGACAGTTCCAGACGATGTCAAGGTTTTGGCAATTTTCCCTGTCCGAATACCTTCTTCCAATGATTCTTCTATTTTTACCAAATCCGCAAAGGTTGCTCTGATAGCGGACACCATCCTGGTATAATATTCTCCTTCTTGAGCACGAGAGAACACGGATACCATTTCCTTCTCGGACATGGGGGGTTGCACTCTGGCAGCTTCTTTCCTCCAACGAAAGCATAGTCTCGAAAATGCTCAATGCTCTTTTGGTTGATCCGATCTAGTGAATACCGGTCAGGGACTATTTCGATGTTGAATGCGAACCGATCAAGGAAACCCTTGGCCAATGCTTTCCAACCAGTCAAATTTTTCAGCTCCTGAGACATGAACCACTCCAAGGTTTCACCATTCAAACTTCGACTGAATAGGCGCATCAATAGCGCCTCATTTTTCCCTATCCCTACCAGTTGCTCACAGTACCTTCTTAGATGGGACATTGGATTTACGGTACCGTCAAACATCTCAAACTTAGGGACTTTGTACCCTTTTGGTAGATCTACTCCCGGGTGAACACATAAATTGTCATACCCCAAACCATCGTGGTCCTTGGCTCCATGAGGCTCTTTGATCCTCATGATCTCTTCCTTAATAGCTAGTAAATTCCTTTCATACTGGGCCCTCCATTCTTTCTCCTTCTCCTCATAATGGCCCATCTCGGGGTTAGGAAGCGGTTCATAGATATCAGGGGATATGATGGCTTGAGGGGGATTTGGAAGGGAGGCTTGATTTTATGGAAGAAAGGAACTTGGTTGGTAAGTGGGGAGGATGTTCTGAAAATTGAAAAGGTTTTGTGGACTTTGTAAGTAGTTTGGCGAAGAAGGATTTTACGGATTTGTAAATGAATTTGGTGGATTGGAAGGTAGGTTTGACGTATTTTGTAGATTTGGGAGTGAATCTTGCGGATTTGGAAATGCGTTTTGTTGATTTGAGAATGTGTTTTGAGGATTTGGGAATGGATTCGAAGACGGGTTCTGTGGGGTTATAGATGGATTTTGTGGATGGTAGGTGTTTGGCTTATTTTCATGATTAGTATTTTGGACAAATGGAGGAGCAGAGACGGATGATACGTTAGTTGGCTGATCCCCGAGAATAGGTGTGCTGAGGGGAGGGATTTGGGGTGGAGCCCCGTGTCCTCCCGGAGCGGGAGCATTGACGGTGATGGCCAAGTTAGCCAAATCTCGAGTGCGATTTATTTTCTCCTGAAGCATTTCTAACTTTCTTGCAAGTTCCGCAATCATTTCATTCTATTCCGCTATCACATTATCCCGAATAGTCAGTGCGCTTTCTTCGTCATTTCCTGTCATTTTTGAATGATGGTCAGAGGATGGGATTTTGTGCGCTTTCGATCGGGTGAAGTAGGGATGTTCTGCCAACTTATATCAACACAGAGTAATTTCTATTATCTGTAAAGTAAAACAACTCAAAGGCAGATGTGTTAGTTTCCGTATATGATAAATAATACACAACTTAAATTATCGTAGATAAAATATTGTTGCAAGCTCATAGATTAGCCACATGAATGGATGAGTAATACTCTTTATTCGTCATTCGAATTAACGGACTAAAAAAGAGAAATCTGAACTACATGCTTTAATAACGTCTTTTATTATTAGATGCTCAAGTATCAGTGATTTGATTTTCTTAACATCATGCATGTTGTTGAAGGAAAAAAGAAACATTTGAACTACAATTTTCCAGAGAAGACTTCATAAATTAGTCTATTTCCATAACCCAAAACATCAGAAATTACATTGATTCTAGTAAAGTTACAAGAGAGCAGTCCTTAAACCGGTTCAAACTATTCGATTAGCTCGCAATTTTGAACAAGCACTTCCTCATTTTTGTCAAATAAAGTAAAAGAACAAAATATAGGACCAAAGATCCTTGGGACTGGTATTGTGCGGAATGACAGGCCCCTTTAGATATCTTGAATCTAAAGGACCACTCAAGTTGCGGATAAATCATACAAACAAACAGTAAGCATAGAAAACTCAAAGATAACACAAATTCTCAGAATCCCCCCATCTAAATCCCCAACAAAAAAATCAAATTACACGGCCATGATGCCAACTTTGGTAGTGTGTATTCTTTTCTTCCCTCCTTCCCTTTCGACAAACTCAGAAATGAGTACTTAATAGTCAAATGGTCATCGGAGAATCAAAGGATTTTCACTAACTTTTGTTTAGACGCATGCTTGTTATCCTTTGTCACTTGAGAACCCACAGAATTCAAGAGAAAATCCCAACAAACAAATGATGTCAAATATTAACAACACAGTGAAAACACCCTCATCCGAAACTATCGAACGAGATTAGAGTAAAGAACTTTAACAGTGACACCAGCTATAACCCAATACCACCAAGCCAAAATGATTAAAGCATGAAATTTCAATGCGAAGTCAACTATAACGAACTACCATCAATCCGAAAACACAATAAAGCATGAAGCTTATCGCCATCAAATCAGCCACGACAGACCACCATCAAATCGAAAGTAGCTAAACATGAGATTTTAACAAAATCGGCCACGTAGATCAGCGGTATAGACCTTAAATAGTATACCAAAAATGAGAGTATTTAAATTGAAAATTCCATCAACAATGTCGTTTGGACTACATAACATACCGTGAATGAAACCTATGGCTATCACAGCCATCTACCAGCAAACAATCTAGCATACAATTACACAGAAAATTTAGTCATGACTACAGAAGATTTAAATGAAGCAGAAGTACTCGAGAGCTTAAAGGAAGGATGTTACCTTTCGGGGAGCAGCAAAATAGGACATACGAGCTATCAGCACGGCTGTCACCATTGAGAGCTTGATGTTCTCGACTCAGGCACTCCCAATTGGTCGACTAGCTTTCCAGAAGTAATGGACGAGAAAATTTTAGCACGATGAACTCTTTGCTTTCAAAGTTTCCAACCCAAAATTCGAACCAACCATTTGAACCAGCCTAAAAAAAAAATTTCCTTCTTTCGTTTCTCTCGAAAAAACCTCAGAAAGAAAGAAAAAATTCCTCAAAATTTCTCGGAAAGAAACCCTAACTTCCCCCTTTTCTAAAAAAAATCTCCTGAAAGAAGAGGAAAAAATCCCTTAAAACAGTGACCCCAAGGGTCTTTATATAGAATATGAATTGGGGGTAAATCGGGGATTTTCGAAGGAGATTTTGAAATTCAAAATTTCCATCCCCTCGCTTTGGTTTTCATCAGCAAAATGGTACTCCATTTTGGATTTTTCCCCTCTTTTTGAAATGGGTGGACCAATATCTTTTGAGCAAAACGAATTGTACTCAAGAACCAATGAAAATTTCCCAACTGTGTATGAAATTGTACGCATTATCTCGAGATTCGTGGAGGTAGACATTGAAGGGAGACACCTAAGCGTGTTCCTAGAGGATTCGAGACTGATTTTCGTAACAAATCGTGCTAGTCACATGAGGATGTACGAATTTGAGCAAAGATGGATACGTTTGGGCAAAAACAAACTGGCTCGGGTTCGGGTCACTGCTGAAATGGTTCGAATTGGGGACTGGATTGTTCATCGATTTCTGATGGGGTTGAATCAAATATTGTTGCTAGGGATATTGTTGTTCGGGTCGGTGCTGATGGAGTTGGGTTTTTGCATATTGGTTGTTGTGGTTGAAAATATTGTTGACATTGTTTGTTGGTGGAAGAGAAGATATGGGTGTAAAAGGGTTTGGATCGGATCAGGGTATTTTGGTTGGGCTGATTTAATGGGATTAAATTAATTGGTTTGGGGTTATTTAATAGATAACCCCAATTGAATTAAGAATTAGCTGAATCCGTTTAAATTTTAGTCAAATTGAAAATCAATTTGCCAATTTGTATTGCAATTAAGGCCAAATTGATTTCAATTATAGCCAAATTTAATAGATTGGCCAAATTAAACCGAAATATGATACAAATTAATGCCTCACTTAATCCCAAGCTTCTTTATTCGATAAAATCGAGCACATATTTATCCAAATAAATTATTTTTGAGAATAAGTTATATTTAAATCAAGATTTTGATCATTACATTTATTTTCAAAGATTATCCTTAATTAAAATTCGATATTGATGAAACTGTTCATTTAAATGACATCATTTATTCAATCTCATATATGTAAATACGAAAATATATAATTATCACTTAAATAACAAATTTAGCCCAAATGCATATTTTAAAATGTATTTATTTGGAAAAAAAAATTGTTATGATTTTATTTGAAAATCGAAGAAACTCGAAAATAAACGTAGTTGTAGAGGGCAAAAATTAGGTGTCAACATATATTACTCCTAATTGCTCCGTAGTTTACTATATTACCCCTAATTAATTGTTATAAGTCATTTACATATTAGAATTAATAATATTTTTTTTACTATATTACCCCTAATTAATTATTATAAGTCATTTGGTTTAGACCACTGCTTCGTCATTTACTATTTTACCCCTAATTGCTCCATGATTTACTATATTACCCCTTATTAATTATTATAAGTCATTAATATATTAGAATTAATAATATGTTTTAATTATATTACCCCTAATTAATTATTATAAGTCATTTATATATTAAAATTAATAATATTTAATTAAAAAATAGATATTTATGACGTTTGTTTCAGCTGCTTTAACCGTGATTTTATTATATCATCCCTAATTAATTATTATAAGTTATTTATTTATTAAAAAATCAATAATATTTAATTAAAAAATAGATGACATATCTGTCTTTATTACCCCTAATTGTTCCATGATCTACTATATTATCCTTAATTATTTATTATAAGTCATTTATATATTAGAATTAATAATATTTTTTTATTATATTACCCTTAATTATTTATTATAAGTCATTTATATATTAGAATTAATAATATTTAATTTTAAAAATAGATATTTATGATGTTTGTTTCAGCTGCTTTAACCGTGATTTTATTTTATCATCCCTAATTAATTATTATAAGTCATTTATTTATTAAAAAATTAATAATATTTAATTAAAAAATAGATGACATGTCTGCCTATATTACCCCTAATTGCTTCATGATTTACTATATTACCCCTAATTAATTATTATAAGTCATTTATATATTAGAATTAATAATATTTTTTTACTATATTATCCCTAATTAATTATTATAAGCTATTTATATATTAGAATTAATAATATTTAATTAAATCAATGTACATTTATGTTTTTATCTCATTAATATCGAATTTTAGTGCTAAAAAATATTTATAGTGTTGGGCCCGTGCTGACACGGGCTATGCACCTCTAGTTTTAAAAGTATAAATAACATAAATATCAACCTTTTGGAAGTAATTATACTCTCTCCCACTTTTTTAATTACTTTACTCTCTCTCCGTATTAATATACATAGCATAGCCGTCATATACATAGCATTCTGTGTATATATTGTGATTTTTTTGTAATATGTTTAGGGAGTTGTGATTTTTTGTAATATTAGAAACATAAGTTGTGCATTTGAGTAATTTTTAGTTTTTAAAAATAATCATGTAATGTCTTTTTTTCCTTAGAACTAGTGAATATGATCGCGCTTCGCGCGAACGTTAAAATAAATCACAATAAAGATAAATAATGTGTTGCTTTAATTCTCGTAAATGTCTTTTAGAACTTTTTTTTTTAATGTATCATCTTTTTCTCTTTATGTTTGGTGTGAGATATTAATTAGTACCAGGATTATATATCCCATCATTTACACCATAGTGATGGAATAAGTTATCTCATATACATGGTGGGAAAACTAATTCCAAAATTAATTATTTTGGGATAATTCTTTCCAACCAAACGATCTCTAAGTTAATATCGAGTTCCTCCTAAATTATCCGTCCAAAAGAAATCTAAACATTGCAATATGTATATTCTAAACATTTTACATTTCAAGTTATTATATACTTTAATTTAATACCAAAGTAGCGATAGTAACTCAATTCAAAATCTTTTGATCTGTCAAAATTATTTATAATAAATTCTTTTTCAAATTACCCATATAAAATACAAGTTTAACACACATAACCTGAGATTATTCAAATTTAAAAAATAAGTATTTAAACACAATTTACTTTTATTCATTGGAACATTAAATTGACAACTTACGTTTAAATTTTCTTTCTCAATTAGTCAACTCTACAGAAGAAAGTATAATTTAGTTATGACATTATTTTTAAAATTTAAGATCATACCTAATGATTCTTTAAATGCTTCAAGAAATAATGACAATAAAATAATTAGAGTTTTTATTAACATCCCTAATCATGATATTTATCATCCCCTATACTTGCCAAAAAATAAGAAAAAGAAATAAAGAAAAACAATCTTTTACATAAAATAATGAACAAATAAGAAACAAAATCAAAAGAAGCACATGTATGATATACACCTGAAGTAAAATTAAGTCGTCTAAATACATAAATTCTACATATAAAAGAGATATCTTTACTTATGGTTGATTTTAGCAAGCCATGAAATCATGTATTCTTTTTAGTGACGATATGCGAGAATCAAAGCCAGCAGAGCCTTTAGATGATCCCGATTTATACTTCATAACATTAATTTTGCAGATGTAATCAATAAATATTAAAATGTTAGTCGTACAAACTTTAGCAAGAGGGAGTATCAAAATAAAATTAGATAGAAACACAAAAATATCAATTGTACTAGTATTCAAACACAAAAAAGTTACTCTACCATTAGTAACTTTACAATATGCTAGTATATTGAGATACAAACTAATCACTCAAACACGTATTGATTAATTAATATTAATAGTTTATATTTAAAAATATAAATAAATGAAAGAGTAGTAATTGACACATTCATTTTTGTACAATAAATAAATAAGAAAAAAATAGAAAAAAATAACAATAAAATAAATATAAAATGATCTCATTTTTATTAATAATATAATCAAGATATAATGAGGTGTAGTCGATAGGATAAAAATGAAAGTGTAGAACTATTAAATAAAAAGAAGAAGAAAAATGGTGGGAGTAGCAAAAAGAAGAAAATAATGAAAATATAATATTTATTTTATTATATTATAAATGATTGTTGATTAATAAATTAATGATAATGACTTTTCAAAAATATCATTACACCTGCACTGGATCCTTTTATAATACATCATTTCTGAAGAATTTGTGACGGATATTATATAAAAATTATAGTACATATGATATGAGCAAAAATCATGTCATGGTGTTACTTATTTTTTTCCTTAAAATTCATAACCAAAGCAGGAGGAACAATGTCAAGTTGTTGCTTTAACATGCTTTAAATAGTGAAAAGGAGATATCACATAAGTTTTTTTCGTAAAATCAAATTAATAAAATACTAATTTTAAACTATTTAAATGAAATAAAAAAATTACCAAAAGAATATTTATGTTAATTTGTTGGTAATGATACTACCTTTGTCCTCCTAAAATTTCTTCATAGTTGTCTCCTAATCTTCTTTTCATATGTATGTGCATCATTTGATCTTCTTTTTCGTTCCTGTAAGAAACAATACATCATAAAAATAATGCACTATGAATAAAAATTCTAAGAAAATAATTTAAAATTTCACATGTCACATCCTTGCTTATTAGAATCAATGCAAAATATCAAAAACTATTTAAAAATAAGATCATACATGATATCTTTATTACTAAATATTTATTGTTGCACAATAAAATGTGAAAGGGACAACACAATGAGAATAGCATACTCAAAAAGAAAAAATAAGAAGATATATAACAACCTTTACATCCAATTGCAGTGCAAATGAATTCTGGAAGTGCGATTTTTATAGATTGGTAGACCATAAAATTAAATAGAAAGAAGTTAATGAGACATACCATTTAAGAAACGAATATGAATAGATAGAAGTTTTTTTTGTAACTCATGATATATAATTAGATATAGTAAATATGACATTTTTATTTATTAAATAAATTAATTGATTAATGAAAAGAGAGAAAAAATTCAAAAAAGGGAGAAAAAAGAAAAATGAGAATAGAGGCCATTGGGAGGAGCCACCTAGGATGGACTAAAATTCTCTTTTATATATATATATATTGATTACTATTTTACGTATATGTGGGTAGATTAAATGTCCCTTTTGGCCTTGGTCGATTTGCTTTGGAACTTCTGAAAAGTAGAACGCTTAGGGTGCGAATTAAAATTTCACATTAATAGATGAAGAAATTAATCACATTAATAGATGAAGAAATTAAGAAACCGCATATAAGGTAAAATTCCTGTATGGATTAAAATTTTGGCCTAGCAAGTTGACAAATCATATCATTTGAAACGGAAAAAATAATCAAATCATTCCTAGTCTCTCTTTTTCAGGTTCTATGCACGGCCAACTATTACTATTTCTTTTGGTTTCAATTTCTGTTATTTTATTTCTCTTTAACTGTTGTTAAAAAGTAGTTTTAAATATTTTTTTTATAATTATGATATCCAGACAAACTTTAACATACTTCGATTAAATCTGCGGGATACCTGCCACAACAACAGCTATCAAATAACATAGTTTTTTTTAATTTCGCTGGGATTTGAATATGAGACCTTAGATTTTCAACCACTTCATTTACAACTAGAACACTTCTTGTGGTGCATTCTTTTTAATATTTTGAGTATAACTTAAAAAGACTATCCTATTTTACTCTTAACAAGAAGTTTTCTATAGTTACATATACTGTGAGGTATTAGATTAGTAGTGTTAAAAGTTCGTAATCATATTACTTAGATGTGTAGCATCTCCAAGATCTCAAGTCTTTTTTTAAAATTATAAAATTGTATCCCATTAAATATATAGGATCACATTACACGGAATTAGTTATGGAATTTGTAGGGAATCCCTAGCTAATCTATTGCTAAAATGCTCCTAGCTAGCTAATTGAATTTTCTTATAGGCTAATTTATAGCTAATTATATAGGATTAATATAGAATGTTATTTTCAGCTTAAGTTATCTATATTGTAGATGTAATTTATTTTAAAACATTGTAATTCATATATATATAAAATCAAATCTCAACCATTGTCTTTTAGTTATGAGTTATGACATATCTTTTATCCAAGTAATATCTCGAGGAAAATAGAGAGTAACGCCTAATATGCATGTCACAATCAATCATGTTCAAATAAAAGGAAGATTTCTGGTTGACATCATTGGCATTTGGCAGGTTGCTCTTATTAACATACATCTTTCTCGTTGCCTATTAGATTCAAGTGGACCATTAGCTAGATTGCTAGTTTTATTATAAAATATAAACAACGATGACACATTTGTCTTATTGCTAGCCTTACTATATATGAAAATGACGGCCACGAATTTCTTCATTCTCCATGTCTATTTCATACAACTATTTTTTTCGTTTTTGTTTCTTTGCTATGATGAGTCGTAATTGAAAAAATTGTAAAGAAAAAAAAAGAAGGAAAAAATGTAAGTTGATTTTAGACTCTGTCTTGTTTTTGCTTTATAAATTCTTAGGGCATGATGATTTACCATTCATGCTAGGCCATATGATTTTTATTCGTCTATGTGCCAATCCCTCTCTTTTGGAGTTTTGGTTTAATTTCATCTTTCATCATCTTATAAATATCACTTATTCATTAAATACTAATGTATATTAAGGGTGTCAAGTGGGCCGGTCTTGTAACTAATCTGGTCCGGTAAGCCCTAGGGCTTTAGGATTCTGAGTCTCGGGTCGGTTATTTTTTTAAAATAGGCCCGGCTAACCCGGCCTGGACTAAGCCCGGTCCAGGTTCGCCGGTTAACCGGCCCGTCCCGACCCGGATACCTTTTTTTAAACAAAAAATTAAAAAAAATTAGAATTTTGGGCCAAACTAGCCGTTGGCCCAACAACTATATAGCCGTTTTGGGTCCAAACGGCTAGTTTGGGCCCATTTATTAAAAAAATATATATAACTTTAAAAAATATTTTTTAATCCCAAAAAAAATTTTATAAATACCCTACAACTTCAAATCATTTTTCACACAATTTTTCACTCTCTCAAATCTCATTCTCTCTCAATTCTCAATTCTCAAATATTCAATATATTTAATTTCTTAAAGTGTTCACTTTAATTTTTTAATTTTTCGTTTACAAAGTTCGAGCAAAAGTTTCTAAAGTTGCAAGTCGCTACCTTCGGATACTTTCAAAATTTGGTATTGTAGTTCCATCTCTTACGTTTAATTTTTATTTATTGTATTAATTGTTTAATATTTAATTTTATTATATTTGTGTATTTTGAATATTTTTAGTTTAATTTAATTTTTATTATGGATAAATTAAGAAACCTCGCTACTAAAGGTGTTAAAATTTTTTGTCCCGGAAGCGGTAGTGGTAGTAAAAAGCGAATTACTAGCTGTAGAGGTAGTTCAAGTAGTAGATATACCCGTGTGTCTTCGCCTCCGGTACCGCTTGGTACACCTTTTGAGGAAGAAATAGGTGTAGGTGCTCACGATATGGATTATTATAAGCTCAGAAAAATTATGGCATAGAAGAAGAAAATGATGTAGATGCGGTTAATTTAGACGAAGATAATGAAAATATTGCTGAGGCACCCGTAGTAGGAGATGCTAACGTTAGATGTGAATCGGTTAGTCTTCCTCCCCGTCCTCCCAGTGCCCCAAGACCTCATAAAAGAACTAGTGTTGCATGGCAATTTTTGAACGTATATCAGATATTGAGGTGCAATGCAATATTTGTCAACAAATATATAAGCATAGAAGTGGAGGCAAGTAAGGGGGTACAGGCACGTTAATGAGACATATAACTGAAGATCATAAAAGAGAGTTAAATATTGCACAAGGTGGTGGGGATGTTGGTGGGCCAACGCAAACTAGAATGGACCCAGCAACCGGTCACGTAGTGAAGAAGTATAATAAATTGAGAGACCGGGAAGAAATAGCTAAAATGGTAGCTGCGGGTTGTTTGCCTTTTAGTTTTCCTTCTTCTGATGTCTTTATTCGTTATATACAAGCAATTTATAATCCTATGTTTCACGGTATTCCTAGAACTACTTGTCGGTCTGATATTTTTAGACTCCATTCACAATATTATTTTTATTTATCAATATTGTTAAAAAATATTCAATGTTGATTGTCCCTAACTTCTGATCTTGGTCGTGCTGTAAATAAAAATGATTATTTAACCGTTACTTGTCATTGGATGGATAGTAATTTCGTGATGCAAAAACGTATTCTTACTTTTTTATATGATGAAGATCGTAAACATACTGGACAATTTATTGTTGATTCTATTGTTAAAATTGCTAGATATTATGGTATCGAAATAGAATTTTATGTATTGCTTTTGATAATGCTTCTAACAACAAGATTGCTATAAAAAAAATCTACGCTATCTCCACCCTTGCCTGAAATTTTTCATATTAAGTGTGCATGTCATATGTATAATTTAATTGTAAAAGATGGGCTTGAGTTTTTTGAGCTTTATATTGAAAAAATTCGTCTTGCCGTTGGTTTTATTCAAGGAAATAATCGTAGATCGAGAATTAGAGAATTTAAAGTTAAATGTCAAGAAAATGGAATTACACCGATTTTGATGCCTGGGGAAATTGATACTAGATGAAATTCTACGTATGAATTTTTAAAAACTTGTTATAAATATAGAATTCCTATTACACTAGTTTTTAACCAACATTGCGGTTCATTTGTTGATTCTGCTGATTGCATGCTACATAATTCTGATTGGGTTGTAATTAATGTCTTGTTAAGTTTTTAGAAAAATTTTATGTAGCTACGGTTGAATTTTCCGGTGCTTATTATCCTACTGTTTGTAATATTTTAGCATATATAGCCGATATTTCTGGTTTGCTCAAAGAATATAAAAATAAAGAAGGTTATAAAGAAGCTGTTGGCGCCATGTTTACGAAATTTAAAAAATATTTTTTCCCGATTTCCCCTATTTACTTGGTTGGTGCTATGCTAAATCCGTGCATGAAATATAATAATATGTGCCACTTTAGTACTCTTATTTATACTAACTTAGAAATAAATACTAACCATGATTCTGAACAAGTACAACCTTATTTGTGGACGGCTACGGCTGATGCAAAGGATTACATAGAAAAATTATATAATCACTATGCTGATTTATTTGATTTAGCCGTACCTACAAATATCACTCCAACTTTCGATCCTCATCCTCCTGAGGAGCCATCATCTTCTAAAAGGCCGGCACATAGTGGTTTTCTGATTCGATTTATGATTTAAATTGTTGGAAAAGTGTTGATGAGAGAACTTACGCATCAACTTATTGGGAAGAGCTGAAATATTATCTTCGGACGGCACCAGAGGATCACAGACGACGGATCAACACGTTGGATTGGTGAAGGAGTAATGAAACACAATATCCTGTGCTTTCAAGATTAGCTAGAGATATCTTGAATGTTCCAATGTCAACCGTTGCATCAGAGAGCGCCTTTAGTCAGGGACGACAACAGCTTGGAGACAACCGACACTCATTGGGAAGCAATGCAATGAATGTTCTAGTTTGCCTCAGAGATTGGATTAGAGCGGAAAGAAGAAACCAAGGAATGGAACCGGAGCCGAGCGACGAGCTAAAACTTGAAGAAATTATGACTTCACAGGAGAACTCAGCAGAATCAAGTCCAATGCATGATTTTGCCCCCGTTGACTTGGACTATCCTATGCAAGTTCCCGTTAATATTAACATGAATGAGTTGGAAAAAATGATGCATAATTTGTAGATTTTTCATTCATGTAAATTATAAATTTTGGATCATTTTGAAATCAATAAAATTCCCCAAATTCATTCACTCCTTAGTCCTTGCTTTTTATATTTTTTCATTTAACGATTTAAAATTTTAAATTGAATTTCTGGTTTTCTACTTTAAATTAAAAACTTACTTCTAATATACTATTAATTTACTACCAAATATTATTAATTTATTATATTAAGTAGCATATGTTTTGTATATTTGTGCATATATCTTCTATAGAAGTGTATATTTAACGTATACATGTGTATATGTTTTATAAATTAGTATATAAGTATATCTATATATATATTTTAATGTATATATAATGTAGTATATTTTATAAGTAGTAGTATATATACATTGAATGGTGCGTATACACATGTATATATCTTCTATAGAAGTGTATATTTAACGTATACATGTGTATATGTTTTATAAATTGGATATCTTCTATAGAAGTGTATATTTAACGTATACATGTGTATATATTTTATAAATTAGTATATAATTATATCTATATATATTTTAATGTATGTATAATGTAGTATATTTTATAATTAGTAGTATATATACATTGAATTGTGCGTATACATATGTATATATCTTCTATAGAATTATATATTTAACGTATACATGTGTATTTGTTTTATAAATTAGTATATAATTATATCTATATATATTGTAATGTATATATATTGTAGTATATTTTATAAGTAGTAGTATATATACATTGAATGGTGCGTATACACGTGTATATATCTTCTATAGAAGTGTATATTTAACGTATACATGTGTATATGTTTTATAAATTAGTATATAAGTATATCTATATATATTGTAATGTATATATATTGTAGTATATTTTATAAGTAGTAGTATATATACATTGAATGGTGCGTATATATGAGTAATTGACTAATTGTGTATATGTGTATATATTTTTTAAATTCTAATGTAGTATATACTATATATATAGTGTATATATATTATTTAACGTATTTATAATGTATATAGGTGGATATATGTTATGTATATTGAAAGAAAGTTTTTTTTTATATTTTTGACCGGGTTTTGGTGGGTTTGACCGGGTTGGGTTAAGTGGGCCGGGTTAGGGTGGGTTTTAATTTTTTTACTGTTTGGCCCGGCTCGGCCCGTCTAGCGCCAAAATCGGCCCTCAACCCGGTTAAAATAGAAGGACCGGTTCCGGCCCGGCCCGGATAATGTATATTTGATACAATTTTGTAGATATCTCCCCTATTTTGATGGACATTTTCACTTTTCTTTACTATCTAATTTATTATTTTTAAGGAAATAATGTACTGTGATTGAGGGTTCCAATTCAATGATAAGATTATAACAGTCCCGCTCTTCATATTTTATCATATAGTTAAAATTAGGATTTCTGACAGCATAAAATGACAATAAATGTACACCATAAACAAGATGCATGTATTTTCTGTATACATAACAAATAAGGATAAAAATATGGAAAAAAAAAGAGCTAAGGATATTGGTCACATCAGCTTCCTCGTTCCAAGAAATATGGGAGTTTTTTTTTATATTTTTTTTAACTTTGTTGTTTTATGTGGAAACTAGGAGCTATGGGGATTATGGTTTTGATAATCGATCTATGTACTAGGATCATGTTAATTGTGAACAAGGTTCTTAATTATTGCGAGGCTGGTCAATTTAGTTATGTGACGTGCAACAAAGTATTTTGTTTAAATAAGAAATGCACAATTAGTGTATGAAAAAGAAGCAGGGATTCTAAGTCAAAAGAAAATCTCTTTAATTATGGTAAAGAAGTTTATTGTAGCAGGCTTTCTTACATGAATTTATTTGCACAAGGAAAAGTGAGTTGTAGCCTAAGGAAGGCACACGAGCAATATATACGCAACATTGTATTCAATTTGGCAGCGCCTTTTTGCACTCCACAGATATGGGCAATCACAAAAGCAAGAAGGAGCAAGACAAAAGAGAATCAACAAGTTGAATAATATCAAGCTATTACCGAGCGGTAGTTTGGTGTTGATTTTACTTTTTGCTTTAGAAGTTTTTTACTGAATTGTAATAACTTCTGTTCAGTGTTAGAAATGAAGTGTCTGTGAGACGTTATAATTGTTATCAGGTACAAGAATTTGTATATAAGCAACACAAATTTCAACACAAGTTCAAGTCCAAGATAAGAACACTTATGAAGTTTCTTACCACCTTCAACATTAGATTATGAATAATCTATCTTAGAAGTGTGTTAATATTCAAAAAAAGATGAAACAAAAATTTAGACCAAGTCCCCCGACTTCAGGGAGTGTCCTTAAGGAATAATTCTCCTCATTGTACCCGAGGTTATGGAGTCTTCCTCTCAGGTTAAAGTGGCCTTCAATCCAAACAATAGCGGTACCTCAAATTGTCGGATTCTATGAACTCACTCAACAGTTTGATTGATCATACAGAATATTTTGAAGACAAGAAGAGTTTGTGTTTCAGAAAATTTTTCATGTCTAAACCTGTGGATGAAAGCAAGTTTAGATAGCCATAACATGCCTCTTCTGAAAAGTGGCAATGATTCACTTAAAAGGTGTAACCTTTCCTGAATAATCATGTCTATTCGTCCAAACAGTGTGTCTTTCCGAACAAGCATGCCATTTCATGAATCAGTGTATCATTTTACTGAATAGTTGCATCTTTTCGAAGCATCAGTTCATAACATTGCATCAGTTCAGTTCGAAACAGTGCAACAGCTCGCTGCATGCATGCATGTCTAAACCTGTGGATGAAAGCAGGTTTATATAGCCATAACATGTCTTTTCTGAAAAGTGGCAATAGTTCACTTAAAAGGTGTAACCTTTCCTGAATAATCATGTCTATTCGTCCAAACAGTGTGTCTTTTTTCAAACAGGCATGCCATTTCATGAATCAGTGTGTTATTTTACTGAATGGTTGCATCTTTCCGAAGCATCAGTTCATAACATTGCATCAGTTCAGTTCGAAACAGTGTAACAGCTCGCTGCATGCATGCATATAAATGGAGGATAAAACACAAAATTTTTTTCTATGTTTTGTCATTTTTCCTTTGGTATATTCGGATCAAATTTCGGTCAAATAAATTTTTGTAACGCCCCAATTTTCTGAACTGGAACGCTACAAGGTGCTCATGACCCCGAAGGACCACAAGCTAATCCATGACTGATATCTGTACCTGAATACTGCATAATATAACATAAAAATGTGAAAACATGTACTGAAAGGCCATAAGGTTCAAACTGAATAAACGTCTGATAACACAGTGTCTAAAAATAGTATAACAATACTAAAACAAATCTAAAATAACTGTCTGACATGCTATAGTCTGAAAGCCTCTAACTGTCTGAATAAGGAGTTGATGTGACATGTTCCCAACTAACTCCAATTACTGAAATAAACTAAAAACTGAAATAGTAATGAAATCATCATATCCTCGAAAGATGAGGAATCACTTCTAACTCTGACTGCTGAGACTGGAATCTACTGCTGATCTAGAGCTCGTGCCTCTGAACCTATGGTGTAACATAAGAGAAAGCACCATAGCGCAAATGCGTTAGTATGTCTGAATGTACTGAGTATACGAGTGAGGTAGGCTAAATACAAAAGGGTTTATATGCATAAACAATGCTGACTGATATGAACGTGAGAATACATACATGCATAAGTAACTATAACTGAACTCGTGGTGATACTGACTACTGAGTCTAAATACTGACAACATGAGTTTACTGATATTGAGATATTGAATAGATGAATGACTATTTCTGACAGTTTGAATTATAAGGAGCTGGTCTGATTGACTGTGTCTAATAGTCCTGAAAATGAATACTGATAATGTGAGTTATGACAGCTGATATAACTAATATAACTGTAATGATCGGCCTAACCGATGTAACTGATACTGAGCGACTATATCTGATAGTCTAAGTTTTGATGGAACTATCTGAGTTCCTTTCTAAGCTGAGTGACTAAATTTGAGATCAGTCCTATCTAGCAGGTGATCATTGAGTATACTGATAATAAAGATTACTTGACTTAATATGAGATCAGTCCTACCTAGCGGGTGATCTCTAAATCTGATGATATTGATACTGATTGACCATTGTTGAGATCAGTCCTATCTTATGGGTGATCCCAAAGTCTACTAATAATGATAAGGATTTACTATATCTAATAGTAATGAATTTGTACTACTAAGTCTGGGTTGGCTGTATCTGACAGTCCTAAATCTGTACTACTGAGCTGAGTTGATTGTATCTGACAGTCCTGAATCTGTAACTAAAACTGTGGGATGTATTCATCTAACCAACATGCCCCATGCTAAACTTACTGGGGTCCAATCTCTGCCCTGACTGGAAGGGTGTCAGTACCGCGCCACCAGTAAAGACAACTGCTGTGGAGTCAGTCCTAATCTAGCGGGTGACCCCTGGGATCAGTCCTATACATATAAATATGCTAACGGGTGATCCCTGAGTATGTCATTCCTATCTAACGGGTGACATCTCGTACCTACGTTGGCTACGCCATTCTGGAACTTAGGGATTGCTTCTACGGATCTCAGTCCTTTCTAGCGGGTGAGTCCCCATCCCTAGGCTCACTCGGTGCTGAATCCTACTCCCATCTGAAAGACACTAAACTGATTAACTGAGCTGAACTAATTGACTAAACTGAACTGATTAGCTGAACTGAACTGGACTGAATTAACTGAACTGATACTAGTGGTATTGTTTAGGGGAGCTAAACTGAATTTATTGAGTTTCTTTGACTGACGGAACATATTGAGTTCTGAGGATTGACTGAGAGTACTAAAATTACTAAGATTGCTAGGAATACTGCTGTTACTGAGATTACTAAGTACTGAGATTACTGAACTACTGAGACTGCTGAGATTTTTGAGTTTTCCTGAGTCACATGACTGAGTAAATTCTATAGATTATGGCTTGACTGAGAGTATCTTGATAACATGACATGGCACTAGGCACTCAACTATATTTTTCGGGTACAAGTACCCCCAGGACTCAATGGAAGGAAACTAACAAACATGAATTTCTTGAATACATGACCAACATCAACAATTCATAATATCATAACTTGGGGAATTTCATAAAGTATATGGTTATCATACTTCTTGTACATAAGTAGGGTTTTGCAGGTAAACATAGCATAATCTCATAAGTTTAGTTCATGAACAATCCAACAACATTTACAAGACATAATGTCAACATAAAAATCATTGGAACATAGGGGCATATCATGAATCCTTCACCTAGTCATAATTTAGCTATATTGCATGATTTTTAGTTTCTTAGATATTTCATCAAACACCTTACATGCACAATTTTGGGTATAGGTATATTCATCAACATAACAATCTTAATCCGTTCAAAA
This sequence comes from Capsicum annuum, assembly GCF_002878395.1. NCBI lineage: Eukaryota > Viridiplantae > Streptophyta > Magnoliopsida > Solanales > Solanaceae > Capsicum > Capsicum annuum. The sequence goes on from NC_061113.1 coordinate 256,969,519, forward strand.
ATTCATGGGTTACAACTATCATACTCATATGCTTCATGAAAACACATCAAGATACAACCTTGAACTCAAAGAATAATCATCAACATGAATATAGTCATAACACAACAAGAAAATCACAATTTATAATTTAAAACATAATTCTTGAGCTCCATGGATTAAAGGGATCCATGGATGAACACTACGCATACCTTAGCTCTTGATTTAATGAAGATTGACGGAAAGATTCTCGGAATTTGATGGTAGAATTTTCTTGAACTTGAATCTCCTAATTGAAACCCTAGCTTGTTCTTGAGAGTATTTTGAGAAAAGAGGTTGTATTTTGGTGTAATAGAGGTTTAATCTCGTGTTTTTGAGTATATATATGAAGGCAAAATGACCAAAATACCCTCCAAGACACGGAGCTGAAATACTAAAAACTGGGCAAGCACCGTACTTGCAAGGCTATGCCTGGCAATAGTAGTGGAGTTTCCAGGGAGACACCTGGAAATAACGGTGTTTTCTGGGCGACGCCTAGCAATATCGATGCTGAAAGTTGGGAGACGTGAGCTTATCGCCCTGAGCTACTATTTTGAAAATTCAAACATGCCCTTATGCTATTCAAAAAAATTCCGAAACTTACCTGAGATGTACTACGACCTTGCCCCATCGCAACGCCACTTGAAAATCCAAAAATGAAGGTCGGGAAGTTCATCAAATAAATCTCTGAAGTTCAGAGATCTAAAATAAGACTAAGTGTTGAATCTTGAACACTTAGAAACATTTTCTAAGTCTTGGGTTCTTTCATGGAGCTTTGAGCTGAATTTGACATGCAACTTTGTGGGGTCTTACAATTTTGTACAAAAAGATAGATCTCATCGATCGATCATTTGCCAAATCCAAATCCGAATCAGATTTTGATCAAATAAATTTTGTACAAAAAAATAGATCTCATTGATCAATCATTTGCAAAATTCGAATCCGAATTCGAAGCCGAGCGAGCGACGACAACGACGGCTCAAGGCACCACCTTGTTCTTGCCTCACTATCCATGTGGAGCAAGTGTTCCTTATTAAAAACACTCTAAAGTTCTCTTCTCCCACCAATGTGGGAGATTTAGTGAACTTTTCAATTTGAGAGTACACTTTCTAAATTAGTGTCTCCTTCCCTCCACTATTTTTCTTTTCATTTTCCATTCACACTTTTTCTATACATATTGAACCCAACAATCCCCCACATGAATGGGTAACGACTTGTAACACCCCGATTATCTAAATTGGAATGCTACACGATGCTCATGACCTCGAAGGATCACAAGCTAACCTGTGACTGATATCTATACCTGTACATTGCTTAAAATGAGGAAAACATGAACAATAGGCCATAAGGTTCAACTAAAATAAAGAATCTGATAAAAATAACATCCATGTTGGTGATTAATACCCAAAACAACTGAATTCTGAATCAAAACTGACCGTAAGTCTAAACTAAATCCGAAAGCCTCTAAGTACTGACTGAATAAGAAGTTGAAGGAACATGTCTCCAACTAACTCCGTAAATTGATAACTAACTGAAATAATAAATGAATAAATCAAATCATATCGTCCTCGAATGAAGAGGACTTACTGCAACTCTATATACTGGACTGGAATGCAACTGCTACTGCTGGCCTGGAACTTGTGTCTCTGAACCTATGGTGTAACATGAAAAGAAAGCACCATACCGCAAATGCGTCAGTACGTGGGAATGTACTGAGTATACGAGTGAGGTAGGCTGAATATAAATAGGGTTACATGCATGAACAATGCTAACTAACTGACTGATATGAATGTAAGAGTGTAAATGTGCATACATAGTAACTGGAATCGTGAATGCGTGATAGCTAGATCTATAAGCTAATACATGGTTTACTGATAACTAACATAACTGATACTGTAGTTCTGATAACATGAGCGACTGTATCTGACAGTCTTGAAATTGATGGAACTATCTAAGTTCCATACTGTAACTAAATTTAACTGTATCTGACAGTCCTGATATACTGAAATCTGAAGAAATATCTGAGTTGTTTTACTAAGACTATTACTGAAACTATGGAGGTAGTTGTTTAACCTACATACCCCTATATGTGCCATTATGGCTAAGCTGGGGTCCAATCTCTGCCCTGACTGGAAGGGTGTCAATACCGCACCACTGGTAAGGACAACTGTGGGTAACCCTCATCTGACCGTGTTCCCAGAAGAGAATGATAGGGCCCTCATTTGAAAGTGCTAAGCCATCTCATAAACCCTCATCTGAAAGTGTTGATGTCTCAACCTATGCTGGCTATATAGTTTTAGAACGCAAAGAATGACTGCTAAGAGTCACACCCTCATCTGACAGTGTGTGTTCCCATCCTTGGGTTCACTCGGTGCTAACTTTTACTCCCATCTGAAGAGACTGAACATAAATAACTGACTGAATATGTACTGAGCTAACTGAATTTCGTTGACTGACTGAATACTACTGATATCTGATAACTGAATGAGATCATGAGGTTTTCCTGAGTCACCTGACTGACTGAATTCTACTAAATCATGGCTTGATTTTAGATATCGTGAAACATAACATGGCTCTAGGCGCACATCTATATTTTTCGGGTATGAATACCCCCAGGACTCGATAGAAGGAAACTGACATAACTTGATCACAAGATTTGATTCCACAATTCATAATATCATAAGTAGGGGATATTATACTTCATGTAGTTATTCAACATCTTAAACATTGTAGGGAATGCATGGATATATTTTGTGTACATATTTTATATCTCCATTATCATACATGCTTCATACCACAACAATAGCTAACATGGACTTGTCATTTAGATATCATGAAACTATGTAAACATGAATTTCTAGCATCCCAAGCATTTTGTCAAACACCTTGCATGCAATCTTTAAGGAATAGGTGTGTTTCATGACTTGTACCATATTACACCACCTAGTTCATAGTTTTCAACTAACAAACATATACATTTCATGAAAACACTTGTAGATATCATCTTGAAACTTAAACAACAATCATCAACATGTACATGCTCATATCACCACAAAAAATTTCACAAAATAGTATTTAAAATATGGTTCTTGAGCTCTATGAACGAAAAGGATCCATAGATGAACACTACGCATACCTTAGATTAATAATCCCTGAAGATAGTGTGAAATAAACTTGGAATTTGAAACCCCTAATTGAACCCTAGACTTGTTCTTGGTTGTTCTTGAGAGTAATTCAACAAAAGCACAATATTTTGGTGTTTTAGAGCTCAAATCCCGTGTTAATAAGATTATATATGGGTGGAGAATGACCAAAAAGCCCTTAAATGCACGGAGGTGGAATATTGAAAAACCTGGGTAGCACTAGACTTAGTAGGCGTCGCCTGGCCTAGAGTACTGCTCTAGCCAGGGCGACGCGGGCTTATCGCCCCGAGCTACTGTTTTTCACATCCAAACTTGCCCTTACGCCATCCAAAAAATTCTGAAACTTACTCAAAATGTACTATGACCTTGCCCCATTGCAACGCAACTTGAAAATTGAAAAACGAAGGTCGATAAGGTCGTCAAATAAATCCCTGAAGTTTGGATGTCTAAAATGAGACTAAGTGTTGGACTTTATCAAAATTTGCTAAGTCTTGAGGCTTGTAGAGCCAAATGAGCTGAATTCTAGACTTAGGATTTTATGGGGTCTTACATGACTACTTTTTTGTAAAATTTTATGGATAAGTATGTGATCATCAAGCAAAGACTGATTGCATCTGGATAAGTGGGTTTTTCTTTAAACTTTTCGTAGTGAACATGCATCGGATGTACTCGGTCAATCGGTAGATTCGATATCTTTGAACTGCCGAGCTTTAATGTACACCTAGACAACATATGTCACACAACCAGCCTTTTACCATTTATGGTTCTCACGATTTTGTTCTTTTCAGCCATGAACACGTCTCGATTTCATGAGAGCTTAGAGAATAGACCTTTACTAATATTTTCCTTGAAGTGGCTTCCACTTCGCCCTCACATAGGTGATTTCTAAATGTTTAATCCTATAGATTAAACTATTTGGTCAAATCTACCAAATTTAGATAATCATTAAAAAACTTTTAACCTTAAGTCTTATCCTTGTTTAGTAAATATTGTTTACATCATGAGAATGAGTTGGGTAATTGACAATGTTGAACCTATCAGACATAACTTTGTTTGATCTCCTTGAACCTAGATCTTGTGATCTCCAGTCTGTTAGGTAGAGTTATTGCCATACTGACTTGTCCTAGGCCTTAAACCCATTCCCTTGGATGTCCTTTCCACTCCTTCTCTAGATAGGCCTTTCGTAAGTAGATTCGATACATTATCCTTTGACTTTACGTAGTCAACAGTGATAATTCCACTAGAGAGAAGTTCCCTAACGATATTATGTCTCTGTCTTATGTGATGAGATTTATCGTTATACATCACGCTCCCTGCCCTACCTATTGCCGCTTGGTTATCACAGTGTATACATACTGGTGCCACTGTTTTGGTTCAATAAGGAATATCTTCTGAGAAATTTTGGAGCCATTCTGCTTCTTTACCGGCTTTATCCAATGCGATAAATTCAGATTCTATTGTAGAGCGAGCAATACATGTCTGTTTGGATGATTTCCAAGAGACTACTCCTCCACCGATAGTAAATACATATCCATTTATGGATTTTACTTCGTTCGATCCGATGATCCAATTTTCATCACTGTATCCTTCAAGTACCACAGGATATTTATTATAATGCAAGGCATATTCTTGAGTGTATTTCAGATATTCCAAAACGCTTTTCATTGCCATCCAATGAGTTTTGTTGGGATTACTCGTGCACCGACTCAATTTACTAATAGAGCATGTTATGTTTGGTCGTGTACAATTCATTATATACATTAAACATTCAAATACTCTTGTGTACTCCAATTGTGAGTCACTTTCACCTTCATTCTTTTGAAGAACAAAACTCACATCCATTAGAGTCTTGGCAATACTGAAGTCTATATACTTGAATTTGTCAAGTACATTTTCAATATAATGAGACTATGACAATGAAAATCCTTATGGAGTTCTATGGATTCTCATTCCTAAGCTCACATCCGTAACTCCAAGGTCTTTCATATCGAACTTGCTCTCGAGCATTCGTTTCATTGCATTTATGTCTGAAACGTCTCTACCGATGATCAACATATCATACACATATAAACACACATGACTTGGTAATTTAGAGTGTCTTTAATATAGACACATTTATCACATTCATTTATTTTGAAGCTGTTTTCCAACATGGTTTGGTCAAACTTTGATTGCCATTGCTTAGGTGCTTGTTTTAGTCCATAAAGTGACTTAACAAGTTTACACACCTTATTTTCTTTTCCTGAAATCAAAAAACCCTCAGGTTGTTCCATGTAAATTTCTTCCTCTAATTCTCCATTTAGGAATGCAGTTTTCACATCCATTTGATGGATTTCAAGACCATATACTGCTGCCAAGGAAATTAACATTCAAATCGATGTTATCCTTATTACTAGTGAGTATGTATCGAAGTAATCAAGGCCTTCTTTTTGTTTGAAGTCTTTTACTACAAGTCTTGCCTTGTATTTGTCAATAGTACTATCCGCTTTCATCTTTCTTTTGAAGATCTATTTAGAACCTAAAGGTTTATTTATGGGAGGATGATCAACTAATTCCCATATATGGTTGCTTAAGATTGAATCAATCTCACTATTGACTGCCTCTTTCCAAAAGGATGAGTCCAAATATGCCATCGCTTTCTTAAATGTTTGAGGCTTATTTTCTAAGAGAAGTGTTATAAAATCCAATCCAAATGAATTAGATGTTCTTTGACATGTACTACATCTTGGATTTTCTTCATTATGTACATTCTCACTTGGTTCATCTCGAGGTCGTTTAGACCCCCCACTAGACTGTTCATGTCTAGTTTTATACGGATAAATATTTTCAAAGAATTTAGCATTATCTGATTCAATTACCGTATTTTCATTAATATCCAGATGTTCGGATTTATGAACCAAAAATTGACAAGCTTTACTACTTTTTAATCATGTTCAGTGTCTATTTAAATGGGAGTATGACTCAGCAATGAGTGAACCCAAGGATGGGAATTCACCTACCATATGAGGGTGTGATTCTTAGAAGCAATCCTTGTATTCCAGAATTATGTAGCCAGTAAGGTTGAGACATTAAACCTGACAGTTGAGGGTTGATGAGGTGGTTTAATTTGACAGATGAGGGTCAGTAGCTGTCCAGATTTCAACCATAAGCAGTAGATTAGCAGTGAGTCCTCATCATTTAAGGATGACATGATTATTTCATTATTTTAGATCATTATCAGTAGATGGAGTTAGTTGGAGACATGTTCCTTCAACTCCTTATTCAGACAGTTAGAGGCTTTTTAGACTATAGCATGTTCAGACAGTCTATTTCAGTATTGGGTATTTCTATACCTCGTTAAGACATTGTTTATCAGTTATGTTACAAATTTAAAACTTATGGACTTACAAATTATATTCCGCATATTTTACAGTATAATATTCAGTGCTCAGGTACATATATCAATCATGGATTAGCTGGTGGTCCTTGGGGATTGCTAGCACTGTGTAGCATTCTGGATACCAGATTCGGGTTGTTATAGGTGCCCGTAAGGGTTTTCACCAATAAGACTCTCTTATTTTATTTCTCTACGGATTCCTTATGCTGAGGAAGATGAGTAGTTCCCAAAATGCATTATCATATACATTACATGTTAAGCCTTATTATTCTTACAGATTGATCTAAAGGTCTTTGTTTAGTTGTAACTTGGCATTTGGATAAGGTTAGAATGAAGGATGTCATGAGGCCCAAACGACACTTAAAGTGGGGTGGGACTTACAACTTTTGGAAATGACTCAAACAATGAGGATTAACTCATGCCCCGGTTTCTTTTGGCTGGGTGATTCTAAATTATTTATTTGGTTGGATCGAGCCCAGAATAGGGCAGCCTACATATCTCACTCCCAAAAGAGGAGAGTCAGGTCATACGTAGTTTCGACAATTTGTTCTTTTGCTTGATTCTGACTTTTTTTTTTCTCTTTTGTTGACTCTTTTTCTCTTTGAAATTTTTTCTGACTTTATTTTTCTTGACACTCTTCTCTTTTCTTTCTTTTTGGACATATTTTTCTTTTTTTTAATAAAAATTCTGACTCTAGTGTTTTTCTCGACACTTTTCTTTTGAGCTTTGCTGTCTCTATCTTGATTCCAAAAGAGGTGTATGAAAGAAAATAAAACTAAGGCTCAAATGGGTAAACAAAGGATGACACAATGTTTGGATAGCAGAATGAAATGCCTTCGTTATATCAATCCTTTAAAATACAAGTACATATCATCCAATATGAAATGAAAAATGAAGATCATTTGTTATACTTTGACAACACTAACTTTAATTGAGCATGTGTGTCACATCGTCTTCTACAGTTTTCCAGTATACAACTCCACCTTTGTTGTACATCTCTCACATTACATGACTCATGCTTTTGTGGAGCTGATTTTCTTTCTGTTCCTCTTTATATAGGATCACACAGCCACTGCTTGACCTAATTTAGATATGCCTTTCAATTGATGACAAAGTTATTCTTATGATTCTCAAAATAATTGCCTTAATTTTTAAAGAAGGCTTCAACTTGATCACCAAATGCCTCAACACTCTATCTATTTTCTCAGATGCTCTCCTTTCTAACTTTAACCCTCTGATTCAAAGTTCATGCTTAAATTGGATTTTAAGATCTAGCTAAAAATTTCTCAAGCATGTCATATCACTAAAACTAACATAAAATGTACTATTAAAAGAAAACAAACAAACACATATTTAAAACATAGAGGAAAAGGGACACTCCATTTAGTTAAAATGAAATATGAACATAAATGACAAAGGGACAAAACAAGATAGATCCCGAACTACAACCCTGAAATAATTTGAATAACAGAAAAGAAAAGAAAATAAACTACCAAACCCCTTTCTAGTAAGGAGAGAGATGATTTCTCAATTACATAAGCCTGACATCTTAGCCACTGGTTTGCATGTCAGCATGACTAGAGCTTTCACCACTGGCAATATTCTGCACCATAATCAATTTCTCTTGAATTATATTTTCTATTATTCTTTACAAAGCACGACAATCTTCAATACCATGACCCTGATCATTAGAATGATATGAACTTCATACATTTGGATTAAAACTTCTTGAATACGTGTCAGGAGTATACTAAAGGAGAGGAGTGATCATGCTCCATTGTATCAATCTTTGGAATAAACTAGCATACGACTTTCTAATTAGTGTGAAGCTATCCCTCGACTGCATGCATGCATATTTGGAGAATGACTCTAAGGAGTTGGTGCCATTGTGAGTAACCCCTAGTCTTTATATGAAACATCTTCTTTACCCGTAAGTCCTAGGGAACTTTTCACAGCCTTTTCTGCACTCTTCATTTTTCCAACCATTTTCTCTGGCTCTTCTAGCACACTAGACTTCTTGTTAAGAAATTTTGGTGGTCCAATTAACATTGATGTGGGCTCAGGAGTATAGCAGTGATCATCAGGAGTATTGAAAATGGGTCCACTAGCAGATTAGGGCAACACAACCATTTGATTAATAGCCAAAAATGAAGTCTCAGTAGAAGATTGAGCAACAAAAGCACAGACAATATGAGGTGCTATCAATGCGGTAGATTTATACTGAAGGTCTAGAGAATGAGTGATGGAAGCATCGGGATGCTTTTGTCTTGGAATGGATTTCGAGGCATGCTGTGGTGCATTAACAACAGTAGGAAATTGAATTTACAATTTTTATAGAAAATTCAAGGTATTTGTAGGAGGTAGCCCACTGGCCCAAGCTCGATACATTTCATTATTTGTTGCCTAAAACTCACAATTTCTTGTTTTAAACCCTCATTTTCCTGACTCTTTGTTTGATCCATGATGTCACTCTCTATATCCTTGTTAGACACAGCTAACCTTTCTTTGGATTTGGTGTGATATGGAGGACCATCCAGGATGCCGTAAATCAACCACCTTAAACTAACTGAACAAGAGGTAACAAATGTGTTAGAGTTCAACATTTTTTTCAAAACCTTTTTTTTCCTTTTTGAAAAAGGTCACCAAACCCCAAAAGGGTTCCTACGTATCTCACTTCCGAGAGAGGAGAATTAGGTGTGTGTAGTTTGTGAAGTTTCGCCATAAAAGGGCTAATAAAACTCATTTTTTTTTTATTTTTCTTGAAACCTTAAGAAGAAAAGAAAATAACAAATTGTCAAAAGAACTGACGAAAATCTTTTAAAATTTTTCATTTTTAACATCCCTATACAAAATGAAACTTATGATTACCAAAGAAAAATCTTTTTAGGCTTTCGATTTTGAATTTCATTCGAAAATGAAACTTGAAGCTATTAAAAGAAAATCTTTTTGTAGTTTTCTTTTAAAGATGTATATGAAACATCTACTCTAAATGAAGAGTGAAGAAATTTTTTTTGAATTTTTTAAATAAGTTCACCGAATCCTAGAAGAGCTGCCTACGTATCTCACTCTCTCGGGAGGAGAATCAGGTGTGTGTAGTTCGTCCAGATTGGACAATTAAGGATTAAATAACAAACTGAACCCTAACTTGATAGAAACGACCAAAGATAGAACTGTCAATAATTTTTTTTTTTGAGTTTTCAATTTGACACTTCACATAAAAATGACACCATTAACTATGAAAGAAAAATCTTTTTAGTATTTTTATTATATGAAATGTACAAAACTTCTACCATCTTTTTGAATTTTCCTTTATAAAATGCTACTATTGAAAGAAAAATCTGTTCGAAATTTTCAAATTAAGAATACTTGCTAAAGAAAACTAAAGAAAAATCTTTTTAATGCTTTATTTTTTGAGTAAATGAGTGCAAAAGGTAAAAAGTCTTTTTGAATTTTGACTTGTGAAAAATAAAAGCCATAAAAAACACTAAAAAACTACGAAACTCTTTTTTTCTATCTTTTTTCTTTTTTTTTTCAATATTTTCTAGCCTACACACTTTTCTTTAATTCTAGCACGTGTTTTTCCTCAAATCAGTCCATAAATAAACTTGTTACCCTCAAGGATGCAACAATTAGCACGTAGGGATGCTTTAAGGGTGAGTCTCCTACAAAGGACCAAGTGGGTCCTTTTAGGTCTCAATATTATATAGATAAGCATGACCTAAAGGCTGACCTACGCTAGAGTCCACTAACAAGGCTGTTTGGGGGAGCGTATGGTCGATAGTGGTTGCGATTGCTTTCCACCCACTCCTGTAACTCCTCAATTTTCTGAACTGAAATGCCATATGGTGCTTATGACCCCGAAGGACCACAAGCTAACCCTTTTATGATATCTGTACCTGGGTACTACATATTATAATAAAATACATGCAGAAAACTGGCAGAAAAGTGCCACAAGGTTCAAAACATGTGAAATAATCAAAGTCTGAAAACTAAAAACTTATACATCTGTCCAAAAAGCCTCTAACTGTCTGAACTGTGGAGTTGATGGGATATGTTCCCAACTAACTCCGTCTAATAAAATAAATTTAATACAATAATGTACCGAAATAATAATCATCCTCGAAAGATGAGGACTCACTAATACGTCTACTGCTGCTGGCTGAGTCTGGGCTGCTAGAGAGGCTTTGGAGCTTGTGCTTCTAAACCTATAGCATCAATTAAAACACCATAGCGCAAATGCGTCAGTACGGGAATGTACTAAGTATGCAAATATGGTAAGGCTAAATGAAAGGGCTTATGCATGAACAATGTTGACTGATATGAATGTGAGAATACATGCATGCATACATACATACATAAGTAACTATAATCGAACTCGTGGTAATACTAGCTACTGAATCTGAATGCTGACAACATGGGTTTACTGATACTGAGATACTAAATAGATAAATAACTACCTATGACAGTTTGAATTATGAAGAACTGTCTTGATTGATTATGTCTAACAGTCCTGAAATCGAATACTGATAATGTTAACTATGAAGACTGATATAATTGATATGTCTGTAATGATCGTCCTAACTGATGCAACTGATACTGAGCGACTATATCTGACAGTCTAATCTTCTAGTAATGGTTGAGAGTGACTAAAGTTAAGATCAGTCCTAACTAATGGGTGATCTCTAGAACTGATATTGAGAATACTAAACTAAATTTGAGGCTGAGATAAAGCCTGTCTGATGGGTGACCTCTGTAAGTACTGATACTGAATAACTTATGTGAGACCAAGCCTACCCAGTGGGTGGTCTATGAATCTTTGGAACTATCTGAGTTCCTTACTGAGATTGATGACTGTATCTGACAGTCCTGATTTCTGAGTTCTACTCTAAAAACTGATACTAAAACTGTAACTGTGGGAGTTCTCACTTAACTGACATGCCCCAAATCTGACTAGTGGGGTCCAACCTGTAACCCCAGCTGGAAGGGTATCAATACCGTGCCATGGGTAAATACCTCTCTAGTCAAGCCTATTTGGCGGGTGACCCTCGTAGGAAGTCGATCCTAAGGCAGTATAATAGTCAAGCCTCTCTAACAGGTGACAAGCCTTTCTCTGACGGGTGACTCCTACATCCTGTACTGGCTATGCAGTTCTAGAGTTCAGGGATTTCTTCTAATGACTCTGCCTCTCTGATGGGGAGCCGTCATCCCTGCACTCGCTCGGTGATAGCTCCTACACCCAACCGAAAGACTCTAATCTGATCCTTAACTGAACTTAGATAGAGCTGAATCTTGTTACTGATTATCTTACTTGACTGATCTGACTGAGTTTGCTTGGTTCCAATATCTGACGGAATACTTTTGAATTCTACTTTCTGTCTGAATACAACTGAATTTTGTAACTTACAAGGCCTTACTAGAATCTAAACTGAATACTGAGCTTGATTAAACTGAATACTGAGGTTTACTGATTTTTCTTACTATTCAGTCATTAACTGAGTTCTATTGATCATAGAATGACTGAGATTATCTTAAGACTGACTCGGTTCTAGGCACAGAACTATATTTTTTGGGTACAAGTACCCCCAGGACTCGATAGAAGGAAACTGACATGACTTAACGCTTGAATATATGACCAACATCACATCATAACAATAATCTATCACATCAACATCATAACAACAGTCTATCATTCGCAACATGATCAAGGATGTATAACTTCAAGCACTTGGGAACATTCAACATGTAGATCGTATATAAAGGCATGCTATTGTCTCATGAATTATTCAACAAGGACACATGAATAGGGAGTACATGCAACATATCATACTTCACTCATCTTGGCAATACAACAAACACTTAGCATACTTTATTTGACACAACATTGGGGATTTTATACTTAGTGTACTACAATGGTACTATTTTCTTCATATAAGCATTCTAGCATACACATGTGAGGCACACTTTAGTCATACAACAATTCATTTCACCAAATTAACATAATTACGTGATTCAACATGCTTCTTGAAGAGATTTTATCATGAACATCACATAATCAACATACACTAAAGTCAATACTTCCATCCTTATGATCAAAGCATGAATTAAAAATCATTATCAACATGGACATCATCTTCAAACCACATATCTCATGGGAATTCATAAAAATATAATCTTGGAACTTTAAAAATAGATTTTAAAAATTCTTGGGCGGAAGGGACCCAAGAAAGAACATCTGCATACCTTAGTATCCTGATTTGGAGAGACTTGACGAAGGAATTCTTGAAACTTTGGGTTGAAACCCTAGGTTGTTCTTGAGATAAAATTGAGAGAAAACCTTATAATTTGGGTTGAATAAGGATGAATTTTGTGTTAAAGAGGTATAAAAAGGGTTGGGAAAAAACCCTTTTGCCATTAAAATTTTAGGGCTGAAAGCTGGAAATTTCAGGAGCATGCTATGGAATATGCGTTGCATGCTCTAGTCCTCCGCTCCGGAGCATGCTTCGCATGCTAGGACCATGCTATAGAGAATGTGTCGCATGCTAATCGCATGCAACCACTGGTTTGAAATCCAAACATGCCCTAAACGGACTCCAAAAATTTTAAAACTTACCCGGAATGTACTATGACCTTGCCCCATTGCAACGCAACTTAAAAATCCAAAAAACAAAGGTCGGAAAAAGGTCATGAAATAATTCATCAAAGTTAGCAAGCTTATGGAATGAATAAAGTTTCAACACTTAGCCAAATTTTTGAGTGTTAAGCTTCTCTTGATGAGCTTAAAAAAGCTTTACCGACTCGGAAAGTTCACGAGGTCTTACAACTCCATACCAGCCTATGGCTCTCCCTCCTAAGATAAGGGTTACTCAACTAGAGATCGTTTCCACAATGTGTACTATGGACTTGTTATGAAAGAAATGACTCGGGTTATGCAAATGCTGATAGATATAAAACGGTAACAGATACGAGAAGACTTGTAAACACGTAGCACGTAGGCACTCAACAATGATAAAAAAATAACACAAACACCAACACAAACAAAACTTCTATACACCTATAATGTCAAGTTAAGACAATACAACTCAAAAAAATAAGCTTGAATTCTGAAAAATTCCTATTAGCGTCGCTAGAGCTGTCACACCCCCTTTTATTTACCAAAAAGAATTAATTTTATTTTAAGTTTGAAAGAATTTTTATTATTAAGTTACAAAAGATGAAGTTTGTTTTGAAAAGAATACTTTTTCAATTAACTCAGAGTCGCCACTTGGCATAAATCGGGTGTGCCAAGTCACCTTTGGAAATCCTTTTCAAAATGATTTGACTCTAAAAATGATCCGCAAATAGAGATTCCAGCTAAGGAATTTTGTTGACCGAGGAAAGGTGTTAGGAACCCTTCGGTCCCGTGGTTCAACCACGGTCACTCTGTAGAGTATATTGGCAAGCATGAACACTATGAATGTACAAATGTAATGCCCCAATTCGCTGAACCAAAACGTTACACGATGCTTATGAACCCGAAGGACCACAATCTAACCCATGACTGATATCTCTACCTGTATACTGCATAATATAATATGAAAATGCGAAAACATGCACTAAAAGGCCATAAGGTTCGCAACTGAACATAATCTGAAATATATGATATTTGATAAGGGTAATGGAATACCCAAAACAAAATGAAAATACTGAAATCATGATAGTCTGCATCTAGTCTAAAAGTCTCTACTGTCTGAATAATCTGAATAAGGAGTTGATGGGACATGCCCCCAACTAACTCCAACTAATAAACTAATAAATGAGATTTATAAAGAAACAATCATGTCCTCGAAGGATGAGGACTCACTTCTGACTCTAGCTACTGAAAACTGGGATCTACAGTTGATTTGGAGCATGTGTTTCTGAACCTATGGTGTAACATAAAAGAAAGCACCATAGAGCGAATGCGTTAGTACATATGTACCAAGTATACATGTGAGGTAGGCTAAATTCAATGGTTCATATGCATGAATAATGCTAACTGACTTTCTAACATGAACGTGAGAATACATGCATAAATACGTAACTGTAACTGACAACGTGATATCATGATTTACTGAGTCTGAATACTGATAACATAACATGATTGATAACATGAATGCCTGAATCTGAATGTGACTGATGACATGGGTGACTGTATCTGATAGTCCTGAATCTGATTGAATTATCTAAGTTTTGTAATGTATCTGAGGTGACTGTAGCTAACAGTCCTAAAATCTGAAGAACTATTTGAGTTCTATTACTAAGATTGATTGACTGTGACTGATAGTCCTGATTTTGTAACATGAAACTGTGGAAAGTAGTATTTAACCGACATGCCCCAAAGGTGCTATAATAGCTGAGCTGAGGTCCAATCTATGCCCTGATTGGAAGGGTGTCAATACCACGCCACTAGTCAAGACAACATATGAGTAACCTTTATATAATAGGTAACTCTAGTGAGAACGGTGGGAACTCTCATATAACAGGTTAAGTACCTCATCTACCCTCATATAGCAGGTTACGATGTCTCAACCTACGCTGGCTACATAGTTCTGGAAAACAAGGATTGCTTCTTGGAATCACACCCTCATATAGCAGGTGGGTTCCCATCCTTGGGTTCACTTTGTGCTAATCCCTACTCCCATCTAAATAGATACTAAACATGATGTGTCGAAGCTGATCATGAGCTATGTTACTGAATTTTGCTGACTGATGAAATGCTACTGATATCTGACAACTGATTGAATCATGAGATCATGGAGATATTTCCTGAGTCGTAAGACTATATGAAGTCTAAGAGTTCATAGCTTGACTCAGAGTATCATGAAAACATGACATGGTTCTAGGCACACAGCTAATGTTTCGGGTACAAGTACCCCCAGGACTCGATAGAAGGAGTCTTATATAGCATGATTTACTTGAAGACTTGAATGACTTCATAATACATACTACATTCATAGGAGCATTTCATCAAACATGTAATAGGCATAAACTTGTACATACATAGGGATTTCATGATATCATGCTTGTTAGACAATATTCCTTCATCTAGGCATTTAATCAAACACATTATAGGCATGGTACATATAAACATCATTATTCAATTCTAAATTCCTCATTCAAGGGTTTAAATCTTACGGTTGCATGAATCTATGGCTATAGTAATTAAACCCACATAGAAATTATCAACAATCATGGAATAGAATCCAATTTCATGTAGAAAATCCATAACTTGAGTTTAGAAAAGGGATTCTTAGACTTCATGGACGAAAAGGGGGTCCATGAATGAACACTATGCATACCTGGGATAATGTTCTTGAACTTGGAGAAGTGAAAATCCCTTAATTCTTGAAAAGGATTGTATTGTGTTCGTGGAGATTAAATTTATAGAGAAACCCAAATTTTTCTTGTGAAATAATAATGGATAAAGTGGCTGAAGTCGTGAATAAATGGGTATATATAGATGGGTGCTAAATGACCAAAATACCCCTATTAAAATGACCTGGAACAGGTGAACATAAAATTTAATGGTGGCCTCCGACGGTCCGTCGGACCTGCGACAGTCCGTTGGGCCACGCCGTCGAACCTGGGCAGAACCTGAAGCCACTGGAAGCCTCTGACGGTGGACTCCGACGATCTGTCGGGCCATGCCGTCGGAAAGGAATATAAACTGTGTCCACTGCATCCATTTGACGGCGATCTCCGAAGGCCAATCGGGCTACCGACGGCACATCAAATTCTACCGTCGGAATGGTGCAGTCTGACTGTTTCCATAAAAAGTCCATAACTTCCTCATCTGACACTGGATTTGATAAAATTGGTATCGATGGAAAGCTTAAATAATTTTTCACGTGATGGAAAGTGAAAATCATAAAAATATCACGTGTATAAAAATAAATTCATATTTCAAAGTAAGTTCAAACATCCTGGTGATGATTTCAAGCTAAGAAAAGGCATGGGTATTACAATAAACCAACAAACAAACAATCAAACAAACAAAACCAAAATTAGTGTTCAGTCAAATTTATTATAGACCCAAAATAAAAAGGTACTAAAATGTAAACCTACGCTAACCTACACTAATCCAAAATTACGCTCTAATACTTTACCCGATGCCTTGGGCCTTGATCACAAACCTCTTTTGTGTACATGATACTTCAGGGCATTCCCCAATGAATAAGTACAATGTGACCTCGGGAAATTCCCTGACGAATGAATACATTTGATGAAATGTAATAAAAGTGGAGAAAATCATTCAACACAGACATTCACACATTCAATGATATAGAATCCTACAAGTTGCCTACCCTAAAACCTAAAATTTGCCTATCGATTTTAGCTTAAAACATGACACTATCGGGTTCAACAACATAATCAGTGTTCATTTCAAATGACATAACCATCAATGAATCAAACTAATCAATATTCACCTTTGTTAATTTTCAATTCCCACCCCTCCTTTATTCTCAAATTACCAATTGCAAATCTTAAACTAGATATCATTTCATCACACAATACATAACCAATGGAACTAATAATGAATCAAAACTAAGCAACTATTCACCAACAACAAGGATCAAGCAACACACGATATTCAATCCAACACACCAAATATAATAAATAATGAAATAAAAAGAGGAAAAGAGTAGAATTGAACCTCAATTATCGATTTTGATATATCGAACATAGAACCGTATCCAAAATCCCTCGATTTGAACCTCAATAAAGAACTCCACATGGACCTCGATATACTCCCTCGATTCTATTTTCTGCCAACTTGAATAAAAAATGCGAACCAACAATAAACCGTACCAAATTTGTGCCAAACGATCCCCGTTTCACTCGTTTACCGGTAGATTCCATCAGAATCAAACCAAAACAAGTCGAGTTCAATTGGTTTTTCAGTTGTTGGGTCGTGGGAGCTCTGGTGATAAGCGTTTTCCAGTGGTTTTAGGTGACGGTTTGGTCATCTTTCTCCGGTGAATCAATGGAGCTAGTTTAGGAGTGGGTCTGATTGGCGTCGAAGACGGATTCATCGCCAAAACAGTGATCCCCACTGGCTATTTCTCTCTTTTCTCTCTAATTCCTCTCTGTTTTTGATCACTCTCCTGCTCCTTCACTCTTTTTTTTCTGTTTCTACCCACTGTGTCTGTGTCTACATCCGATTATAGGTGTTGTTTCGTGGTGAGCTGTGTGTTTCCATGGAAAGATGAATTCTGTGTGTGTGTTATTGTGTAGAAGAGAATGGTGGTGAGGTCCCTATTGTGTGATTGTGTGTGTATATGTAACTTTTGTGAGATGGGTATTGTCTCCTGTATGTATATTGTATGGGTGTATATTGTGTGTTGTCCCGTGGGGTAATGGGGTATGGGGCGTGGGGCGGGGGGGTGGGGTAGTATAGTGGTTAGGATGAGGAGTAAAAATTAATTAGGATAAGGGAATATTAGGAATTAGGGATTTAATTTGTTAAGATTTGCTGTATTTATTTATTTGTTAGGAAAGTATAGAGTGGATGAAGGTGTATGATAAGGTGAGGCAAAAAATGAATAAATTAAATTTTTGGGAGGAACAAAATTACGTGTCTACATTAGTGAAATTAGTATCACATGACAACCGATACTACATTTTAACTTTTACTTAGCTGATTGAATAACTAATCTAGCTTTCAAGGATATATCCTTTTTTCATAGACAAATCCCCCATTAACTCTTCTTTTTCTTAATAATCTAAATCAACATTATTATTATGTGACGACAAAAAAAACACTTAATGGTACTACTGAAACAATGTAAGTTCGAGTAATTAAAGACATCAAATGAAATCTAAATTTGTTTGAGAGAAGCTCTACACATACGAAAAAAATAATAAGAGACTTAAATGTTCAATAAAAAAGAAAAGACTTAAATGAAAATAATTCTAAATCATATAAAGAAATTTTAAAACAAAAATAAAAGCTATCAAAATCTATAACATGACATAAATAAATCTTGAAGAACGCACATAGGAGCAATCCATATGATTCATATTTCGTCAATGCAAAAATTGGCTATCCCTTCCTTGCCCTTCTTTTTTGAATTTCTTGTATTCGGTGACTAAAAATAGCTAGCCTTTCATTGTTACTCGTCATTCGTCATCCTAAAATCCAATACACAATATCATCTTTGATCTCCATAGTAAAGTTTCTCAGCTACCCATTTAAATCGTAGATTCCATTAATGTTTCAATCCTGAAAAACTACATAAAAGATAAAAGAAAAGTAGTTAGAATAAATTTTCAATAAGAAATCTAACAATCATATGTATGAATACTATATCAAGAACCCAACCAAAAAGAGTGATTTAGGCATCACATAAAACTGTTGTACAGTCAATATGTATTTGTCACACCCCTTTTTTTTAACTCCAAAAAAAATTAATTCTAAAGTTCAAAAGGGTTTTATTATCAAAAGTGACAAAAGAAGAAAATATTATTTCGAAAAAGGATTATTTACATTTTTTTTCTTATTCAGAGTCTCCACTTGACATAATCCGGTGTGCCAAGTCACGTTTGAAAAATTCATTTTGAAACGGTTTGACTCTAAGAACTGATCCGCGAACAGAGATTCCGATTAAGGATTTTTGTTGACCGAGGGGAAGGTGTTAGGAACCCCTCGATCCCGTGGTTCAACCACGGTCGTTTGGTGGAGCATATTGGCTAATTTGACACCACAAAATGTATAAAACAAACAAATGCACGTAAAACAATCAAACAACAAATAAAACAAAACAATCTAAAATATAATGTCCAGTCCAATTATACAGTCAAAAAAACATTAAAAAACTGCAAAAAATATAAACCTACGCTAAACTAAACTAATTCTAACTACGCTACCGTGCTTTACCCGACGTCTCGGGCCTTCACCACGAACATCTTCCAAATACAAGATACCTCGGGGCATTCCCCGGATAAATCAATACAACATACTTTGGGGCATTCCCCGGCCAAATGATACAATGATCCCAACACAGTATAACTAAAAAACATTCAATCACACAACTCAAATATTCCATCAATCCACAATCCGTAAATTCGCCTACCCTACCTATGTTTGCCTATCTTAGCTCGATCACGTTCATGTTTATCCCAAATTGAACAAAATGACAACCGACCAAAATTTAACTTCGCACTTTTATCAACTTTTAATTCCACCCCAAATTTCTTTATTGTGTCAAATTTCCACGAATAAAGAACCATTTCAACAATCCATGCTCATTTTCTTAAAAAATTCAAACCACACAATAATATCAACGAAATCAGACTATCACAATCAACCAAACACATAATCATAGTCAATGCAACCAATCAAAAATAAAGAAGAGAATGGGTTAAAGAAATGGACCTCAATAGAACATTTTATTGATAATAAAGAAGTCCGAAAGTCGAAATCCTCGAGCAAGGAACCCCAACAATGAGCGAACCAAATCAGTTTTAGAGAGAATCCAACTCGAATAGATTTAAAATCAATAGAGAAACCTCAAAATGAATAACCCCGGATTGGTATCGAAATCCAACGACAAAACTCGAACTCAATTCTTGATAGCAAAATAAAAAAAGCTAAGAACCTCAATGAACCCAGCTCCGGTGAGTCACAGTAATGAATCCCGATAGGAACAAGACGAAGTCAGATGAAACCTTAGCGTTCTCCGATCGAACTTACCTAAAAATCATCGGAAATGAAGGAATCTCGGAGTCTTGAGACTAGATAGAACAGGCGATCGACTGTAAAAAAACTCTAGCAAAAAGGTCGCCAGAAAACTCGAGAAAACGTCCACCAAATTGCACTGGCTTTGCTATTTTTTGCCGGGTATGCGTCGATTACGCCATTTCACTATTTCTCTCTACTGAGTGCGGTTGTTTATCAGTGATTTTTGTGTGTATGTGCATCAATTTTGTGTGGTATAAGGGTGTATGGTGGTGAATCAAAAGGAAGCAGATGAGGGTCTCCTCCTCCTCTAGTATTTCATGGGTGTGTATGGCAGTGGTGAGTGATGTGTGAAGAAGAGGGTCGTCTCGAGGTGTATATGGTTACTGTAGCATGTGTATATGTATGTATTCCAAGGAGAAGAAGAAGCCAAGCCAAAAAATCAATTTCCTCTCTCCAAATGGTCCTTTTTTATTTCCTGGAAGTTTTTCTCTTTTACCCCCTTTCTTTACAGTGAAAAATATCTATATATCGTGTAGTCCCCCTAGGTAGTGTATTGTCTTTTTGGGCAAGAAAAAAGGGAGGGGGTGACATGGGGTAGGGGTATGGGGTGGTGAGGGTGGTTAGGTGAGGGGTGGGTTGTTGTTTTTTAATTGAAGGGGTAAGGGTCAGGTGTCCATTTTTGATTGGGTGGGTTGTTGGAATATTAGAATGAGACAAAGTTTGTTATGACTTGTTATTTGGATAAAAGCAAAAGAGAATAAATAAGTAAGTAAAAGATGAGGTGGTTATTCATTTGTTTTTCTTGAAGAAAATTATAAGAAGGGATCAAAGTGCGTGATAATGGAGTGAGGATTATTTTTGACGGGACAAAATTATGTGTATACATTATGCCCACTTTGAATGTAAACACCGAGTGTTTTCATACAAAGTAGACAACGAAACAGAATTTTGTCCCGATCATTATTCGTGGAAAGAAGAAGGACAACTGAGTCTTGACGGACATCTTACCTACCCAAGTGATGAAGGAATCAAGTGACAGGTATCTCAAAGGATTGGAAGGTGATGGACTATACTGAGTTGGAAATTCGAGTGATGTCCCATCGAGGTTCCGGTCCACAGCTCTGCTATTACATCAAAAATGAAAATTATAAGTTAAAACAAAAATGAAATTACAAAAATCCTATCTATGCAACTTCTTTTGGACTCTTGACTTGAGTTTCATCATCCTATTCTTCAGGCGGGCTCCTGACTTGCAATTTCTTCGCCTTGTTTCCTGACTTTCAACTTCTTCACCTTGTTGTTGACTTTCAATTTTTCACCTTGTTGCTTGATTTTTAACTTCTTCACCTTGTTGCTTGACTTTTCATTTATTTGCTCTGTGCTTCGGGTGGGCTCTTGACTTGCTATTTGACTTTCAATTTCTTCACCTTGTTGCTTGGCTTTCAACTTCCTCACCCTGCTCTTCAGGCGTGGCTCCTAACTTTCAATATTCATCACCCTGTTCTTCAGGCGGGCTCCTGAAATCAAAAATAAAAACTAGAATGAGAATTATCCCAAACAAAGATTATGATAAAGAAAGATTTCATTTTTGAAAGTAACGTCCCATTTTCCCGAAGGGTCCTAAACAAAAAGTAAAATCTCATTTTTCAGGGGGTCCTGAAAAGAAAGTAAAATCTCATTTTTCAGAAGGGTCCTGAACAATAAGTAAAGTCCCATTTTTCAGGAGGTCCTAAACAAAAAGTAAAATCCCATTTTTTAGGAGAGTCTTGAATAGAAAGTAAAATCCCCTTTTCCAGGAGGGTCCTGAACAGAAAGTAAAATTCCATTTTCTAGGAGGGTCATGAATAGAAAGTCAAATCCCATTTTCCAGGAGGATTTTGGACAGAAAGTAAAATCTCAATTTTCAGGAGGACCCTGAATAGAAAGTAAAGTCCCATTTTTCAGGAGGGTCCTGAACAGAAAGTAAAGTCCCATTTTTCAGGAGGGTCCTGAACAGAAAGTAAACTCTCATTTTTCAGGAGGGTCCTGAACAGAAAGTAAAATTCCATTTTCAGGAGGGTCCTGAACAGAAAGTAAAATCCCATTTTTTAGGAGGATCCTGAACAGAAAGTAAAATCTCATTTTTTAGGAGGGTCCTAAACAAAAAGTAAAATCTCATTTTTTGAGAAGGGTGCTGAACAGAAAGTAAAATATAATTTTTCAGGAGGGTCCTGAACAAAAAGTAAATTCCCATAGATGTGTTTTTCCAATGGTAGCTGAATTAAGTGAAGCGAATTTGCCCTTGTTTCAACAAAGAAAATTTGTCAGTTAGAAACTTAGTGGTGGCTTGCAGCACTTGGCTTCTCAGGTTTCTGCTCCAACAGTTGTTCCTTTCATTTTTGTTTCAGATCGCTGATGCTTGCCTCTGTCTTGTCGCATCATTGACCCAAACCAGATCAGGGGAAAAGACTTTGACTCAAATACCGAGTTTTTCTTTAAGTATGTCTCTGAGATGACCCTTTTGAAAGCTGAATATTGCACGCACCTAAGAATCGGTCGGTTGATGAAATTTCTTTGCTATCTCTTGAATTATGATCATGTTTCTTTCATGTGCTGGTCCTTGGCTTTTCCTCATACAATTGGGAAGACTGGTAGCAAGTTTTGAAATCCTTTCTCACTTGTTTTGAGACAATAGACTCAAAAATGTAAAGAAACGATGGTGACTTTTATTTTAATAAAGACACAAAAGGACAAAAATATGAATATATAAATGAAAGAAAAAGTGCAATGTCCCTCTTTTCAACAAAGAAGAAAACTTATCTAAATATGGCAACCAACTCCTATGACTATGACATGCATTTGGATTAAGCTGCCTGATCTTCCTATCCAAACTTCCCATTTGTTGTTGAGTTCATGCCTTTGCTTCTGAGCCACTTCTTCAAATCCATTGGACTCATACATCTCATTCAATTGACGACATCTTGAAAGACTTTCGCCAATAAATCTCTTTCCTTTTCACTTTTCTCTCGAAATCGCCATCGCCTTGCGGTACCCATAAGGTTTTTCACCAATTAGACTCTCTCATTTTTATTTTTCTTAACTCTCCATCGCCTTACGGTGCTCGTGAGGGTTTTCACCAGTTAGACTCTCTCATTTTTATTTCTCTCAACTCACCATCGCCTTGTGGTGCCCGCAAGGTTTTTCACCAATAAGACTCTCTTATTTTTATTTCTCTCGGCTCACCATCGCCTTGTGGTGCCCACGAGGGTTTTCACCAATAAGACTCTCATTTTTATTTCTTACCTGACTTCTTATGCTGAGGAAGACAAGTAGTACCCCACAATGTATCATTATATCCATTGCATGCTTAGTCTTAACATTATCAAAGATTGATCTGAAGGTCTTTCTTTGGTTATAACTTGGTTTTTGGATAAGGTTAGGAAGAAAAAGATGGCAGGAGGCTCAGACGACACTTGAAGTGGGGGTGGGATTTACAACTTTTGGAATTGACTCAAATAATACATTAACTCATACCCCAGTTTTGTTGACTGGGTGACTCTAAAAATATTTATTTGGTTGGACCGAGCCGGAATAGGGTAGCCTACGTATCTCACCCTCGATAGAGGAGAATTAGGTCTCACATAGTTCCATCAACTTGTTCTTTGTTTTGGTCTAATTTTCTCTTCTCTTTATTTTCTTTTATTTTTTTTCATGTTTTTTCTTTTATTCTTCTTTTCTTAACATTTTATTTTTATTCTATTTTGATTCCAAAAGAGGGATATGAAAGAAAATAGAACTAAGCTCAAACAGGTTAAACAAAGGATGACACAATGTTTGCATAAGAATGAAATGCCTTCATCATATCAATCTTAAAAAATGTCAGTACTAAACATGCAACAGAACCAACAAAGGATAAAATATTATACATAATATATTTTGACCGCATCAGCATTGATAGCCATTTCTTCCATTTTACCTCCAATATCTGTCAAATATAAGGCTCCATTATGCAACACTTTCTTCACGATGAAGGGACCTTGCCAGTTTGGGGAGAATTTGCCTTTTGCTTCAACCTGGTGAGGAAGGATATGCTTCAATACCAACTGACCAACTTCAAAATACGCTTCAATACTAACTGACCAACTTCAAAATACCTGGGTCGTACCTTTTTGTTATATGCTCGAGCCATTCTCTTCTAATACAATTGGCCATAACATACCGACGTTAGCCTTTTTTCCTTAATCAAACTCAATTGTTCCAGTCGAGTTTTGACCCACTCGTCATTATCAATCTCTGCTTCCATAATAACTCAAAGAGAGGGAATTTCAACTTCTGCAAAAATGACTGCTTCTGTATCATACACCAATAAATATAGAGTTGCCCTTGTTGAAGTGCGAACAGTAGTACGATAACCTTGCAATACAAACGACAACTTCTTATGCCATTGTCTAGAACCTTGTACCATTTTCCACAGTATCTTCTTGATATTCTTATTGGCAGCTTCCACGGTTCCATTTGCCTTCAGACGATATGAAGTGGAATTTCGATGTGCGATCTTAAACTATTGACACACTTCCTGCACCAAGAGACTATTGAGATTAACAACATTGTCTGTAATGATCATCTTTGGAATTCGAAACCTACAAATGATGTTGGCATGAACAAAATCTACCACCGCCTTCTTTGTTACTGACTTGAAAGTTACTGCTTCTACCCACTTTGTGAAGTAATTGATGGCCACCAAAATGAACATATGCCCATTCGACGCTTTTGGCTCAATCGGTCCAATCACGTCCATTCCCCAAGCTACAAACAGCCATGGAGCAGCCATTGTGTGCAACTCAGTAGAGAAGAATGTATCAGATCACCGTGTACCTGACATTGATGACATTTTCGAACAAATCAAATATAATCCCTCTCCATAGTAAGCCAATAATAACCTACTCAGAGAATATTCTTTGACAAGACATAACCGTTCATATGAGGCCCGTCTGGAATGAACTTTAGCTATGATTTCCGAAGCTTCTTTTGCATCAGCACACCTCAAAAGTCCCAGATCCGGGGTTCTCTTGTATAAGATTGCCCCGCATAAGAAAAATCCACTAGCCAAACGCCTAATAGTCCTCTTTTGATCATTGGTGGCATGTGTTGGGTATTCTCCTGACTAAATGTACTGCTTGATATCAAAGAACCAAGGTTCGCCATCGAGCTCTTCTTCAACTACATTATAATAAGCGTGTTGATCATGATTCTGTATATGCACTGGATCGATGTAGGCCTTATCAGGGTATTGGAGCATTGAAGACAAAGTCACCAAAGCATCAGTAATCTCATTGTGAATTCTTGGAATATGCCTAAAATTTACAAACACAAACCATTGACATAGATCCTTCAAGAATTGTCAATACAATATTTGCTTTAAATATCGTGTCTCCCAATCACCTTGAATCTGATGGACGAGCAAATCTGAATCCTCCAACACTAATAGATCCTGGACTCCCATATCAACAGATAGCCTCAAACCCATAATGCAAGCTTTATATTCCGCCATATTATTGGTACAATAAAATCAAAGTTGCGCTGTCACCGAAAAATGTTGCCCGCCTCAGAGATAACAATTACACCTACTCCTACTCCTTTCATGTTGACAGCTCCATCAAAGAACAACTTCCTTCATATTGACACCTCCATCAAAGAACAACTTCCAACTTGGATCAACATCTATAATGACTTCATCGACACGCGATACCTCTTCATTAGGAAAATATGTCTTTAATGGCTCATACTCTTCATCAATGGGATTCTCAGCAAGATGATCTGCTAATGCTTAGGCTTTCATGGCGGTTTGAGTCACATATACAATGTCAAACCGGTAAGCAATATTTTTCACTTTGCCAATCGACCCGTTGGTAATAGGCTTCTGAAATATATACTTCAGTGGATCCATGTAGGAGATGAGATAAGTAGTATAGGATGAAAGATAATGCTTCAACTTCTGTGCTACCCAAGTCAGGGCACAACACGTCCTTTCAAGAAGTGTGTACTTGGCTTCATATGTTATGAACTTCTTGCTAAGGTAATAAATAGCTTGCTCTCTTTTGCTCATGACATCATGCTGACCCAAGACACAATCGAAGCAATTGTCCTTGATTGATAAATATAAAATCATAGGCCTACCAGGCTCCGCTGGTAACAGCACGGGCGGATTTGGCAGATATCTTTTGATTTTATCAAACGCTTCCTGGCATTCTTCAGTTCACTCAACCACAACGCTCTTTTTCAGCAACTTGAAAAGGGGCTCGCAAGTGGTTGTGAGTTGAGCAATGAACCTACTGATGTAGTTCAAACTACCTAACAAACTCATCACCTCCGTCCTATTCTTGGGCGGAGATAAATCCTAGATGGCTTTAATTTTTGAGGGATCTAATTCAATTCCCTGATGGCTGACTACAAACTCCAACAGCTTTCCAGATGGAACTCCAAATACATATTTTATCAGATTGAGCTTGAGATTATACCTGTGAAGCCTCCCAAAGAACTTTCTTAAATCTTTTACATGGTCATCCTGACTCTTTGATTTAATAATCACATCATCTACATAGACTTCAATCGCCTTATGCATCATATCATGAAACATGGTGGTCATGGCTCTCATGTATGTTGCTCCAGCATTCTTCAAACCGAATGGCATCACTCGATAACAATAAGTCCCCCGTGGTGTGATAAAAGATGTCTTTTCTGCGTCTTCCTCATCCATAATTTTCTGGTGATATCCGGCATAACGATCCACAAAAGAGGCTACCTCATATTTAGCACAATTGTCCAGCAAAATATGGATGTTGGGATGCAAAAAATCATCCTTCAGACTTGCTCTGTTCAAATAACGGTAATCAACACATACTCAAATTTTGCCATCTTTCTTTGGGACAGGAACAACATTGGATAACCATGTGTGATAACAGGCCACTCGAATGACTTTGGCTTTAAGTTGTTTCATGATTTACTCTTTGATTTTGATACTTAGATCAGTCTTAAACTTCCTCAACCTCTGTTTGATAGGGGGAATATGGGATCAGTTGGCAATTTATGGGCCACTAATTCAGTGCTTAAACCAGGCATATCATTATAAGACCATGCAAAAACATTCTTATAATTAATTAATGCTTGAATCATTCCATCTTTTAGCTGTGGCAATGCATGTACACTGATTTTAGTTTCCCTAACATCTTCTTGATTCCCTAGATTAATTGGCTCAGTTTCATTCAAATTAGGATTCTACTTGTCTTCAAACTGTTCCAACTCTTTACTTATTTCTTCTAGTGCCTCTTCTCTATCATATTCCCCCTCTTTCTTCATTATATCTTGATTAGTTTGGATTTTAAGATCAGGCTGAAAATTCTGCATGCATGTCATGTCATTAGAATTAGCATAAAGAGAACTGTAAAAAGAAAAAGACAAAAACAAAATATATTAGGTACAAAATAAGGAGACATTGCATTTCATTAAAAGGGAAAGATAGAAGGGTTTAAACACAAATGACAACAGAATGTAAACAAGCTAAATTCCAAATTACAACCCTGGAATAACTCGGATAAATAGAAAGAAAAACAAAATGAACTACCAAAACTCCCTCCTGACAGGGAGAGGAGTGACTTTCCAATTGTTGAGCTAGACCTCAGGACCTATGAACTACACGTCTGCCATACTGGTACCCTCTCCTGCTTCAACCATGTTAACATTAATCAGCAGGTTCTGGAAGTCATCAACTAATTCGATTTCAAATTCTACAGGTTTCGTGACATCACTCTTGATAAATGATTCACTGAGTAGCGAAATTAGGTGAAGGAGTGACCATGTTTCCTTTTTCCTTTCCTTGGCCTTCTTCAGATCTTCAGTCGTAGGTTCAAATCCCAAACCAAAAGTGCTCATATTCTCATTCGAACATATGGGATGAACCATACTGTGCAGAGACACTCCCAAACCTTTTCCTGGATCGAATCCATATTTTAATATTTCATTTATCATCATGGCAGAAGCAGGAGAAAATTATGGCCTTGGAATAATTTGCCCTTCAACGATACGATTCACTGACACTGTATCAAAAGTTTGATAGACAAATGTCTTCTCTACATTGTTTGCTTCAATAAGGGACAAGGGAGAATCTTCGTAGGAGGAAAAATCCCCTTCACCATGAATAACCACTTCTTTCCTGTTGTGCTTAAATTTGATCATTTGGTGCAATGTAGATGCAACCGCCTTGGCCTTGTAGATCCACGGTCTTTCCAATAACAAATTGTAAGAGGAGTCTATATTCAATACTTGAAACTATATGGCGAACTCAAAAAGACCTATAATCAACATTAGTTCTATTTCGCCAATGGAGTTTGATTTTGCACCATCGAAAGCCTTGACACATACATTGTTGGGCCTGATCCTCTCAATACCAATATTCAACTTTTGCAGAGTAGAAATAGGGCATATATTTGTACCTGAACCTCCATCAATCATGACATGAGTGACGTAGAAATCTTCGCATTTCACTGTAATGTAAAGACCCCGATTATGCCCCGTACCTTCAACAGGTAATTCATCATCAGAGAAGCTGATCCAATTGACCTCAAAGATTTTTCCAACCATTTTCTCAATCTGATTTACTGTAATATCCCTAGGAACATATGCTTCATTTAATACCTTAAATATAATATCACGATGTTCCTTAGAATGTAACAACAAAGATAAGAGGTCAATTTGAGCAGTGGTTTTCTTCAACTGATCTATTATTGAATACTCTGGCAACTTCATCTGTATCTTCCACTACTTTCTTCCCCTGATAGGTCATCATAGTCCGTTCATAGTTCTAGGGAACCTTTTTTATATCAAATATCATAGGTTGAGTCGCCGGTTTGATGACAATAGGGGATGCAAGTGCTCCTTTTACCATCAATATAGGCTTACACGGAGCTCCTATCACCGTCAACTTAGGCTTGTATTGACTTAAACCAACGACTGCTTTGACTCCTTTCACTGTAATCACGGGTTTTTTTTGTGTTTTCTTGGACTTTAGCTTTTCCCATTCCTTCCTGGCTTAATGACATTGCTTTCAATGAATCTGCTATATTCACCAATTTTTCCTCATTGGTCTGTATCTTAACAATAGGCTTATAACACCTTGACGACTCTTTCCCATCATATATCAATTCTAACATATTGGTTTCAGCATGGGTTGGCAGCAGATTATAGTTAATTTTAGAACCTCTGGGGCCTGGACCAGCATCTGATTTGTGTCAACTAAATCTTGGATAGAACTATTTAAATACCAACATTTCTTGATATCGTGGCCTGGCATGTCAGAATAATATATACACCTTAAAGAATAATCGACATTCCTCGAAGGTGGATTTTAAAGACTTTCTTGAATTGGGCTTAAGACCTTCATCTTTCTCAACCTATCAAACAAGCTAGCATATGACTCCCCAAGAGGCATGAACTGATTTTTGACCGCCTTCTCTTTCTTATACTCAGGCGTAGGTTGGAAATCGAGTCTGGAGTAGTTTTGTAATTTGGTGGAGCTGATGGACAATTTTGTGGAGCTTGCGCGTGCCATTGCGGGTAAGAAGGGGTTTGGGCATATAGTTGTGTGCTATATACTGGGTAAGAAGGGGGTGGAATGGCATATGGTGGGTTTTGTGGAGGGTAGTAATGATGGGGAGAAATATATAGAGCTTGGGCATAGGCTTGGGCTTGGGGTTGGTGATAGGGTGAGGCGGTCTTTTAGGATAGGGATGGGATCTAGCTATAACGGTCGCCACGTCCTCTTTCTTCTTTTTACCTCCAAAAGTTCCAGAGCCACCTTGAATTGCTTGGGTGGTGGCCTTTAATGCGGTAAAACTCACAATCCATCCAGTCTTGATTCCGTCCTCTATCATCTCTCCTATTTTTAGGACTTTAATATATGACTTTCCCATCGCCAGAAGTAAATGTTGAAAATAGGTCTCATCCTGTGCTTGAATGAAGACCTCTACCAGCTTACTCACCTTCATTGCAGGCTTTACCCTAGTGACCTATTCACGCCACATTATCGCATATTCCCTAAAGCCTTCAGTGCTTCTCTTCTTCATGTTGATCGAGGATTTTTCATCCTAAATCAGGTGACCTTATATTAAAAATGTTGCACAAACTCAGAAGCTATCTCATCCTAGTTGTTCCAATTGTCAATATCCTGATCGAAAAACCATTCTGAAGCCAGACTAGAAAGACTCTCGCCAAAGAAAGTTGTAAGCAACTCTTCTCTTTCCCCTGCAGCCCTCAATTGATTGCAATAACGTCTCAAATGCTCCACAGGATCACCGTTCCCCTTGTATTTCTCAAACTTGGGAATTTTAAAACCAAGGGAGAGGTTAATGTCTGGGAACATGCAAAGATCTTTATAGGCAACACTCTTATAACCTCCGACTCCCTGTAAATTCCTCATGGCCTGTTCTAAACTCTTCAACTTCCGCGCCATGACTTCTTGTTCCTCTATTGCAACAGGCTTATCCGTATCAAATGGAAATGTAGGTGGCTGAGCATACCCATACGGTTCATTCATTCTCAAAGTAGGATCTGGGGCATAATACTGACTATCTAAAACCTTTAATACTGGCTCACTATCAGACCGAGGAAGCACCATTGTCCGACACACAGCGTATGTGGGAGCTTCAGGTGGTGGTGGAGCCACGAACACAGGCGTTGCCGGTGGCGTCGGCTGAGTCACGAGCCTTTGTTGAGGAACTGCTAGGGGCACACTAGAAGTGCCAGGGTAATATTACCATGGAGTGAATCCTGGTGCGTGCTTCGGTGACTCAATTGAGAGACGGTGGGCAATTGGGGATATTCCCAAGATCTTCAGGGAGCAGAGGAGGAGGCATTCCACTAACCCATGCTCGGTGTAGATCTAGCAATTGTTGTCTAAGTCTCAATACCTCATCATTGTGTTCTGAACTTTCTTCCATGGGATCCTGATTTGGGTCAATGAGTGAATTTTCAATCTCCCTACTAGCCATGGCAAGCTTCGCTTTTGATCTAGTGAAGTACGGATGACTAGCTAGAGTGCTACAAACCAACCACTTATCTAAAAGAACATTCTTATCAGAGACAAAACTCGTTAGGATTTAGGTCAGGCAACAAGCATAGAAATCACATTGTATACATCCTAGGTTCATGTACATTTCTACCTGACTTAGAGGGTAATGGGGCCATTTTAACATCATTCCGATCTTTCTCCTACACTCATTTGCTTCTTTACTCCAATCAAACATTTTTTTTCCTTCGCCATCACTTCTCTCATCTCTCGCATCAGTCCCCCCTTTTTTAATCCTTCTATTCCTTCTCTCATTATTTTTCTTTCTTTTCCTCTCTCGTTGTCTCCTCTCTTTTTATAATTTTTTATGGAGAAAATAGTCTGTTACCCCCCCCCCCACCCCGCCAACCTTTACCTCAAATCCCAACTACACACTCAATCTTTAAAGGTGACCTATTACTCCCCCGAACTATTTCAAAGTGGAATTATTATCTCCCTGAACTATTTTAAAGTGGAATTATTAAACCCCCCAAAACTGACAACCAGTCATTGTAAATATGGTGTGATGCACGCGCCGCCACATCATTGCCACATCATTTTTTAGTTTTTTACTCTAAAAAAAAAATAATTTAACATTATTATTTCCCAATTATTATGCTTCTTTCTTATTCTTCTTCAATTCTTCTTCTTTATTTCTTCTTCTTCTTCAATGGCACCCAAGAACCCATCAATGACAATTATTATTTTTCTTTCTTCTTCTTCATTTCTTTTTTTTTTTCCAGTTCTTCTTCTTCATTTCTTTTTTTTTTCAGTTCCTCTTCTTCTTCTTCAATGGCATCCAAGAACCCATCAATGGCATTTCTTCATCAATAGCATCCAAGAACTCATCAATGACATTCAAGATTAATTAATTATCTTCATCATCTCCTCATTCAAGAATTCAAGTTCTTAAATTTTTTCGAGTTAATTCGGGTTCAATAGCATTTCTTCTTCAATAGAATCCAAGATCTAATCAATGGCATTCAAGATTAATTTATCATCTTCCTCATCGCCTCATTCAAGAATTCAAGTTCTTAATTTTTTTCAAGTTTTTTGAATCGAAGTTCTTAGTTCAAGTGAGAACTCATTAATGACATTTCTTCTTTTTCTTCTTCTTCAATGGCATCCAAAACTCGAATTATGTGAGAATGTTGAATCAAAAAAGTCAAATGCCATTGATTATGTGAAGCTGAATCAAATGTTGAATCAACGTGTTGAATCAAAATGTTGAATCGAATTACATGAAATTCATCAAAAAAAAGTTGACAGAATTTTGAATTTTCCGGCACCGTCACTGTTCATCGGCATTTCACCATTGAAGGCATTGAAGAAGAAGAATAGAAGAACAAGAAGAAAAAGAAGAAGAAGCCATTGAAGAAGAAGAATAGAAGAAAAACCCAATGTTTATTAAGAAAAAATAATAATTATTAAAAATAATGATGTGGCAATAAAAAAATAATAATTTTAAAGCAAAAAAAAGTCAACTGATGCGCCTATGGGTGCGTGTAGTCACATTCAGTGACACGTTAGCAACTGAGAGGGTAATAAATTCGGTAAAAATAAGTTCAGAGGGGTAATAGGTCACATTAAAAGGTTGAGTGTGCAGTTGAGATTTCGACTAAAGGTTAGGGGGTAATAGACCATTTTCTCTTCTTTATGGCTTTTGTTTTTCCTTAAAATAAAAGAAAAATAATGAAAAAACAAGAAACAAAATGATTAGATCGAACCCCAAAAGTAGGTTGCCTACGTATCATGTTGTACATGAATCAGATCTTGCGTAGTTCGTGCCGCTCATGCATAAATACCAGAAAATTAATGATTTTTGATCATTTTTACTATTATTATTATTATTATTATTATTATTATTATTATTATTATTATTTCTTTAAGCGAAAAAAAACAAAAGAAAGAATGACACAAAGCATTTTGATAAAGAAACAACTAAACATACTCCAAATTTAAGACCACTTTAAAACTAAACAACAAATACCAAACAACACTCCAGAGCAACAATTTGACATACATAATTCTCCTAATAAAGACTCCAAAAGCAAACTTAACGCCGATATGACAAAGACACCACCTTGCAATAACAGAAAATAAGAGACTCAAACTAAATAAAAGATAAGAAATGCTCCTTCAAACTGGTGCTCTGTGTGATGACCCTGACTGAGATGGACCTGTTTTTCAAGTTCTATTTCTCCCATTCAAACTTTGTAGAATATCCTGCAAAGACACTCCAATATTTGGGAAGAATCTTCTAGCACGTATTCCCGCCTCATGGAGAATGTACCTAAAAAGATTGTTCTCACACCCCTCTACAGTCATGAGCAAATTTGATAACCGAACCCTCAGTGTCTCCACTTTGGCCTCCTCACTTTCATCCTGACTGTCATCAATAATGCATTCTTTTCGTATTCTTCCTCTAAGTTGCACTGGTAATGGCCTGCTAACACCCCGAGGTATAGATTGAAGCCAGTTCTCATATCTCGAACTGTACCCTAGGTTATCCGACCCTTCCTTGAAAGTATCTATACCCATTTTTGTTACGTGATTCCAGAGTTGCTCGTATTTTCTCTCCCCTAAGGCTTGGTTCTTAAAGTACTCAACATCTTTCAGCAGATCCACCACGGGTGGACGTCTTGCGATTTACCCAGCTGACGTATTACCCTAGTAGGAGTGTATGGTCGAGTAAAATTAAGTCCTATCATAACCAAAAGGAGTTGCATCTGACACCCAGATAAGATTGTTTTTGGAAGAAGCCATAGACATCTCCATAGAATGTTATCCTTAGTTCTTGACTCGAGAAATTCAATCCAAGCATCAATTCCCACGGGTAGCGAGAATTTGGCAATGTACATTCTTTGTCCCATGGCTTTCACTCGATTGGGCATACAACGGTCAATCACATCCGGTCTAATTAGAGAAGGTGCATACAAATGCTCTATCAACCATAGTTGCAACATCAGGTTACTTCCCTAAAAAAATCTCATCCCTCCCTTCAGTTCGGTTAAAGTATTATATATTTCTGTTAAGATCATAGGTATGATGGTAACCTTGTCCCCTTGTTCCTCATGAAATAAGGCCATCACTACAGATTGCAAACGTGTATTGATGCGTCTTTCTTCTAGTGGAAACACTAAAGTACCTAACAAAGCGAGGGTGAAGACTTCAAGACGCTTTCTCTCCCACTTTTCCTTAGTCATATAAAATTCATCCCAAAAGCAATCAAAACCTTCCGAGGGCCCGAATCTAGCAAACAAAAAATCTAAGGAAATCTACGAATCTTTCAAAAAACCCAAATACGTATCTTTACTTTTAACCCACAACACTATAAAAACCTCGTGCCAGTATGATTTCGAGATCTAATCATACCTTTATTGATATAGGGCAAATGCAACAGACAAGATATTTCTGCCAAAGTAGGAGTCATTTCACACTTTCCAAGCCTAAACACCAAACTACTTGGATCCCAAAAGGTCAACACCGCCTCTATTAGATCTGGAAGAGGGGTAATATGCAGAAGTTCTGTAAGATCTCCTAATATTTTAATCGGTTTCCGCTGGTCAAATAGTTAAACATGCCCCACCACTTGATTAACTTTTTGGGCACCTTGACAACCATCAAGACTCTAGACTTAGTGGACAAATCCATCCCTTTAATAACACATAAGATGTTATTTCAAAAATTCGATAGGAGCAAAAAGATTCCCAACCCTTGAGACTTTAACGCGGACATGTCAAAGGAACATGCCACTTTATGACTCCAAATCGCCAAACAGTACCACTGAATAAAATCAGCCTACTTGGCTAGGAGAACGAACAACACTAGATTACGGGGAGAAAAACCTAGGCTAAGACTAAGACAAAGACCAAAAATAAAGATTACCGAACCCACCGAGGGTTGCCTACGTATCTCGTCCCAAGGGGCGGGAATCAGGTATGCGTAGTTTGTCCTGATTGGACAATTAATGATTAACCAACAGATTGACCCTAACTTAAAAGACACAATCAAAGACAAACGAATAAAATCTTTTTTGGGTTTTAGTTAGACACTTCAACTAAAACTGACACCAACAATTATGAAGAAAAATCTTTTTGGTAATTTCATTACAGGAAATGTACAAATTTCTTCCATTTTTTTTTTTTTGCATTTTCTTTTCTAAAAACCAACTACTATATAAAAATCTTTTTGGATTTTTCAAATTATGAATGTTTACTAAAAAAAAATAAAAGGAAAATCTTTTTGATGTTTTTTTTCAATTTTTGACAAATAAGTAGAAAAGTTAACAAAAATCTTTTTTAAATTTCGATACTTTGAGAAAATAAATGCGAAAGGTAAAAAAAAGTAAAAAAAAAAAAGATCTTTTGAGTTTTTGGATTGTGAAGAGCAAAAGCCATAAAGAATTCTAAAATAAACTACGACACTCTTTTTGATTCACCATTTTTTTCCTTCTTCTCTTCTTTTCTTTTACCATTCATTTTTTTCTCTACACACTTACCTCAAACACATGTTTTCCCTCAAATAAGTCCATCCAAATGACCTTGTTATCCTCAGAGATGCAATATTTTGTACGTAGATATGCTTTAGAGGTGAATCTCCTACGAAGGATCAAGTGGGCCCCGCTAGGTCTTCAATATGATGCACATAAGCATGACCTAAAGGCTGACCTACGTTGGGGTTCACTGACAAGACTGTTCGGGAGAGCGTATGGTCGATAGTGGCTGTTTTGCTTTCCACCTACTCTATAACACCGACGGCTCCCCCACTAAGATAAGGTTGACTCAACTAGAGGTCGTGTACAACACATGTACTACGGACTTATTGCGGAGAGAATGACTCGGGTTATGCACATGATGTAAGATATAAAACGGTAACACTTAAGATAAAAACTATAAACAAAGAGCACGTAAACATTCCACAATGATAAAACAATAACACAAAGCAACACAAACAAACTATCTATACACCTATAGTGTCAAATGAAGCCGATACAACCCTAAAAATAATCAGAGATTCTGTGTTCGATACCCAACAGAGTTTCCAGAGCTGTCACACCCTTTTTTTTGAATTCCAAAAAAAAATTAATTCTAAAGTTCGAAAGGGTTTTATTATCAAAAGTGACAAAAGATAAAAAGTTGACATAATCCGGTGTGCCGAGTCACCTTTGAAAAATCCATTTTGAAATGGTTTGACTCTAAGAACTGATCCGCGAACAGAGATTTCGGTTAAGGAATTTTGTTGACCGAGGGGAAAGTGTTAGGCACCCCTCGATCCCGTGGTTCGACCACGGATGTTTGGTGGTGCATATTGGCTAATTTGAAACTACGAAATGTATAAACCACACAAAAGCACGCAAAACAATCAAACAACAAACAAAACAAAACAATTCAAAATGTAATGTCCAGTCCGACTATACAGTCCAAACAAATAAAAAAACGCAAAAAATATAAACCTATGCTAACCTAAACTAATTCTAACTACGCTCCCGTGCTTTACCCGATGCCTCGGGACTTTACCACGAACATATTTCAAATACAAGATATCTCGGGACATTCCCCAGATAAATCAATACAACGTACTTCGGGGCATTCCCGGCCAAATAATACAATGATCCCAACACAGTATAACTAAAAAACATTCAATCACACAACTCAAATATTCCATCAATCCACAATCCGTAAATTCGCCTACCCGACCTACATTTTTCTATCTGAGCTCGATCACGTTCATGTTTATCCCGAATTGAACAAAATAACAACCGACCAAAATTTAACTTCGCAACTTTTATCAACTTTTAATTCCACCCCAAATTTCTTTCTTGTGTCAAATTTCCACGATTAACAAACCATTTCACAACCCATGCTCATTTTCGTAACAAATTCAAACCACACAACAATATCAACGAAATCAGACTATCACAATCAACCAAACACATAATCATAGTCAATGCAACCAATCAAAAATAAAGAAGAGAATGGGTTAAAGAAATGGACCTCAATAGAACGTTTTATTGATAATAAAGAAGTTCGAAAGCCAAAATCATCAAGCAAGGAACCCCAATAACAAGCGAACCAAATCAGTTTTAGAGAGAATCCAAACCAGACAGATTTAAAATCAGTAGAGAAACATCAAAATGAATAACCCCAGATTGGTATCAAAATTCAACGACAAAATTCGAACTCAATTCTTGATAACAAAACAAAAAAAACTAAGAACCTCGACGAACCCAGCTCTGGTGAGTCATAGTAACGAAACCCGATGGGAACAAGACGAAGTCGGATGAAACCTCAGCATTCTCCGATCAAACTTACCTGAAAATCACCAAAAACGAAGGAATCTGGGAGTCTTAAGACTGGATAGAACAGACGATCGACTGTGAACAAACTCCAGCAAAAAGGTTGCAGGAAAACTTGAGAAAACAACCACCAGATCATGCTGGCTTTGCTATTTTTCGCCGGGTCTGCATTGGTTATGTCGTTTCACTGTTTCTCTCTACTGAGTGCGGGTGTTTATCAGTGATTTTTGTATGTGTGTGCATCTATTTTGTGTGGTATTTGGGTGTATGGTGGTGAATCGAAGGGAAGCATATGAGGGTCTCCTCCTCCTCTAGTATTTCATGGGTGTGTATGGCACTGGTGAGTGATGTGTGAAGAAGAGGGCCGTCTAGAGGTGTATATGGTTACTGTAGCATGTGTATATGTATGTATTCCAAGGAGAAGAAGAAGCCAAGCCAAAAAATCAATTCTCATCTCTCCAAATGGTCCATTTATGTTTCCTGGAAGTTTTTCTCTTTGACTCCCCTTCCTTTACAGTGAAAAATATCTATATATCGTGTAGTCCCCCTAGGTAGTGCACTACAAAAAAAATTACGTTTAGCAACAAACAGATGATGTTGCTAATCAACATATATGCATTGCTAAAGCAATTTAGGGACAGATCAGCAACGGAATATGTGTCGTGGCTATATTGCGTGTTGCTAACGATTTAGCAACGAAAAAAATAAAATTTGTTGCCAGATTTGCAACGTTATAGAGACGAAATATATCCGTTGCCATTTTTTAGCAACGAATATATTCGTTGTTATATTTATAAATGTCGTTACTAATTTCATGTTGTATTTCGGCGTTTTGATTATTTCGTGACCAAATATTTCATTGCTAGTCCATCGCTAAAATTTTATTATTTAGTCCCCAATTTTTGTGACAAAAATTATGTTCCTCAATCCGTTGCAAATGTTTTTTCTTAGGCAATGATTAAATTTGTTGCTAAATCTGTCATCATTACTTTTCCTCCAATGCCTTTTTTATTTGTATTTTGAATATTAAAAGCATATTATAAAATTCTTAAAATACCCAACATTCATATAAAAAAAGCCACATATATAGATAGCAAAATCTTCTTATAATATCCAACATTCATATAAAAGAATCTACATATATAGATAGAAAAATCTAAACATCCTCAATAGCAAACATAGCAACATGTAAAAACATTAGTATGTCCAAAACATCCTCAATACTTACATCCATCAAGTGTAATTGTTGTTGCACAATTTTAAATATTTCAACAAAATTGAGCATCAAAAATCAATGCACTGATCGTCAAAAGTATCACAACTTATCAAGATCATTGCAATCATCATCTAAGGAATCAAGATCGTCCAAAGTAGTAGACGGAGGTGTGACAACTGATGGTGAAGAAACCAAATTCTGTACCTCCTCAATGACAATAGGAATAAATTGATTTTTAAGTGTGGAAATCAATCGCTTCACAAACACATCCAATTCTGAATCTGCAGCTGGTACCAATTCATGTGAAGCTGAAGATGAAGTCTTTCCACAAGAAACACAAAAAGTTTGCCCGTAGTAGCCTTGGGCTTCAGATCCAAGACCAAATACTCTTCACTTCTTTTCTCCTCCGGCAGCTTGGTAATATGCTTCAATTTGATCAATAACAGATTCTGATAATGTTTTTTCTCGCATATTTCTTCAAATCTTTCCTGTAATAGTGGAAGTGAAATTATAACGAATTGTACTTATAAATGATTAGATACCAAAAACTACTTTAAACTAAAAAAATAAGAATTAAGTAAGCTACTACATTAAGATTTAGTCTTATATGGATGATTCGGGAACGTTCATCAACGAAAGATTTTCCATCATGAACATGTGTGTGAAAATGCAAATATAACTACCTGGTGTTAGATCTCGACCCATTTCAACAGCCTGTAAAAAAGAATTGTTGAGTATTGTACTACAACAAAACTGCTGAAACATTTTATGTAAGCCAAAAATGTTTCTCAAAACCATAATTCAATTGGAACCTAGTTGGTCATCAGGTAAATATTATTATTCGCGTGGTCAGAACTATGTTAGCCAATTTCATATTTCATACTAAGCAATCACTGGAAAGAGATTGTTGCATTTCATTTCGACAAAATCACTGAGAACATATGTTAATGAACATTTGGTTATATACATAATGTAATTTCCCAACTAACAGAGTTTGAATAAATCTCTCCTTTAGCTTCGTCCCTGGTCCTTTTGGACTATTTGATGGGGAGCAAATAGATCACTACTCATTCAGTGATATCTAACAAAATAAAACATATAGGAGAAATAATATGCATAGTCTTACCTACAGTTACAAAATCAACAACTAGCTAAGATATGTTGCTGCAACTCTGTAAGATAAAAGTTCAGATACAAAATCATTCATGGCTTAAAAATGTCCCTATTTGACTACGGAAAAAAGAACAATATACCCAATGAGATCCCAAAAGTAGGTTCCGGGGAGGGTGGGATGTATGGAGACCTTACCCCGACAAGTAAAAATGCTATGATGAAAATGCCCCTATGGAACTATGACCTAACTTTTCCAACTGAGGTGCCAATTTATGGACTAGCAATCCTCCATTTCTTTTTTCAATTCTTACTTGATACCTATTTTCAGCCATTGATCAGAAATGAGCTCATCACGATGTCTATGGTTAAAACCAAAAAGGAGGCCTAACGACCCAAGCGAATGGTTTTCAACTATCTTCCATGCCTAAATCTAATGCCTTTATTCGAGAAGCAGAGATCATATTAGGGGAATCAAACGAAACATAATGAATTGACCCTTGAGAATGCTTATTCAGTCATTCTATGGATGTCTCCTCGATCCCATTTGTAAAAGTGTACTACTAAAAGTATATAAGGTCTTAATTCTACCCAATATATCTCAAAGAATATGTAAATATAAGAATCCTCAGTAATACACCACTCTGCGACATATAAGTACAGTTTACACCACAGAATTTCAGGTTACAAAACAACAACAAAACACAGTATACAAAATACTACACGGAGACAGAAACAGTAAAGAATGATCACTTTTTTGGACTATTTTAAAGTAAAAAAGTAGAATATGTACAATAACCACAAAGTCATAAGAAGTAATAGACAGGAAGCAGGAACTACAATATAGTCACTGAAGGTTAGAACAATGCAACAATACAACATAGTAGTCTCTTTTAAAAAAGAAAAAAATCAATACAATATAGTCCCCCCACAATCGCAATTAACCATTCACGCACTTGGTTTTCAACAAGAAACCACCACCAGCCCTAAAATAAATAGACGCACACATACACAGATTCACACACATATTAACAAACTCAAATAGAAATTTAGAACCTAAATTATATTTATCCGTAGAAACGCAACAACAACATAACCTTGAACTAAGTTTAGACAGTCTCACAACAAATTATAGTTTAATACTTGAAATATATACTTACAAGTCTCTTTCGGTACTCTCCAATTGAGATAGATCCTCCCGTGTGAGTTCCAGTAGCGACTTCTTTGCCGCCACGACGATTCTCCACATTTATTTTTGACTTTTCAACACACTTTGGATCTATCCAAAGTTGCTGCCAGCTTTCCCAGACATCTTTAGGTATAAAATCTTGCCTAATCCCATTCTCTTTGATTTTAGCAATGAAATTTCTATACACAGTTGCTGCCTTACTCTGCCATTGTTTCTTTACTGCACCATCACTAATGGAAGAATCCCAATAGAAGTGTTTCTAAAATAAATTTCCAAAATAACACATTAATAATGTATTTATAAAAGTTAATACACTTTAAAAACTCAATTATGATGAAGATGTATACCTTGAATTCCCCAAAATAGCCATCTTTTATATCACATGAGACACCTTTACAATTGACTCTATTGTGATCAAGCTCACTTTTGAAAGACTCATGTATGCTATTGGAGTATACTTTAGAAGGTTGCAATCTGTATCAATGTGACGACATGATTTAGAGGTCTATTATAAAAAAATAATATATAATAATAATAATAGACAAAAAATAGACTAACCCTGTAGAAATTATAGTAACAAGGGTCCGCACATGGCTCCCACTGGAATTATCTTCTCCATTTGTGTTGCTACGAGATACGTCCTCACCTACTTGGTTGGCTTGTGAAGATGTACCTACAGCTGTTGGGTTGCTCTAATTTGGAGTAGTAGGAGATGTACTACAATGATTAGAAGTTGGAGAACCTATGCCACCAGCTGTTTGAGGTGCAACTGTAGGAGTGGAAATAGTAGGCATGTTTGCAGCAAGAACAAGAATATTACTCCTACCTGCTGACTTTCCCGCATGCCCTATGCTTCCTCGACCTGTACCTCTACCCTGAGTCATATCTATTAAAAAAATTGTACTTGGTAAAGTGGAAATAAGATGCAAATTTTGCATAAGAAGTCACAATAACATACCTCATTGTTATTCTGGAATCTCAAGTAACACTAGAATACTCACAATAAGAATCAACAACAGATCAAGAACCACCAAATACACCCATTATAATTCTTCCCACAAGAACTCCTCTCAAATCAAGAACCAACAACAGAACAAAAACCACCAAGAAAATAAAAACCACCAACAGAATCACCAAAATACTCACAACAAGAGCCACCAATAGATCAAGAACTACCAACAGAACCACCAAAATGCTACAAAATATTCCCATTGTAATTCTGTGCACAAGAACTCTCAAATCAAGAACCAACAATAGATCATCAACCAAAAAAAAATAAAACATACACATATATATACATACAGAAAGCAGACCACAAGTTAATTATATTCTTCCATTTTCAAGGATGAAGTAGATTGGTTAAGACCCTCACCTATTTGGTTCCTTAAAGTAGATGTACCTGCAGCTGTTGTGTTGATATGATTTGGAGCAGTGGGAGATGATTCAAGTGTTGTATGGTTTCTACCATCACCAAAAGTTTGAACCGTTGATGTAATGTGAGGAATCAATGGTTGAACTTGATTTGTATCATTTTGACCACCTATGCCATCAGCTTGAGGACTAACAATAGTAGGAGTAGGAGCAGTAAGTATGTTTGCAGTAACATCATTATTACTCCTAACTGCAAACTTGCCTCCACGCCATGTGCTTCATCGACCTCTACCTCTACCTCTAGCCGTATCTATAAAAAAACTATATTAGTTAAGTGAAGATAATATACAAACTGAATATTACCAAGAGAACCAAACAAAAATATGTAGATAAGGTATCAGAAAATGTAAAAGCACAGTTGTAGCTTAAAAACATGGATGAGAAATGAAAGAATCAAAAATCAAATCATTATCGAAAGAAATATCACCTATCATATCTATTTTCCCTTGATGTTTCCAAACAAAATAGTCCTTAACAAATCTATCATGAAGAAGGTGATATCTAACAGTTTCAACATCCTTATATTTAATGTTGCGATATTTTTTACATGGACATCTAATGTTGTTACTACTCATGCAATTTTGTTGAGAATATGCAAACTGGATAAAGTTATTCACACTAGTAACAAATCTAGAGTTTATAGCCCCTCGGCCATCCAACCTATCATACATCCATCCACGCTCTAGATCACACTCTAGATCAGTCATATTCCTATTAGTGTCGACATAAACAACATAGTTAGAGTTTTATATTTTAATACTTCATACATTCAGGATTATCACTAAAGAGAAGAAAAAATTAAATATCTTAATAAACTAGAATATCTCTTTCTATTCTTACAAGGAAATAGAATATATTAGTCATTTTTTCCTAAATAAATAAGAAATTACAAAAAACAACATATCATTCATTGTCCTTCTTAATAAGTGTTAGCGAAAAAGTTTAATTACATATAAAACTGAAACTTCTATTATTACAATCACAAGGCATGTGGCAAAAGCTCCCAACAACAACATTAAAACATCAAATTTCAGCAAAATACATACCTAAAATCTGAACATTAAACAAAACCTAAAAATAAGTTGCAACTTTGTTGGAAAAAATATACAAATAAAGTTTACAACTTTAACACAAAGCTACATCACAAAAGTTAAGAATAAATGAATTGATTGTATTTCAATGGTGAATCAGATTAAAAGCAAATCCTCAATTGAATGTAGACTAGTAAGGCATCAGAATGTTCATGGTTGCTCCTTTTAAAGTAATCGGTAAGTAAAATAAAATAGAGACAGTTTCACGAATAATCAAGAACACAAACGGCAACAGAGAAACATATGAAAAACTGATTGAGAATCATTTAAAAGGGAGAATGTTATAGTACCAGATAGTTGCTAGCTCACTTTGTGGCACTTGCTGGTATCCTTAGTGGATCTCTCTGAAAATCAAAAGCATAACATCACAATCAGATTAAGAAATATAACAACATATACCAAGTGTGATCCCACAAATGGAATATGCGGAATGATAAAGGATAAACAGTCAACAAAACAAAACAGAAAATGATTATGAAAATTACACAATTTCAAAGGAACATGAAACATACTACATTTTGTTGTTTACACAAAATTAGATCAACAATAAGAAAAAATGACTCAAACTGCTCTATGTTTTCTAGTTTTTTCAACATGCAACACACTGAGTACAACCTTACAAAAACACTATGCATAAAAAATAAAAAATTAAACCACACAAATGAAAAATTTGGTGAAGAAATCTGAGATTAGTGAACCAACAACAAAATATACAGAAAAAACCACAAATACAAGAGGAAAAATATTATTTCCATTTCGATTAAATAACCACTAACACAAATTTTTAACACAATAATTGAACAAAGAAAAGTGAAAGAGCTCAAACAAACCACAAATGGAACTTCTTCGAAA
This sequence comes from Capsicum annuum, assembly GCF_002878395.1. NCBI lineage: Eukaryota > Viridiplantae > Streptophyta > Magnoliopsida > Solanales > Solanaceae > Capsicum > Capsicum annuum. The sequence continues at coordinate 257,014,016 of NC_061113.1, forward strand.
AATCAAAAACCCTAACATAATTAGTGTACACAAAACAGTTAAAATTAAACCACACAACCAGAAAATTTGTTGAAGAAATTTTAGATTAGTAAACATACAACAGAAAATATCAAAAACCCCACAAACAGAAATTCTAAGAAAAAAATTCGGTTCCCATTTCGAGTAAATAACCATTTATCGAACTTTTTAACACAATAATCGAAGAACCCTAAGTGAAAGAGCTCAAAAAATCCTAAGCCTATCATTTACAACTGACTTCTAACATATAAATTAAGAAATTAAAAGAGGAGAAACAACTAAAATTATGAGATATAGAATCTTACCTATAATATAAATTCGAAATTCACCGATTGACACCCTTTTCCACTGATATTGAGTGATTCCCTTTTCTCAATTGAGAGAAAAGGGCGAGAAAAGGGAAAGGAGACTGTTTTTGGAGAGAGGCGGATGATACAATGTTTTGAGAATAAAGTGAAATAAAAAACTTAGCCCTAATATTTATTTGGTCGGGTAACGGATTCAGCGACGGATTTAAAATCCGTTGCGAGTTATTTATTAAAAATATACTATTAGTTGGGATCGGGTAACGGATTCAGCAACGAATGTTAAATGCGTTGCCAGTTATTTATTAAAAATATACCTAATATATTTTCTAAAAATGTTAAAATACTTCTAGTGACAAAACTTTCGTTGCTATTTCCGTCTCCACCATGTCAAAAAAAAAAAAATTTCCACCATTTATGTCGCTAATTTTATCACCAAAATAAAGGCGCCAATATTTACCGCCAAAATATAGCAACGAATTTTATATTCTGTCGCTAATCCGTCACTAATTAGGCTAGAAATTTTAATTTCATTTATTTAGTAACAAAATTTCTATTTTGTTGCAATTCCGTCGTTATTTAGCGACGGAAATGACCTTGTTGCTAGAAATCCGTTGCTAAACGCGGTTTTTTTTTTGTAGTGATGTATTGTCTTTTTGGACAAGAAAAAGGGGAGGGGGTGACGTGGGGTAGGGGTATGGGGTGGTGAGGGTGGTTAGGTGAGGGGGTGGGTTGTTGTTTTTTAATTGGAGGGGTAAGGGTCAGGTGTCTATTTTTGATTGGGTGGGTTGTTGGAATATTAGAATGAGACAAAGTTTGTTATGACTTGTTATTTGGATAAAAACAAAAGGGAATAAATAAATAAGTAAAATATGAGGTGGTTATTCATTTGTTTTTCTTGAAGAAAATTATAAGACGGGATCACAGTACGTGACAACGGAGTGAGGATTATTTTCGATGGGATAAAATTACGTGACTACAGTATTGATGAAAGGGTAAACTTAAGATATACAATGAATAAAAGAAGAAACAATTACCTTTATTTTCTTCCACGATCCATACATGCAATGGATATACACAAAGATGGCAACACTTTCAGTTGATAGCCGTAAACTTTTCAAGGCATGATAATGGTCATATAACACCCATTTTTTCTCAACAAAGATACAAGCAAGCTTAGACTGGGAACACCCTTAATCGATGAGATCAAGTGCCTATAAATAGGAAAAATCTCCATATAAATGAAGGAAGTGATCAAATATTAAATTTCTCTCGCTTTATATGCTCCATACTGTGTCACAAACCACAAGATATTCAGATTTCATCTCTTTTAGAGAGTTAAAAATTTTCCTGATACATATGGATGAATTAAGAAAGCATTATACGATTTAGGTACTTGCATAATATGTAGAGGAGTGAATCAGGTCTCAATTGGAAAGTACCTTCAAATGATTTCTTTGTTCACTATATTTGGACAGAATTGCCACACCCATTGTCAGGGTTTCTTCTATCATTCTGGATGATTTAGAATGATGACCTACAAGTAGACTGCATGGCTTGTGCTTCGACATAAAAAATTCTCAAATCACACATTATAAAGAATTTCTAAACACCACTCCTAAACCTATACGTTATTGATATGAATTAGAACATAAAAAGAATTTCTTATCTAACGTAAAATAGGCTCTAAACCTACAAATATAGCCAACATAGGATTTTTAATAAAATTTTATGATACTTTACCCTATATTTTAGGGATCGTTTATTTTAAATATTATAAATATAATGATATAATAATTATAGAAAATAAGTGAAAAGACCGTTTTGTCAATTGTAGAGTGTTTTAATAAAGGATAAAAAGTTCAAATAACTTTTCTAAGTGTTTTATTAATATATATTGTAGATGTAGATTTAGATAGAACCTTGAACCAAAAGATATTCATGAACTTAACCCTACTAAACGTTAAAAGATTTAAACTACATAAAATATTGACATAGAAAATTACCTTCAAATTCTTTTCGATTAACAACGCAAAGTAGCATGTCGTCTACAAATTTTCAAAGCTAGTTTTCAAGTCCGGCAACTCGAAAATTACGTAACAACGGACACAGACCTTCAAATTCTTTTTGATTAACAATGTAAAATAGCATGCCATCTACAGATTTTCAAAGCTGGCTTGCATGTCCGATAACTCGAAATTTCGAAGGAAAAAACTCAAAACTCCAAGTTAGTTCTCATACAAACCTTTTTTGAAACTCCTGAAACGCTCTCTATATTTTGATCTCTCCATGAAACTCTTTTTTATTTCTGTGTGCATAGTGAGTAGTGGATGTGGGGAGTTGAGGTGAGTGTTTTAAGGAAAAATCCGATTTGATAAAGGAGGGGTTTAAGGAATATAGTACGAATTAGGATTTGGAAAAGTTTTTTTCCTTTCCTTTCTATTTTAATTGTTTAGACTAATAAAAATATATGAAACTTAACTCCTCGTAAATGCTACTGAAATTGAAATATTTTCTTAACCAAAACAACCCAATAAAAGTGGACAGAATTTTCCTACCATATATTTTAGGAGTACTTTCAAAAATAGCTATACTTTATTGTAAAACTCACCTTTCATAGCTATATTTTACATAATTACCATTTATAGCCATTGTATTCGATTTACGTCTACTATATTCGATTTTATCAATAGTCTGTATTCATATAAAATATAAATACAATACCATTTAACCGTTGTGTTTGATTCAGAGACGTTGTATTCACTTTTAATCAGTGGTTTGTATTCATGAAAAACATAAATACACTATATATTTAGTCTCACCAAAAACACTACCATTTTTTTTCGTGTTTTCCTCATTTTTTTCTTCTTTTTTCTATTTTTATTTTTTTCATTTTTTTTTTAAATTTTTCTCTTCTATCTCTAACTTCTATTTCTCTTTCTTCTTTTCTTTTTTGTATTTAGTTTCTTTATCATTTTTTTGGTTCTATTTTATATTTTTTGTATTTTTAAAAAATATGACTACTCGAGAACAAGTCATGGATGATAACGTAAATACCACAATTGTTTATCATATTTGTAGTCACACTGTCATTTATATTTTCGTATTCATTGATACAACTGAAGTTGTATTTTAAAGTTCATGCTTGTATTTGTATTTTGTAGTTCGCATTTATATTTGTATTTTATAGTTTACACTTGTATTTGTATTTATTAGTTCACATCATTATTTATATTTTATATAATTCGCACTTGTATTTTAAAAAATTATTTTGTATTTGTATTTTATAATTGTTTGTATATTATATTGGATTATATTTGTATTGTGATTTTATTGTGTTTGTATATTTAGATTATATTTGTATTTGTATTCTATTTTCGTCAATGTCTTTTTATTTTTGTAGAATTATTTTGTATTTATATTTGTAAGTTGATTGCATATTGCATTTAGCCGTGATTTTGTACAATTTATCATTTATATTTTTATACAAACAAGTAAATGCATTAATTGTATTTTCTTGATTCTAAAATATATAAATATGTAATGTATCATTTTGTATTTGTATGTCAAAATTAGCATTTGCATTTGTAAATAAACAAATATCACTTGATACAAATACAATTACAAATAAATGAAACAAATAATTTTACAAATACAAATACAATATGTATTTGTACGTATTGTATTTGTATAAAAATTTGAATTGTATTTATTTGTATCAATAAATACAGCTCGTATCAATTAATACAAACAAGTATTCGTAGAAAGAAAATCAATCGTCCCTTTTAAATAATTAAAAATATAAATGATAGTTCACACTTGTATTTGTACGTTATAGTTCGCATTTGTATTTGTATTTTATAGTTTGCACTTGTATTTGTATGTTATAGTTTACATTTATATTTGTATTTGTATTTTATAGTTCGCACTTGTATTTGTATTTGCTAGTTAGCACAAATGAAAAGGAGGAGAAAAATGAAAAGGAAAAAAAAGGAGAAAAAATACCAGAAAAGAAGGAGAACAATAGAAAATAGAGGACAAAAAAGGAAAAAAAGAAGGAGAAAAAAGAAAAAGAAAAAAATGAAAAAAAGAAAATGAAAAAAGAAAGAGAAAACGAAAAAAAAGGAAAAGAAAAAATGAAGAAAAAAAATAAAAAAAGGAAGAAGAAAAAAGAGAGTAATAGAAAATAGATAAAAAGATAAAATACATGAGAGAGACTGTGAATTGTAATTAGGGATAATTAATAGGCAAGAGGGGGTTATGAATTGTAATTAATTGAAACTTAGATTAAATAGGATAATTAGGAGCCAATGTTTGCTAAGTTATATAGTTATCGCTAATTAATAGGCAAGGGAGGCTATGAATTGTAATTAATTAAAATCTAGGCTAATTGGGAGTCAATATTTGCTATTTATGCAGTTATCCCTAAATATTATCAGTCGTATGGATATGGCTAGAATTAGTATGGAAAAATATTTAGGTGTGAATACTTTAATTTCTGATTTATTTAGTGTACTTTTTCCAAGATTGAATAAGCTTAATCACAGCACATATAGTATTCATATATTTTTAACAATTCAAATTGTTATAAACTAGTATATATTTTTATCATCTTTGTAGTTAGTTTTGTTTTTCTTTTCTTTTTTTTTAAATGAGATGGAAAAGTGTATTAATCCTCGCCAACTAGGTGAAGGTTTAGATTATAACCCATCAATTGAGCTACTAATATTTTATTGTCCTTCCTAGTTACGTTACTGAGCATTTACTTTTTAAATTTTTTCCATTTTAGTGTTTGGTTTTCGTTTTTTCATATCAATCAAATAAACTTTTGCTTTCTTTAGTGTTTGCCTGAAATAAGAATTTTCTTTTATTTTATACAAAAAAAATATTTTCAACCAAACATTTAGATAGAAATCTTTTAAATTTTTGCATAAACCTGAAAACTTTTCATTTGAGTTAGATGTTTGATAAAATATCAGTTTCTATTTTTTTAAAATAGAAAATCACAGCAACTGTTAAGTTGTTTCCCTTATTTACTGTAACAACAATATACTCATTAATCCTATAACTCTAGTTTGGAGAAGATGGTATGTTCGCAACTTTATCCCAATCTTTTAAAGGTAGAAAGCTAGCCGCCGATTTACTAAACATAACAAATATATTACAATTTGGATCAAATTTTCTATTATTCACTGCCTACAGTTATGGGCTTAATTTTAAGTTTAGTATTTGCACCCCTATGATTTTAGGCTCAATCTCGAAGGGAGAGCTAATTAGGGAAGCTAAAAATTCCTAGTTAGTATTTGCTCACCCACTATATTTGCTCACCCACTATGTTCAGGTATAGTATATGCTCACTATGATTTCTTTCAAATTTAAAATTCCTTCTAATCTCATTTTGGAACGAGAGAATTAATATTCTTGTAGCTGAGCACAGACGACGTTAATTTCTTTCCTCTCCACATGGCTAGAATAGATAAATAGGAATTCATTCGGACTCTCACATGATGAAAGAAAGTAAAAGGTTCCGAGACGAAAATATCAAAAGATTACGAAATAACGGTACTGAATTCAAGCTGATTCTTCAATTCAAATCTTCCTCAAAGAAAGACAATCAAACAATTCCCTAATCATCATCTTTTTTTGAAAAAAATAAATAAATTAAGCCATCACCATGATTGTGAGCCCAAGTGCTGGGGGTTAGACTTGACCCCTATCATGGCTATTCAACCAAAAAGGGTACAGAGTTAGGTGGGAACATGGACCAAACCTCCAAAAATTCCGGAGAGTAGAAGAAAGGATTAGCCTATACAATATCCTTTCCTATATACGCTAAGCTTTCTAGCAAACAAAAAAAAACGCATTTCTAGCTCATATCTTCTTCTTATGGAAGGACATTGTCATTTATCGAGTTGAATTAAACCATTAACCTCTCTGAGAAGTTCTTGATGAGAGGAAGAGGTTCAGAAGGTTCTGTTTCCACTAGAAAATGCCATTTATCATGGTCCCTTTTCAGCCAACTATGCATTAGAGCAAATTGATTTTTAACATAACAGATTCATATTTTTAACTCTTGATTCGAAGAGTACGTTTTCCTCTTAATTCTAAAAGAAATTGAGCCTATCGTTCCATCGACCTATCAAGTATTTTCGATGGCTACTGATATTTTCGATAAAGAGACAGTAATAGGATGAAATGTCAAGTATTTGATGGAAAATGATGGTGACGAGCATGAAGAGGAAGAGAGGAAGATGAATTAATGTTGGTGATGCCATCGTTATACCGTAGTTTGACACTCTTGATAAAAATGTCGAAGGTCGAAATTCGAATTTAAGCAATGGTATCTGGGAGTGATGATATGTACGTTTGATTAAGAAAATAAAAGATTCTTCTGTAATGTAGTATGTAAAACAGTTTAGATGTATGTCGTTAATGTATGTATGAAATGAACCAACGAGGGTTGTGGCATAGGGATAAGTAGTCTTTCATTCTTAAATAGAGTTCTCGGATTCGAGTCCTTCTGGATGCGGAGTTACCTTTGTTAGGAAGCACTTTACCCTCAATATGGGCCTTTCCGGTGTGAATATCGACTCCGAAAACAGACACTAAAATCGACCTCAAATTGGATTTCCTTGAAACTTTGATGAAAAAAAATGGAAAATTTTGACCTCCCGAAACTGGTTTGGAAAAAAAAAAATTGAAAAATTCTGATCTCGTGGAGTTGGTTCTTTTTATTACACTATAATAAAATGAATCATCTAGGGTTGCACTCCGATCTTGATTGTGGTAGGATACTTAAATTTAGTTTTTCGTGAAAAAAAATTGATCGATTAAAGTCGACCTCAATTTTTGTTTTTTTGAAAAAATCAACCGGTCAATTTTTACAATTTTTATGTATAGACATAAACATCTTTTATAAATAATAGATAAAACTAAAAATAAATGTATAAAAGACTACAAATCATTTTTCTCGAATAATTAATGTGTAGGTTAAGCCTCAAGAAATATTATACGTCTTTGAACTTTGAAAAGTTTGATAAACATTATCTCGGTCTCCTGCCAGTGCCAGATTTATCCTCTCAGGTAGTACATGATCACAGTAATAAAAGGAAAAAACCATTCTAGTTAGTGGAATCAAGCAGAATCAACTTGCTCATCTATATATTAGGAAAAGGTTGTGTTGACTTTACAATTTCGTCATAGGTGGTTCTCTGGTAATCGTGGTTGACAGGACTTTATGAGAATGGCAATATATGTAATCGTAATTTAACTATGGAATGTAAGATAGTAGAGTAATTAAGATTTTTTTCTATGATCCTTTCCCAATTGTCTTACCCCATATATATAAGATGAATATATATCTATACCTATAATTTATATTTATATCTATAATCTAAATCTATATCTATAATCTATAATCTATCTAAATCTATAATCTATATTTATAATATATTAAAAATGTGAAGGGCCTTAGAAATATTGTTTGAACTTTTTACCCTTCATTAAAAGTCCTTGCTTTAGGCAAAATCGTCTTTTCACTATTTTTTCTAATCTTTAAGAGTTAAAAATTAATTAAATATATTTATGGTAAAATCTTTCTTTATTAGAAATCATCAGAATTTCAATATTTTTTCCTAATTTAAGAGATGAAAATTAATTAAATATATTTATGGTAATTTTTTTTATTAGAAGTCATCAAAATCAATGACAACTAATACTTTTCCAATTAGTTTAAGAATTATAAATCAACTAAATTTGCAAGAAGATTTGAAGAATCTAGAAATAAATATAAAACTATTAGAATAAGAAAAATTTTAGAAGTACCAGATTTTTAAAAGTTTAAAGTACGTAATAAAAATGTAACCAATGATTTTGTAAAGATTTGACTTTAAAAATAAGGAAAGATTTTGCATATTAAAAAAAAATCGTAACACAAATATGGTTCAAAATGATGCGTCTGACAACAAAGGAAAGAGGTACTATATGACAAACGTAAAAGTGATAATCTGTCAACTGATTGGAATTTCTGGTGGTAAAACATATATATGTATATGTTTATATTTATATTATTATATTAAAGTGTAAAAGATTTTTGAAAAGTGATTTGAACTTTTACACTTTATTAAAAATCTCCGCAATAGATAAAATTATTTGATTTTAAATAATTAAACATTACCCGTATGAGGCATGTGCGGTTAAATGTAAATGGCGGGAAAGATCTTATAGAACAAAGCTCATTATTTTTTTTATTTAGACAAAAGAACTCCTCCTTTATTTATTGTATTAATAAATAATGCATTACATATGCATTATCATTTCACACGTTGATATTCACACACACTTAAACCAGTCCCAAAAGTGGAGTAAAGTACATGGTCTAGGGAATACAGAAGGTAGCAAAGCAAGCATCTAGAGAGCATTGAGCAATAAGCTTTCAATGCCTCTCATGCGATTCTTGTTATACGAGGTTAGACCGCCCTTGCACTGACTTTGACAGTAGGGAGAACCACAATAGTTACGTGTGGTTCCACACCAGCCCCATATACTACAGCACACTCCAGTAGGACATGCTCTACCAGCAGCTTGCTTTCCGCATCGTCCCTGTGGGAATGGTGGGGGTGGGGGTGGTGGAGACGGGGGTGGTGGTGGCCTTTCTCACTGACTTTGACATTCTTCACGAGAACAATAGATTGAAGTGGTTCCACACCAACCAGAGAGACTACAACATAATCCAGTAGGACATTTCCTCCCACCAGCTTGCCATCCACAACGTCCCGATGGATAAGGTCCTGAACATTGGCTTTGACAGTGTGCAGGATTACAATATCTTTCTGTGGTTCCACACCAACCTGTGTCCCGACAACATTGTCCAGTAGGACATGGACGACCACCAGCTTGCATTCCGCATCGTCTCACTCGGATCGGACCTGGACACTGGAAATCACACATATTTTCACCACAATAGGCACTTGTGGTTCCACACCAACCATCAAAATTACAACACTGTCCTTCTGGACACCATCTACCGCCAGCTGGCCATCCGCATCGACTCCGTGCTAATAATGACTGGGCTAGGTCTGACGTATTACGTTCCCTTATTAGTTCAAGGCCAAATGTTTCATTGGCTGGCAAATAAAAGGGAACATCAGATAGCTTGGCTGAGACCTTAAGGAGGAACAATGCCAGAGCTAAAAGGCTAATTATAATCTCTCTCATTTTGTGAATTGTTATAAGACGTGGTATCATGATGCTGAGGTATATATAAGAAAATCGTCAAGGGAATATGCTTACGCCCCAACAACAGTGAGTCCGCTCCGCTCCGTAGATACTAATTTTGTTTTGTTATTACTCTCAATCTCATGGAGAACTTCGATTGTGATTGGTAAAAAAAGCAGCATCACTCTCTATATAGTACTCTCAGCACTCGTTTGGTAGAAGATAATACTGTATTAGTAATACTGAGATTAGTAGTGCAGGGATTAGTAATACTGGAATTAGTAATATTCGAATTATTTTTTATGCGGTGTTTGATTTGATGTATTAAAAATAATATATTGTTATATTTTAAAAAGAATACTGTTTGTTTACAAACATATCCTCGACATATTATAACTTTGTGTATTTTTTTTGCAAAAGTTTATTATTCTTTTTTTAAAATAAAAAAGTTAACAATATAACTAATTATTTACTTTAGAATTTTAAGATTTAATCATCCACTTACAAAAATTATTTTTTTATTATCTTTTCTTGTTTGTTCATCATTTACTTGTTGTTCCCACTTTGTGTTATTTTTAAGTTGGAGGGAGGTACGTATAATTTTTGGATGAGACAATAAAATTATTATTAAAATAAAATTGTATTCTATAGAGTGTTAAAACTAAGTAGAAAAATTATTTTTATTTATGGATATCCTATTTACAAAATTAAAGCTTGTATGCAATTTGTTTTCGGATTTTGACCAATAAATAATTTTTGAGTTAATGGAGTAGTTTTTTTTATAACTAAAATTATTTGGAGGGATATTATTATTTTGATAAATTGAAAAGAAGTAACTCATATTGAATAAATTGAAAAAAATTTAAAAATAAATTAAAGATATTTGAGGACATTTTTGTAAATAATAATAAAATTTGTAAACTAATTCATTTGAATAAATTTATTAGTACAAGTATAAAAAATAAAATTAAGAAAATAAAAGAATGTTTAAAAGAATTTGAGGGATATTCTTGTCTTTATACGTACTAATCCCATGGTATTAAAACTCATGTATTACTAATCGCATTATATGTGATGTATTAGTAATACACCCTATAATACCATGTAGGTTGTATAACTAATACATGATATTAGTAATACATTGGTTCAAAATCCTACCAAACATAGTATTAATTAATACCTCACTTAATACATGGATTATTTCTCCTAATACGGTCTACCAAACGATCCCTAAATATATACTTGGGTAACTTTAGTTTAAAATTTGGCTTTAATTCACCTCGATATATGTACTATAAGTTATGCTATATATCTTCATTTCAATAAAGAAAGGACAATATCTTAGTGCATATATGGCTTCAAAGGATAAAAATCACTACTAAAAGTTCTACTTGAACAGTATTAGTAAATTAATGTATGTGCATATAGTCCAACAAGCTAAGCTAGCTAGATCCATTTGTTAAGGGATTATACTCGATAATTTCATTTATTTTATATGCGTGAGAATTCTTTTTCTTTGGGTAACTTTTAGGCATCATTTGTTTGCACTTAATGGAGGTCTGAATTTGAATGTTTCAAACTTCAGACCATTAAGTGCATTTGTTTTTTATTAAGGTTTTAACTCTTAATAGGTCTTAATCATTCAGATCTAGAACCAAGTCTTAATAGGTCTGAAAGAATATTCTGATGTTGAATAATATTCACTATTCTATTCATAATCAACGGTCACCACCACTAACCACCTCTGTAACCGTCACCATTGTCAATCACCACCCACCATTACTAACCACCTCCACCATCACAACCACCATCGACAACAAATACCGCTACCAACCACAATTGTCAACCACTACCACACCTACTACCTCTTTTATTCTAATTATATTCACCACCACCACTGCTGTCACCACCACCACCGTCGTCAACAACACCACAATCAACAACCACTATCGGTCAATCCCTACTACCAACCAACTCATCTATCACAACTAGCACCTCCACTAATACATCACAACCTATACACATTCTTTGGTCGTCGTCACCGTTGTCACTGTTAGAGTTTTTGCCCTGATTTTCTTATTATATTTAAGTTTTATTTTTTCTTAGAAGGAAAATAAAAGTTACCAGAATTACTTTTACTTTTCCTAAAAGAAAAAATATAATTCTTTTCCATATTTGGCTAACCTCTTTCTTGAAGGAAAGGTTTTGGAACTCTATAAATAGAACACCCCATTCTCATACCATTACACAATAGCACCCACAATGTAGTCTTTAAAGAGTCTTTGTTTAGGGGAGATTTCTCCCAATAAGTTTTAAGATTTTCAATTTTATTTTTAATATTTAGGCTGTTTGGCCAAACCATATCCAATAACATATTTTTAGTTTAATTTTCCATGTGTCGTCTGATTTATCGTCTTATGATTTGCAAACTAATAGCTTCCGCATGACGCCCTCTCGATTTCGAACCCAACAAGTGGTATCAGAGCTTACGGTTCAATGGTCCAATGGTGTGGTGAGACGAGATTAAACAGGTTCAAAGCGGTTTCAAAATCAAGCTGCAACAATTTGGATGATAATGAAGATTTTTGTCGAACTACATATGGAGAACAAGTTTCAACCATATTTTCAACACTCCTGCTGCTGCTTCTTTAAAAATAAAAATAAAATATTACTTTTGAACCAATTGTTAACCATGATATTTTAAACCTTATTTTTAACCATGGAAAACAGCAGTTATGAAGATTATATCAAGAAAGAAGTTCATGCACGTGATATGAAGAGAAGACGGATCAAGTGAAGAAAATCAAGCCAAAAAGGGAAGATTTGTTAGGGGTTTTGCCCTAATTTTCTTATTATATTTAAGTTTTATTTTTTATTAGAAAGAAAATAAAAGTTACCATAATTACTTTTACTTTTCCTAAAAGAAAAATATATTTCTTTTCCATATTTGGCTAACCTCTTTCTTGGAGGAAAGGTTTTGAAACTCTATAAATAGAACACCCCCTTCTCATACCATAACACAATAGCACCCACAATGTAGTCTTTAATGAGTTTTTTTTTAGGGGGAGATTTCTCCCAATAAGTTTTAGGATTTTCAATTTTATTTTTAATATGTAGGCCGTTTGGCCAAACCATATCTAATAACATATTTTTAGTTTAAATTTTCATGTGTCGTCTGATTTATCGTCTTATGATTTGCAAAATAATAACTTCCGCATGACGCCCTCTCGATTTCGAACCCAACAGTCACTAGTAATGCCATCTCTACCACCACTTCAATCAGTACCATCGCTACAATTTTTCTCTACTAACAACCATTTCCACCATCACAACAAATAACATCTCCAACTAGCGTCAACAAATCGTCAATCATCATGCATTCATGTTTCTGCCAACGCAATCAATACTTTAAACTATTAACATCAAGCAACGTCACATCACAACAACAACCACCGCCATCAATCGCCACCATCATAATAGTCACTACAATACCAACCATCACAATTATCACCACCAACATTATTAATAACTAACATCAATCATTGTCACCGCAACCACCATTATAAACCATCTCCACTGTCACTAACAAAAATAAATATTTTTTCTCAATCAAATACTAATAATTTTGTTGTATTAAATTACATACTTTTTAAATATATAATTAATTTTTTATTTGAATTATATTTTTTATTTTATTATGTATACAAATAAATTTTTTACTCATTCAGATATTGAAAAACAAACAGTCCTAATCATTCAGTTTTCAGATCTAGAGACAACATCTTAATCATTCAGATGTGCATTCAAATTCAGACGTCTGAATCATAAAAAAACAAATGGAGCCTTAATTAGTTCTATTTTTCACGTGACATGTTTAAGACTATATAATTTTAAAAAATATTTTGATACATTCTACATATTTTTAGTTTAAAACCATAAGATTTAAAAGTTTTTTTCTATTTTTTATATTCAATACTAAATTGGAACTAAAAAATAAATTGGAACATAGAGAGTACTATACCATTGAGGGTCGAATATAGAACCGTAAAAGTTGACACAAGCAATAAGGACAAGTTTAGCCATTGTTGCCAACCAAACATCACTCAATGTGATCCTTTTAATCATGTTTTGGATAATGTCGTTCTTTTGTTTTTTTCATCTGGTGTTCATGTTCATATTTGAGTTAGACTAATGTGAGTTTGTGTCGAAAAGTCTCACTATGGGAGTAAAGCAGTTTCTACCAAAGGTGAATTCTCAAGGCTCAAACCAAAGACCTCTGATTAAAAATGTAAAAGTACTTACCACTCCAAATAATCTTAATGACGTTTTGAATAACACTTCTAGTCACATCAGTATAAGCTAGTTAAGTTTTCTCTTTTTTTTACCTATGTTCAATTTTTTTTTTTCAGTATAAGTGTTGTTCTAGACTATTGGGGAGTTGGCAAAAAGGTCATTCCCTAAACCTTTTTTGACATTTAGACACTAAATTTTTTTAATTGGAAAAATAGACATTTTTATGGGACCACAAAAATAAAATGCAAACCTAGCACTCAACTTACAAAATCTACACTTTAGCCTCATTCTCCATTTCAGTCCCACTTTTGTTAAAACTACAATTTAGTCCATCTTTAAAAATATAAATATTGGATAAAAAGTTAAAAAAAAATTCAAAGCTTCTCAACCAATCCACTAGCAACCACCCAATTTTTGCACCATTTTTACTCGATTTTTCGACCATATTCCGACCATTTTTCATCGAATTTTCCGGCATCCATCAGAAAGTGACATTATCTCCATTGTTATAAGGCATTTTCGCTTATTTTTAGCTCCAATTTTCTTCCATTTTCATGCAAAAAATTTGAAAAATCAGTTCCACATTTCAAAATCGATTATTGGCTCAATAACAACATCCAACACTCCTTAGGTTGTTTGTAAGCTGAAATTCGTTAGATTATTCCGGTGGCCGTCGAAAAAGGGTCAATCGTGCACTGTACGGCCAGAAGTTAGGAAGAAGACGACCTCAGTCTACTAAGTCTATGCGCATAAACCATTATTCAAGTTTATTGAATACTATTATCGAGGTATATTATGTCTATTATAGATTACATGGTTGTTGGTGGTATATTTTCTAGCGAATGGGAGGAGATTCCTAAATGTTGGGTGTGGAAAATCACGTCTAAGGAGACAGTGTCCATTGCCCTTCGTCGCAACTGTTCATACGCCAATATGGTTAAAAGTGTAATGGAGAGCGGTAAATTAAGTTGTGATCAAAGTGAGGTGATAATTAGTTACTTGATGAACGGGAGGGGGAAAATCCATCCAACGTTCATAAGAAATGATAGAAACGTAGAATTATATATGCTTTGCGTTGAGTTTGATAACTTCAAACCTATATTGCGGGTTAAAGTTGTTAAAAGGTCCCGGGAAGAAGCTTCCACATCAGCCCCACCCCCACCCCCAACTGTGGATGATACTTCAATAAAATACGATAGCATGGGTAGTGATGAATGGGATAATAGTGAAGATTATGAAGAAGAAGAAGAAGAGTGTGGAGGAGGTGAGGACGGGCAGCTCGAACCACAAAAAAGCCACTCTCTCTCGGACGGCACCAATCTTTTTGTAGGACAAATATTCAAGGATAAGAAAATGTTGAATCTTTTGTTAAAGCAGGCTCGGTGAAAATGTCGTTCAATTACACAACGGTGAAGAGTTGTAAGAAATACTTGAGGGTGAGGTGCGTAGATCCTACTTGCCGGTGGATTTCGGTTTGGTATCAGGTCCACAAGTATGTGGGAGAGCATACTCGTGGCATTGATCATGTCACGGGAAAACATAAGAATGTCACCATGGAGGTCATTGCCTCACTTATTTTGAACTTTTTCGTTGACAACAAAGGTCCAAGCCCGAAAGAGATCGAGAGAATCGTATTTAGGGAGCTACATTGCAGACCGGGCTATTGGAAGTGTTGGATGGCAGGCATTATTGCAAAGAATATAGTTCGCGGTACGCCCGAGCACGTATATACAGTGCTTTCCACATTTTCATATATTTTCAACCGCCTCAACCCTGGGACTATTAATTCCCTCATGGTTGATGAGGAGTCTGGAAAGTTTATTTACTACTTTATAGCATTTGGGGCTTCCATCTGTGGATATGCACACACGAGAAAGGTCGTTTCCGTTGATGGCACGCATTTGTTCGACAAGTACGAGGGCGTGCTGCTGTCCGCTGTCGCTCAAGATACGCAGAATCATATCTATCCCTTAGAGTATTGTGTGGTGAATAAGGAGAACGATGTGTCGTGGGGCTTCTTCTTCGAGAAGCTTAAGACCTTTGTCATTGACAAACCAGATTTATGCGTTATCTCCGACAAACACGTAAGCATAGCCGACGGCTTCCCAAGGATTATCCGTTTGCGCATCACGGTGTTTGTATGAGGTATCTCGGTGAAAATCTCTGAACAAATCACCATTGTTTTGATTCTCTCTATTTGTACTACCATGCGGCCAAGGCGTACACGTTGGAAGAATTTAATGACTACTTCAACGCCCTTAAAGAAAGATGCTCCAGCGCAGCGGCTTGCCTCGAGCATGAATTTGGATTTGAAAAGTCGAGTTGGGCTCACTTTCCAGGTAATCGATTGAACGTCATGACCTCAAACATCGCCGAGTCGCTCAACTTAATATTGCACGATGAAAGAGAGTATCCAGTGGCGGCCATTTTCAATTCAATTGCATATAGGTTTGGAGAAATATTTAGGAAGAGGTATGCGGAGGTGGACAATTTAAAGACATCATTTGTTCCCGTAGCCAAGGCGATCTTGAGGGAAAACATAACTGAGGGGGACAAATTATATGTGAACAACATAAACGGAAGCACCGACAAATTCACCGTGCTTGGTTACGGTCATTCCGCCAAAGTTAATCTTTCGAGATGGTCATATTCTTGAAGAAAGTACGACTTGATGAAATTGTCATACGCTCATGCAATGGCAGCGTTGCTTTTGAAGCACGGGGATGAATACGACACTAGCATTCACAACTACTCTTCGCAAATATATTCAAAAGAGTCATACCTACTTGCATACTTGGAACCTATTTGTGTAGCACCACTAGAGTCGGAGTGGAGTGTGGAACGAGAGTATCTTGAAATGCAAGTTCTTCCACTCAATTTCGATCCTAAACTCGGAAGGAGGAAGGTGAAACGTGTTAAGGGTGTGTTGGAGCCTTCAAGGTACAAGAAAAGAAACAAGTGTTCCAAGTACAAAAAGCTGGGACATAAGAATACAACATGCAGCCTTAACGTAGGATAATATGATTGTCATTGTATTTTATGTTTTTGGTTTGTTCAAATGCACTGGACAGTATGTAATATGTATTCTATTTTGAAAACCATTGAACTGCAGTTAAAATCAACTTTTTTTACTGTGATTATTGATTCCAGTTCATATATTATATACTACGTACTAAACAGATTCTATACTAAAATAATCGATCAGCCACATAATATATAATGTATCAGTGTTTGGTCTACTGAGTAAATGTTCAATACATAGTGTATAATAAACCTACTTGGTTGTCCATTGAACAAACCATTTTCTTCATACAATGTTGAATTCAAAATAATTATGATGCATTGGAAAGAGTGCCAATTTGAAAACTGCCTTTCCAAGTTACACATCGACTATACACATTACACATCGAATGGACTCAAAATATATAATAAATCGATGCATTTTCTAGGGGGTATAGTTTAAAATACATAGTCTATCATCTATCTGTCATGTAGTCTATTAAAGAAACCTATTCCTCATACAATGAACCTTTCAATGTAATTATTACACTTTGCGAAACGACACGATTTTAAATGCCTCGATTGCCACAACCGCCGCGACTTTTTGTTTCTTATTCTCACACGCCCTATCCCTTTCCATCAACATGTGTACAGCTTCTATTGGTTGATTTTCTCATGCTCTGGTCTATTTAAAGAGGCCCTTGTCAATTTTTAACACAATTTCAGAAGAAAAATACTAAGGGAGTTGAAGATGGCTAGGAGGATGCACCCACTACGGCCATTGCACGGAATGACAACCATCAACAACATAGAGTTGTCAAGGCTTCGGAGTGACCTGGATTTTCTTTTCCAGGGTCTTGCCGTCGATCAATGACGGATGGATAGAGAGCTTCGTCGGATGGCTCATTTTCTTCGGGCCATAGCTTAGAGGCTTAACCTGGGACCCCGTGAACTCATCATCCCCCTTCATTCCCCTAGTTTAGTCTGCTTTAATTTTGTTTGTTTTATAGTTCATTGTCAAGTGAAGCTTTCATGGAAGGATTATGTAAATGAAAGCTTTATTTTTTGCCTTTTATTTTGGATTTTCCCCCCAAAACTATAAATATGGATGCAATGAACATTTAATATCTATAAACAAGTTTCAAATTTCTGTCTTCATGATGTTCTATTTATCTATAGTGATTTGTTGGTGTTTCTTCAGTAGTCTCTGTTTTAAGATTTACAAACTTTGTTTAAACTCGGAGTACAGTAGGAATAAATAATCGACTATGGTAAATACAAATTCTATAATCGAATGTGTCACATATCAATTATCTACTAAAACCAGTGTTGATGATCCTGTATATTGAAAGATTATCGATTTATAAAAAAGTCTATTATAGACCACGCATATAGTATATGATCAACTTACTGAATATATTGACAGCTTAAATAATGAAAAAAAAAGAAGAAATTAAATAAAATAAAAGTAGAGTATGTCAATTAATACCATTAAAACATTGTAAATCAATGTTGATGCATCAATTGTGACTCCCAATCACTTTTGGACGTGATCAAGTGTTATCTAAGACACAGTGTAGTCGTAGAACATTGAGATGACACAAAAAGGAGAAAAAATAAGATAAAATAAATATTAATCGACTGAGTGACGTATGAATTATATATTGATGTCAGTGGTGATTATCCTGTGTATTTCATATTATCGATTCAGACTATGGATGATTATAGACCTTTTAGACTGTCTATGATCAACTTACCAAATATATGGACAGCTTAAAATAATGGAAAAAAGGAGAAATTAAATAAAATAAAATTAGAGTATGTCAGTTAACACCATTAAAACATAGTAAAGAAATTTGGATGCATCAATTGTGACTCTGATAACGCTCAAATTACACTCTTGAATGGGTTAACTATTAAAACATCGTAAAGAAATTTGGATGTATCAATTACTGCCAAGATTTTACCTCAGGTTAACCAACCTTGTTACAACGCTGATTATTAAACAAAGAATTTTCGAGTCCCTGTTGATAATTCACTTCCTACTATATTTGATTTCTTTATCAAGCAAATCAAAGTAGGTGTGTCTACTATTTGCAACCAACATACATTAATTAAAACTTCAGAATTATCAAGAAATCCTACCACCATTTGAATCTTGAATACTTAGCACCTCATCAAGACCTAACCCTAGATCCCATAACTCAGGTTAATGGAGTTTAGCCACTCATGATGTAGCGAACGAAACACATAATTGAATTCATGATTTGAAAAATAAACTTACAGAGATGAATAATAACTAGTGAATCGCAGATTAGATCACAAAGGAAAAATTCCAAAATGCTGATAATAAGCTCTCAAAAATAGTTATGTTGTTTAAGTCAAGAAGTAAAGAGAGAAAATATCAAAATATGTTGTCCAAAAATCAAGGTGTCGACCTTGTGCGGAATAATAATAATAATAATAATAATAATAATAATAATAATAATAATAATAATGTCTAGAAAACCCTAAAATAAAGCTTTAAATAGTTTACCCTAAATAAGTAAACAAATTAATAAAAATTAGAAATCTTTCGGATTAGCCGATGATATTTGTGATAGCTTATCAGGAAGCTGACGACTTATCACAAATGTCGTCAGCTTCTTCTTCAGTTTTGGCTCTTCCTGCTTAAGGCCGATGACAAACTTGATAACCTATCAGCTACGTGATGTCCTATCACAAAATGTCGTCAAGGTTTTGCTTCAGTTCTCCTTGGCTGCCTTAGGCTGACGACATTCTTGATAACTTATCAGACCCATGATGACTTATCACAAAATGTCGTCACAACTTCCACTTTAGGCCAATTCTTTGTCTACTGATGACGACCAACCTGATAGCTTATCACAGGGCTGACGACTTATCACAAATGTCGTCAGCCACACTTGTCTTCAGATTTCTTCAAATTCCAACTTCTTTGCTTCATTTCATGTTGGTTCTCTATCATATTAGCTTAAACTACAAAATCAAACATAAACTAATCAAAAATAACTAAAGTTTCTCAAGACCTTGCAATTATTTAGAGTTAAAAGCCTCAAATGTGTTAGCATATGCTCACATATCAACACCCTCAACTTAAAACAATTGCTTTCCCTCAAGCAACCAAAACATAACTTTGAGAATATGAAGTACAATTTGGTAGGTAACTACTCATATTAGTTTAGAATAATTTTACCATCTCCAAGGTCAGTCAATTTAAAACTCACTGTTGATGTTTTGAAGAACAACCATGCAACTCACAAGCATCAAGATACAACAAAAATTCAGCAATAACAATCATGCCATACCAAGATCACGCTGTCTGAACAAGTCAGTGACTTAGAAACATACCCAATGTGCCCTCACAACAAACAAATCCCTTTTTCACTCATATGAGAATTCACATACATAAACATAGGGATAATCACAAGTCTCACTCTCAGAATGAAGTTCCAAACACTGCATGTCAAATGTCATAGGCTTGCCCTTATAGTAGTACCAAATCTTCAGGTAGGTCAGTTAGGATCACTTTAGGGCTTTTCTTAGGCTTGTAATGTAGGCTAGGGGCTGGTATGTTATTCATGAATATTTTAGAGTGACTATGCCTCCTTGACACTACACTAAACTCTTAGGGTTTCATTTCTCAACCTTATTTTCTTCCCCTTATTTTATTGATCATATATGCTCAAGATGGATGCGGTCTTTTCAATCATCATATTATCTTTTTATCATCTTTAACACAACTTTCTCTTTTCTTATTCCTTTTTTACCGCACCCAACTTTTTATTATTTTCTCTTATTCTACCTCTCTTCATGCTCATTTTGCATCACGCACCCCTATGATAGCCACCCTTAACTTAGGTTGTTTGTCTAAGTCAAGGTGCACAGTGTCCAAGGAGGACCAGGGCCAAAATAGGTTCATTGTGAGGTAAACAGGAAGGTGAGAGGTTTCAGACAAAGAAACAGGCATATAGGCTCAAATCAGGGATCAAGAGATATTATTCACATTGGGAAGGTTATTTAGGATGAAAGTGGGTTACAATTAAAAATAGCGTATGATCCTTTCCTAACCCCTATCCTACAACCTAGGCAGGACTAACAGGGCAAGTTCTAGATTTGGTACACAATAGGAGCTGAGTAAGACCTCACACACACATGGCACACAAGTACATCGCATATCACTATTTATTTGATTCATGCAATTTGTTTAGCAAAAATCGTCAAGTCGCCAGACTAATGCTACAAAAAGATGTACCGCAGTCACAGATGAATGCAATTCACACAGTTATAAACTCAGATCAATGGAGAGGTTCTCAAAAGTCACAAAATAAGATAACTACTTTAAGTACCTGTATTACTCCTAATTATCTACCAAAAATTATTACAACAACATCTTACCCTACACCCTCAACTTAAAATTGAGAATAAAGATAAAATAAAGGTTAGAGTATACCTGGAATGGAACAATCCCAGGGTTCATGGGTTTCTGACCCTACTGCTGCATCATCTTCTACCTTCTCTCCATTGAGAGCTTCTGGCCTTACAGTGGTAGGGGGTCTACTCGATGAGGCACCTGCAGCCCTGGCTTTCAAAGCCTCCTCCCATCTCTCATTGTCTGCTAGGGACTCCATTCTTGCTTTCTTCAACTCCTCTTTTTTGGCCTCTTTTTTTCTTTTTTTTTATTTTTCTTTCTTCATCAGGATCTTCTCTCTTATCTTTACCCTTCTGCTCCCCCTTCTTCTTCTTTTTCTTTGGTGAATCTCCAGTGAGGTCAAGCATTGGAATTTCTTCCTTAGATTCATGCATAGCCAGATCTGTCGGTACCATAAATTGGTGTTGCTGCAACATCCTAACATCTGCCTTTACCTTATTCAAGGTTGCTCTGAATTTAGCAAGATCAACCCCTGACATTTTTTTTGCCCGTACATCAAATCGGTTCTCCAAATCTGCAACCCATCTAGGAAAAGTCACAAAACGTTCAAGGGCAGCCTTGATTCTCTTGTCTACTGCAGTGGCAAACTATTTGGCAAAAGCATGTAGTGTGCCTCACACCATTTGCCTTGTTTGGCCACTTTTCTAATATCGATCGGATGAAATGCAAATCCTGCTGATGCTGTAGGAGCTGAGGGATTGGGTTCATTCTTACGCACTGAACCTGCTTGTGCTGAAAAATTGGCTGTGCAGTCTCAGAATCTTGCACTTCCACATTAGGTGTTGAATCGGCATCTATAACTGGAGGGTCTGTTGCTACCTCTACACCTCTATCAAGTCTCAGTCCTGGCTGATTTTCATCATACCGTATGGGATTGTGGGTTGATAATGCTAAACTTACATGTCAATTTAGTTCAAGGCGGTCATCGTCAATATATTTACCCAACTTTGGAGTCGGGGTCGAATCCATAGGGAACAATGTGAGTGGCAATTAAACTAGTTTGAAACTAAAACTACAAGTTAAATCTAAACAAATGATATGAAAAGATAAAATGGAGTTTTTTTTTATGATCAGCAAATAATTGTTGGTCACTTTAGTTTCAGTATTTGTAATCATGAGTTTATGGAAAACCAAAATTATGTTCACTATGGGTTTTAGTACTTGACAGATGCTAATAGTGATTCAAGATTCTCACGATAGGTAGGAACAACAGATTGTCTTTATCGAAGTTATGCCTAAATGTCTCTCGACCTACTTAAGCATTTAATTACCTAATCCTCTAGGACTTAGGGAATTATATTAACTGACAAGACTTCACCTCAGATTAATTAACCTTGTTACAGTGTCAATTATTAAATGGAAGGTTGGTAGCTTCCAAGTCCCTGTCAATAATTCACTTCCTACTATAGTTGATTTCTTATCTCAAGAAACTCAAAGTAGGTGCTATCTATCATTTGCAACCAATTGACAATAATTAAAACCTCGGAATTATCAAGGAGCCCTATTACCTTTGGAATCTTAAACACTTAGCAACTTACCAAGACCTAACCCATAGATCCCATAATTTGGGTTAAAGGGATTTAGCCACGCATAATGTAATAATCAATACAACAAGTTGAATTCATAATTTGAAAGATGAACTTACAACAAGATGAATAGAAACGAGTGTTTCTCAAATTAGATCAAAGTAGAAATCCCAAAGTAATGATTAAAATCTCTTCAAAGTAATTGCTTTTTTTAAGCCAAGAAACTAGAGAGAGAAAATAACAAAAATATGTGTCTCAAAACTCAGGTTCGGAACCCTTCAGAAAACCCTAAACAAGGCTTTAAATAGTTCACCCTAATTATGGAAACAAAATAATAAAATTCAAAAATTCCCCGGATTAGGTGACTCCATTTGTGATAGCCTATCAGGAGGCTGACAACTTATCACAAATATCGTCAGCTTCCTTTATGCTTTTGGTACTCGCTGCCTAATGCTGATGACAAATAGTGACACCCTATCAGCTCCTTGACGACCTATCACAAATGTCATCAAGGCTTTTCCTCAGCTCTTATGTTCTGCCTTAGGCTGACGGCAATCTTGACAACTTATCAGCTCCTTGACGTCCTATCACAAAATATCATCACATCTTTTAACTTAGGCCAATTCTCTATCTACTGCTGAAAATAAAGCTGATAACTTATCACAGGGCTGATGACTTATCACAAATGTCGTCAGCCACACTTTGCCTTTATTTACTTCAGATTTTAGCTCATTTGCTTCCATTCTTGTTGGTTCTCTAGCATCTTAGCTTTTACTACAAAATAAAATATAAAAAAATCAAAAATGATAAAAGTTTCTTAAGACTTTACAATTATTCTTAGTTAAAAGCCTCAAATGTGTTAGCATTAGCTCACATATCAACACACTCAACTTAAAACAATTATTTGTCCTCAAACAACTCAGTACAACTAAGAGAATACGCATATGGTAGTCAATCATCCATATCATCTCAAAACACTTTCTCCATCTCTAAAGTCATTCAATTTAAGTACAATGAAGAACATTAATGGAACACACAGGAATCAAGATATGGCATCAATTCAGCTATAACAACCATGCATAGACCAGTATTACACTACCAGAACAAGTTAGTAATTAGTAATGTAACCAGTGTGCCCTCACAGCAAAGAAATCCCCCTCATCTCATATCAAGAATTATATATGTAACCATGGGGACAATCAAAACACTCACTCTCAAAATGAAGTTCCAATCAGTGTATGCTAATACCATAGGCTTGCCCTTATTTTCATTACCCAGATCTTCAGATAGGTCATCTAGGATCACTATAGGACTTCTCTTAGGCTTGTAATGTAGGATAGGGGCTGGTATGATACTCGATCGTATTTAAAGTGACTAAGCCTCCTTGACACTACACTAGCTTTTGGGGGTTTCACTCATTAGCCTTTTCCGCTCTTCTCTTTTCTTGATCACAATTATTTAGGATGGGTGCAGTCTTTTCTCAATTACTTTTTTTTCACAACTTCTTTTTTCTTGCTCTTTTCTACCACACTCAACTTTTTATTCTTTTCTTTTACTCTACCTTTCTTTCTACTCATTTTACATCACGCACCCCTATGATAGCCACCTTTAACTTAGGCCATTTGCCTAAGTCAAGGTGCACAGTGTCCAAAGAGGACTAGGGCCAAAACAGGTTCATTATGATATAAACTAGAAAAGTGACAGGTGTCATAAAAATAAATTATCATGACCCGAACTAGGGCCTGGCCATGACGGACATCCCGAACCATAAAGGCCGGGAACGCCCTTCTCTATCTGGTAATCATGCACAACACTCATATAATAAAGAAGATGTGGAAACATAGTCAGCTACGGAAACATGTTCAAATTCTAATATCAACATAAGTATGGAAAACTGTAGTGCAACTATAGCTAAATAACATCTGACTCAGTCTGTGAAATCTCTACTACATGAAAATCTAATAACTGTCTGAAAATTGGGACAAGGCCCCCAGTAGACCAAAACAATAATAAGGGTCATAATTTAAAAAACAGGCCTTCTGGAATAGAGAAGGCTCACCAACTAAATACTGTAAACTCTGTCTGACGAATCTACTGCCTTTTTGGACCCGTAGACTAAGCCTCAGAACCTGGAGGGAGGAGGGGGGATCAATACAAATGTACTGGTACACAAAGTATTCCCAAATAAAACTGTTATATAGATAAAATAGTTAGAGAGCAAATCATCAGATACTATACATGAAATAGTTCTAAAACACATGGGCACTTTCTGAAAATCACAAATCATTCTTATCAATGCAATGTCTGATCTTTGTATAACTTATGAGTTAGGTGGCACTCCTCTAAAATTTTGATATTTCATGGGCTGTATGAAATCCATCATTGACTCGGCGGGGAATCCCCCAACCCGAGTGTGCCTCAAGGATTGGAGTTTCTGATTTGTATACGCCACACGGCACTAGGTTAGCGTAATATAATATACCCGGATCGGCAAATCACGATTTTAGGCAATGATTTATCTGACTCATGCCTTCTTCGAGGAACCACCTAAGCTCTCTTTATGCTTAATTTTATTCTATTTTGAATGCATTATTATAGTTTCAACATCTGAAAATTCTGACTTTAAACATGTATTCTATTTTGTTCTGAATTACCATGGCATAATCTGAGTTGGTGTCGTCATACCAAGACTTGCAAGTCCTATTTCTGAGCCATAATGTACCATACATGATGCTTTCATAAAAACTCAATTTAGACCACCCAAACATGCAATTAGTTTAAGAGATTTCATGTCCCAAAACACACATCAAAACTATGCAAAAACTCTTTAACAATATGGTGGTCATGTGCCTTTAGAAAAATCATGCACTCTTCCATTATAGGAATATTTTCAACATTTATCAACATAAATAACCCTCTCTCTTTTGAAATTGAAATCATAAGTTAAATATAACATCATTCAAAACATTTCATAACATGCTTTTCAAGATGCAGTTTAGAACAATTCATATCATATGGAAGATGAGAAAGATCATAACAAGAGAGGGATTCATTATAAGTCATCCTCTCAATTAAATATTCATCCTTAAACACATTCATACATACATACATACATATATATATATATATATATATATATATATATATATAGTTTTCCAAACAATTTGGGGGAAGGCCTAAAGGCCAAAACAATATCGTCAAAACTTCTAAAATATAATTATATTCATAAATCCAAAACCCTGTTTCTTAAAACATGATTTCTAAGCCCATGAGATTTTAGGAAAACCCCGCGTACCTCGAAATAGGAAAACAATGGGTGTTTATTGAAGCCTATGATCTGGGGATTTCGAATCTTCAATCAATTTTGAAAACCCACGGTTGAATCTTGAGTTTCTTAAAGTTCTTGTTTGAACCTCTAGAGAGGATTCTTGATGATTTTGATGAAAATAGGGTTAAGTTGCTCAAACATACCCTAAATCCTTTGTTTGGATGATTTTAAAGGCTAGGGAAAAGTCAAAATTATCCTTAACAACTCCTAAACAGAACTAGAAATTTGAACTTAAAAACTCAATTTTGGGTGCCACCGCAATGCGCCACAATCGCGGTGGTCCACTGGAATTCGATGAGTGGGAAATTGGGTGCCTCCGCGACACGCCACCATTGCGGAACCCCACTGGAATTTGACAATTGTCAATTTGACCCTCTCCGCGATGCGCTAGACACCAAAATGACGATGTTTACGACTGAAACCTTAAATTATTCATAACTTCTTCATCGAGGGTCCATTTTAGATAAATCTTATATCGTTGGAAGACATCGGAGTGTTATAGAAATAGGATAATCAGGCTTAAAGCAGTGATCAAGGGATATTCTACATAGGGAAGGTTATTTAGGATAAAAGTGAGCTAATATCAAAATGGCCTATGATCCTTTCCTAACCCCTATCCTTCAACCAAGGTAAGACTAACTGGGCAAGTTCTAGATTTCAACATACAACGAAAACTGAGTAAGATCTCACACGCACTTGGAACACAAGTATATCACAAGCTACTACTCATTCAGTTCATGCAGCTGTTTAGCAATGATTACTGCGTCACTAAAACTAATGCCATACAAAGATGCACAGTGGTCACAATCAGATGCAATTCACACAGTTAAATACTTAGTCCATTGGAGAGGTGCTCAAAAATCACAAAAATATATTAAATGCCTAAGGTACTTGTATTTCTCCTAGTCAACTACAAAATTTTACAACAAATCACAATACGTCTAAACATGCCGGCTCTACTAGGAACAAGACTCTGGAGAAAAGAGACACGACAACAAAAAACAAAAGAGGACATCAACACCCACAAGTAGTCCCACCCTCAACTTATAATCATACATTATCCTCAATGCGTCAAACCAAAATAAGAGATTCACAAATATACATGTGGCACCATGGATACAAAGATCTGATGTCAATCATATAATACAAATACAAATAATAAAATACCTTGGGTTGCCTTCCAAGAAGCTCCTAATTTAGTGTCGCAGCACGATATCATTCAGTCATCCTTTATCCCTCCCCTTAGATGATTTACATTGTCGGCCCATCTTTCAATCTTTACTCTTTTTAGGTCCATTGGGCAAAGGTGAGGGCATGATAAGGAATGTTCTATCACGCCACTTCAAAGACTTGAACCGCTTGACCAATTTTGCATCAAACTTTCGTGTGGGCTCATTAGGAAGTAGTGTGGATCTTAAAAAGCCACTAAATGGACATTGATATTTAGGCTTCTTGTCTTTTATGATTGGGGTTGTGGTATACCCTTTTGGAAAGATAAACTCCAAAATGTAAAAATTTTCCTCCTCATTTTCAAAATTCATCATTTGCTTGGGTAACTCAACTTTCATCATATCCACCAGGCATAATGTTGAAAAATGGTTCGAATGAGGACTAACTCTTACTTTCGGAGAAGCATCCCTATTAGTATCTTTACCCCAAAATGGACTAGAGTCTTCACAGGGATTGTGCTTTATTTCTTCTTTTGCCTCTAGCACTATTTCCCCAATCTTGGCATCATTCCTCATGGTTGGTTCGGTTGGTTGGAAAATCTCCAAGGGTTGATCAACATCAAGCTCATCATCAGTATAGGATTCTTGCTCCTCATATTCACACTCTTCGATTAGTCTAAATGATTCCATAAATAAGATATCATCTAAACATAATGTGGAAGAGTGCCTTATATGATTGACCTCGATATTCATCTCACCTATCCTTTCTCTTTCCTTGTTAAATTCCCTAATGTCTTGACATATATCACATATGATATCATTCGTTACGTCCATACGATCCAACATTAGTTGAAGCATAGATTCAATGCCACTCTTTTCGGTGCTTCGTTCTTCCTTTTCTTGACCAAAAGACCTATCAAAATCATAAGAAGAGGTAGAATTTGGGTTCGCACAATGGGGGAGAGGGCATTTGGACAATCACTCCAATGTCTATCTTGACCACCACATACAGAACAATCATACTTCCTATAGGATGGAGATAGTGCATACATCTCTCTCTGGGGAGCATATCTATAGTTTTGCCAAAAGTGAGGTCCATCACAATATGGACATGGATCATCAAGATAAGTTTTTCAACCACCAAGATCATGTTCATTCCATAGTTCCATAGTAGTAAGTAAACTAAAATAAAAATCTACCTAACACAAGAAAAAAGTAAACTAAAAACAAATATTTACAAGTTTGAATTCAAGCAAGTAGGCTAAAATTCCGAACCAACTCAATACGCCAAATTGTTCTCCAGCAATAGTAGCATTTTCTGATAATGCTCGACTTACACATCAATTTAGTGCAAGGCGGTCATCGTCAATATATTTATCCAACTTTAGAGTCGGGGCCGAATTCACAGGGAACAATGTGACTGGCGATTAAACTAGTTTGAAACTAAAACTACAAGTTAAATTCAAAAAAATGATACGAAAAGATAAAATGGGATTTTTTGATGATTAGCAAATAATTGTTGGTCACTTTAGTTTCAGTGTTTATAATCAAGAGTTTATGGAAAACCAAAATTATGTTCACTATGGGTTTTGGTACTTGACAGATGCTAATAGTGATTCAAGATTCTCACGATAGGTAGGAACAACAGATTGTCTTTATCGAAGTTATGTCTAAATGTCTCTCAACCTACTTAAGTATTTAATTACCTAATCCTCTCAAACTTAGGGAATTTATATTCACTGACTACACTTCACCTCAGGTTAATTAACCTTGTTACAACGTCAATAATTAAACGGAAGGTTGGTAGCTTCCAAGTCCCTGTCAATAATTCACTTCCTACTATAGTTGATTTCTTATCTGAAGCAACTCAAAGCAGGTGTTATTTATCGCTTGCAACCAAGAGACAATAATTAAAACCTCAGAATTATCAAGGAGTCCTATTACCTTTAGAATCTTGAACACTTAGCAACTTACCAAGACCTAACCCATAGATCCCATAATTTGGGTTAAATGGATTTAGCCACGCATAATGTAATAATCGATACAACAAGTTGAATTCATAATTTGAAAGATAAGGTTAATAGCAATGAGTGTTTCTCATTATAGATCAAAGTAGAAATCCCAAAGTAATGATTTAAAATCTCTTCAAATTAATTTCTTATTTCAAGCCAAGAAACTAGAGAGAGAAAATAACAAAAATATGTGTCTCAAAACTCAGGTTCAGAACCCTTCAGAAAACCCTAAACAAGGCTTTAAATATTTCACCCTAATTATGGAAACAAATTAATAAAATTTAGAAATTTCTCGAATTAGGTGATGCCATTTGTGATAGCCTATTAGAAGGATGACGACTTATCACAAATGTCGTCAGCTTCCTTTATGCTTTTGGTACTCGCTACCTAACACTGATGACAAATGGTGATGCCCTATCAGCTCCTTGACGACCTATCACAAATGTCGTCAAGGCTTTTCCTCAGCTCTTATGGTCTTCCTTAGGCTGACGGTAATCTTGATGACTTATCAGCTCCTTGACGTTCCATCACAAAATATCATCACAGATTTTAACTTAGGCTAATTCTCTGTCTACTACTGACGATGAAGCTAATAGCTTATCACAGGGATGACCACTTATCACAAATGTTGTCAGCCATACTTTGCCTTTATTTACTTTAGATTTCAGCTCATTTGCTTCCATTCTTGTTGGTTCTCTAGCATCTTAGCTTCTACTGCAAAATCAAACATAAAGCAATCAAAAACAACAAAAGTTGCTTAAGACTTCACAATTATTCTTAGTTAAAAGCCTCAAATATGTTAGCATTAGCTCACACATCATGGGTGTTTCAGGCTGGAATATCATTATCAACCCCTGCAATCTCTGGCACATTAGCAGCTCAGCACAACTCTATGATAAGATAAGGGAAAGGATAAGCAGTATCAGTTCTTGACATTCTAATCTTCATCTCATCAGTAATGATAATAATCTCTCAAAAATAGTTGTGTTGTTAAGTCAAGAAGTAAAGAGAGAAAATATCAAAATATGTTGTCCAAAACTCAAGGTGTCGACCTTGTGCGAAATAATAATAATACTAATAATAATAATAATGTGTAGAAAACCCTAAAACAAAACTTTAAATAGTTTACCCTAAATAAGGAAATAAATTAATAAAAATCAAAAATCCTTTGGATTAGCTGACGACATTTGTGATAGCTTATCAGGAAGCTGACGACTTATCACAAATGTCGTCAGCTTCTTCTTTAGTTTTGGCTCTTCCTGATTAAGGCTAAAAACAAACTTGATAACCTATCAGCTACATGACGGCCTATCACAAAATGTCTTCAAGGCGTTGCTTCAGTTCTCCTTGGCTGCCTTAGGCTGACGACATTCTTGATAACTTATCAGACCCTTGACGGCTTATGACAAAATGTCGTCACAACTTCCACTTTAGGCCAATTCTCTGTCTACCGATGACGACCAACCTGATAGCTTATCACAGGGCTGACGACTTATCACAAATGTCGTCAGCCACGCTTGTCTTCAGATTTCTTTAAATTTCAACTTCTTTGCTTCATTTCATGTTGGTTCTCTATCATATCAGCTTAAACAGCAAAATCAAACATAAAATAATCAAAAATAACTAAATTTTCTCAAGACCTTGTAATTATTTAGAGTTAAAAGCCTCAAATGTGTTAGCATATGCTCACACATCAGACTCCCAATCACTTTTTAACGTGATCAAGTATTATCTAAGACACGACGTAGTCGTAGATCATTGATATAACCCAAAATGGAGAAGAAATAAAATAAAATAAAATAAAATAAATATTAATCATCCAAGCACTAAAGAACGACTGCTTATCATGACAAGAGAGTAGACTTGTGTGATGACCATAAGGAAGAGTGGTGGTTGTCACTTGTGAGTTTTCAATGGACAAGTAGTGTATGAGAACAAGGAGTCCTTCTCAACAGAGACACTTGTTCTAGGTAATTGGTTGTTTCTACCTTTGCCCTCCCCTATACCTATTTGATTAAGTGTCCAATTATTTTGTAATCTCATATTATGATATTTGGTAACTTTACATTGCGTGAATGATGTTTATTTATTTTATTTCTCCCTTTTTTTAATCTCACCTCCTTTGAAAATAGACTCAGTTGATCGATACATGACTAATAATATAGTCTGGTATAGATAAAGCTATTTGTCTATAATATACTCAATATATCATGACAGGTCTATTTTCAAAAGAAGTGAGATTAAAAAAAGGGAGAAATAAAATAAAATAAAATAAATAAACATCATTCACTCAATGTAAAGTTACCAAATATCATAATATGAAATTACAAAATAATTGGACACTCGATCAAATGGGTATAGGGGAGGACAATGGTAGTAACAACCAATTACCTAGAACAAGCGTCCCTGTTGAGAAGGACTCCTTGTTCTCATACACTACTTGTCCATTGAACACTCACAAGTGACAACCTCCACTCTTCCTTATGGTCATCACACAAGCCTACTCTCTTATCATGATAAGTAGTCGTTCTTTAGTGTTTGGATGATTAATATTTATTTTATTTTATTCTATTTTATTTCTTCTCCATTTTGGGTCATGTCAATGATCTACGACTATGTCGTGTCTTAGATAATACTTGATCACGTCAAAAAGTGATTGGGAGTCACAATTGATGCATCCAAATTTCTTTACAATGTTTTAATGGTATTAATTGACATACTATAATTTTATTTTATTTAATTTCTCCTTTTTTTATATTATTTTAAGTTGTCCATATATTCAGTAAGTTGATCATAGACAGTCTAAAAAGTCGATAATAATTCATAATCTGAATCGATAATATGCCAATACACAGGATAATCACCACTGACATCAGTATAATTCATACGTCACCCAGTCGATTATAGAAGACATAAACATTCTTTAGAAACCCTTTAAAGTAAATGATAATCCATTTAAATTTTCTCCAACAGTACAATTCTAACAGGTAGAATTTTTCAACGGTCAAATTTTGGTAGCCTTACTATACTAATTAAAGGGACCCTTTTGGACTCCTCCATTTTCATTTATTCATGACTTTCAAGTTTTGCAACAACAATAACAATGTCGCAGTCATCTCAAACGTACAAAAGTTCTTATATTTGTCGTTGTGGTAATCCTGCGGTGTTGAAAACATCATGAACCTATAGAAATCCGGATAAAAAATTCTACAGTTGGAAAGATTTATTTTTGTTTAAATAAAAATTTATTTGTGTTCATCTCATAATTCAATTTACTAATTTATCCTCGTTATTTTAGGACAATGGTGGATGCTCTTATTTTCAAGTGGATTTTCTTCGATTTCGAGTGTCAAAATTTTAAGGCATTGCAAAGTTTGAAATGTTCAAAAAGGCTTAGATATTCCGAAGAAAATAGGGATCTTCTAATGATAGTATATAGAGAATCGGAACAAAAGATTGATCACTTAAAGGGATTGTTGAAAGACGTCGAAATTGAGAGGGATCAACTTAAGCATAAGTTAGTTATGGCTAAAGAAAAAAAAAAGGGCATGAAAATTATGGTGTATGATTTACTATTAGTTTTAGCTTTTTGGAAAGGTGTAATGGGGGTGTAGTGAGATTGAATGTATTCTGAATCTTTTATTAATCGACTACTTGTTACTTATATTATATATGGTTTACCTTTTTCATTCACCGACTACACAATACTCTACTGTATATGCTTTACCTTTTAGTCAGAGTCTATAATCAATGATGAAAGTCATGTAAAAACAATGATACGTTGATTATATAAAATGAAAAATGTTTATCATAAACTATAAAGGCAGTTTAGAAAATAAAATTATTCAGCTCTACACATCCCGAGCTGAAAATTAAAAGTTAAGATTGTCTAGTCTAATAAAAATAATCATCAGCCATAAATAAAAATTAAACATTGTCTAAACATTCAACATTTTCGTCTTCCACTTGCATCTTGTCGATGTCCTAAGTAATTTCATTAAGAAATTCATCCAAGTTCAAAAATTCATTCTCATTTTTCATCTCCGCGATGCCTTCTTTTTCTGATGCATCATTTTTTCCTTCTTTATGCTCTTCTTCTCCCTCTTCTTTCTCTACTTCTTGTGAATTCTTCTCTTCTATTTTCTCTCCATCTCTTTCATTGTTTTATTCTTCACAACCACTTTTTTCATTTTTATGATCTTCATCCTGTCTGTCTTCATCATGATCCTCCTTCTCCACACCAGCCGACCCATCAGCTTTGTTTTCTTCTTCACAAACAGCTTCTTTATTTTTTCCTTCTTCTTTATCTTCATCGTCTTCATCGAGATTTTCCTTCTCTACAACAGCTACAACCTCAGGGATCATCATCTCATCAGCATTGATGGAGGTCTGTTCCAAAGCTGCTACCTCAAGGTGCACTTCTTTAATGCCGCTGTCATCGCGGACAGCCCTCGCCACTGAATGCCGACTTTGCACCTGCACACCTGTATTTTTAAGTATTTACCATTTATAATAAACTAAGATATCGGTTGATTAAGAATGGTATAGATTCTATTATTATAAATAAAAGGGATTAAATAAAATATGCATCTTCTATAATATATAGTGCAGATATTACCTTCAGCTTCATCTCTCTTCTTTTGCTTCTCCTTTTTCAGCTTTCCTCAGCCTCTCCTCTTTCAGAAAATCAGTGATGTCCTTGATCGACTCCTCCAGCATAAACACGCGCTCTTCCAGATTTTCAATTGTCGGTGTCTTTCCTGATGCTCTCGGCTTACTTGTCCCCGCACCTTAAGTGACATGCCTTGAAACAACATTTCCATCCAAATTTCGGTCATCATCCCCATCCTTACCATCCTCCGATGAGGTGATGACAGTCACACCCTCCAGATGGGCCTTCAAGCCATCGATGATTGCGTTATTCGATTCATCTGTGAATGCTTTGAACTTTTTCATGTAGTGCTGCTTTATTTCATGGACTGTTGGGATAAGGTACGGGTGTACTCTCTACATATAAGTAGGCAAATATGATTGATTAGAAACACAATATTGGTAAAATTATTCATCGGAAGAAATATTTCATACCTTTGTGCTCCATCCGTTCAAATATGGATCACCTTCGATTAGTTTATTGTCTTTTGAGGTGTGTCATCTTAGCAATCGGGGAATGGGCAGTGGGTCTTCAGTTGATTTACCATTTTCCCTGCCGAGCACGAAAAAGGCTTCGTATTCCAAATCTGTGATCAAAAGAAAAACAAAAACATAAAACTGAGAGTAAGTATATTATAGATACCATAGATGAATTACAGTATATAATAAACTACTTCAATGGTTTATAATCAAATATCATAAATGCCTAAGAAAATTCGTAGAGCGCGTACGATGAAACTCCCTTTGTCTCAAATATTTTCTTCTGCCTACTGAAGTCTATCCGCTTCTTTAGATAGTCTAGAGTCAAGGCAAATGACTTCTTACCCAAAGGGTATCTCTCAAAGAAGCCCAAGTCATCCACCATCTTGATGGTGTCTATGTCCACAATTTTTAACAAGTCGCATGCAAGAAATATGCAGTGCACGAACCAAATTAAGAAGCATTTGAACTTATTCTCCTTGTTCAGCCTCCCACCTCTAATAAGTTTCAACAATCGCTTCGCATTTACACTCCTTTTTTTTGCAATCTTTTTGAAAAAAGCTTCACCCTTCTCCATCACTTTGACATATCTTGAATCACGAGGATAATGCCATAGTTTAAATCCGTGATTAGCGCAAACTCCTTCAGGACAAAACATGCAGGCCTGTCATTGATGCTGAACCACTTTTCATGCAGCTTCTTATCCGGTTCAACTTGGCGCAGAAGTGTATAGTGGACAAGTTGTCCGTTGAACTTAATATATTCTGGCAGGTCCCATAAACCACCAAAACAGGAATTCTTAAACCTAGATTTCAGACGTTGATCTACCATGACTTGTTTGAATTCATTAAACATTTTAAAACGGGACCTAACGAATATCTTAGCTGGAAATGATCCGACATCATCTAGGACTGTGGCGAGGTCGTACCTCTCAACCGAAATAAACCTTGCACAGTGGAGCAAGATCAGTGCTTCCTTGTCTATCCTAGCCTCAATTTCTATTTCCTCCTTCTCATCTCGAGCCAAAGCTTCAACACCTTCCTCGCTGTAATTTTTACTCTCCAATTCGACTACTCGTTTTTTTCTTTTCTCAGACCTATCAACTTCTACAACTTTGTGTTTGTTACCTCTATCCATTTTTTATGATCTACGGACAAAAACTAACATTTCTCAGCTATAACAACAAATACAATACCTAATCGACCTAGCAGTCTATTAACATGGCAGCAGTTGCAGCACCAAAAAAGCTAATTTACAGAACAAGTTTCTTCTAAAACAACTCCATCACCAACAAGAACATGCATCTAAATCACCATTATATTGAACAATAACAGGAAGGAACGCAGATTTTAAGCACGTAAATCAAGAAAAATTGACAAAAAAATCTCAATGCAATCGTTGAGGAAAGTTAAAATCCAACAAAAACAATGCACAAACAAATCGAATACCAACTTAAAAACATAAATTATAAGTAAAATCAATCCCTATTTTTTTCAAAAAATTTTAATTTACAGTAGATACAATACCTAATCGACCTAGTAGTTTATTAACCTGCCAGCAGTTGTAGCACCAAAAAAGTCAATTTTCACAACAAGTTTCTTCCAAAACAACCCCCTCACCCACAAGAACATGCATCTAAATCACCATTATATTGAACAAAATAGAAAGGAGCCTAGATTTTTATCACGCAAATCGAGAAAAAGTGACAAAAAAAATCTCAATGCAATCGTAGAGGAAAGTTAAAATCCAACAAAAATAATGCACAAACAAATCAAATACCAACTTAAAAACACAAAATATAAGTGAAATCAAGCCCCATTTTAAAAAAAAAAAATCAACTTTTTGAGTCAAATTATCAAATATGCAGTGAAGAAATCCCTAACATGAACATGCTTCTACAACACCCTTACATTAGAGAAAAGTTTTAACAAAAATCACATTTCTTGCCACATTCCGACGAAATTAGTGAAGAAATTTCAACATGAAATCGCCAAGGATAATCGATATACACCAATTATCCGTCAAAAATCAAGTAAATACCAACTAAAAACGATCACTTTCAGTGAAATCAAGCCCCTTTTTCGAAAAAATTTAATTTATTTGAACTCCAATGACTTCACCCGCCACAAACGAGTTCGGAAAAAAATAAAAAAAAATTCATCAATATGGAGCATAAATTAACCGGAACAATAATATAACTTACCTGAAGTTGAAGATCGAAGTTGGAGCTAATTCACGCGAGCTCGAAATTGAAAATGGTGGAAATGAGAGATGAATCGATTGTTGTAAAGAGAGAGAAGATGAGAGAAAATTTATTTTTTGTATTTAATGGAAGAGTAGGGTTAAATAAGTATTTAATAAATACATAAGGGGTTCCAAAAAATTTTAAAAATACATAATGGGTGCCAAAATATTTTTTTATTTTACACTTAAACCCATGGCCCATAAAATCCTAAAAAATTAGAATTTGATAAAAGAA
The DNA here is from genome assembly GCF_002878395.1 of Capsicum annuum. Lineage (NCBI taxonomy): Eukaryota > Viridiplantae > Streptophyta > Magnoliopsida > Solanales > Solanaceae > Capsicum > Capsicum annuum. The sequence continues at coordinate 257,050,942 of NC_061113.1, forward strand.
GCTCTACTTTACAAAATAAATTTTCAATGTGGACTTGTAGCTAAATCTTCTCTAGACTCGTGATGGCTGTTATATAATAGTCCATTTTGAATCAATTTTTTTTTTTATGTCCAGCACGATTCCAACAAATTTTCAGTGTCATTTCGACCAGCAGATTCATAATCGAACTGAACTGCTAATTCGATTCGATTTTTGCTATCTCTTTCATAAAATAAAATCGAAAAATCGAATCAAAATTCCGAAAAACTGAACCGCCCCCCCTAATGCACACTTCATAGGACCACTAAGAAAATCTAGGATACCCACGTACTCCATTAATAAACTTTGCCTCCAAAATCTAGGACCACATAAAAAAAAACTAGGATACCTACATTCACACTAGCACTATTTTTTTTTACCTCTCACCTATTTTTTGTTGTATAAAATCACTACTTTTTTCGTCACATTTTATGGGACTTTTTTTCATTATTTAGTGACACTTCACTGTATGTTAAAAATATAGGAGGAAAGGAACAATTTTAATTACGTAGTTTTCACATGACACCACTTTAATAAATCTGGTAAGTGGCAACTAATTCGTGATCATAGGTGCAAAATCTAGGACGAAAGTGATGAAGTTAAAATATTATTTTAATTAATATGCGAAATCCACGCTTATTAGAATACATAATTATACATTTTGCATCCACACATATTGGTGGACGTGCTCAAAACTTCAAGGATAAGGACAGACAATTCAATGAAAACTCAGTCATTAATATAATCCAACACAAAAGGATGAATACTATTGAAACTTTGAAAGCAATTTGCCAATGATCCCAGCTGGAAATCGTCCTTTTATTTCAGCACGATTGATTTGTTGATGTGAATGTTAAAATGATGTTATCCGAATCTTTTCATTTCATTTTAGTTGGTCATTTTTTATTTTACACAACACTTAACAAATTATAAATAAAATAATTAATTTTATTAATTTATCTTTTATCCATATTGATGGTTATTGTTGGTGAAATTACAATAAACTTACAACTGAAAATTACAAGTGAAGAAAATAAAAATAATATCTTCTTCTTCGGCTCAGGCGTGAATATCTCGCTCTCTTTAAGAAGATTCAAACCCACTGCAGCAAATGTTTCACCGGTCCAACAGTAATCTTCTTGACTTATCCCCTCCAGAATACAATAACCTTTTCTCAAATAACAACTCAACAACTCTGGACAAGAGTTGAGTTCAAAGCTCCACAAAAAAGAACACCTCCCTTCAAATATTAAACTCTCTTTTTACTAACTTTTGTTAACTCTCTATTATCTTGTGTGTATTCAAAAACCATGCAAGACCACCTCTATTTATAGAAGAGGAAGTCTTCTATGCAATGAATAAGAATGAATGGGTTAGTAAAGCTGAAACATCAAAGGCCTTTATATTACAAAAGTTACATGAGTAATGAATAGAATAATGGTAGAAATTACATGAGTTATAAGAAACGTATGTCCATATTCCTACCACAAACTCACAAAATAATTGTCATAAAATACAAGGAAGTAAAGAGGGATACCAATGCTCTTAGACGTTTTGGAGGCTGAACAATCAGCCATGCAGATCGTGGTATATGGCATCAAAAAGAAGGAATAATGCCAATGAATACTAAAGAACATGTTGTTAGCCCATATGTTATTGGGCCTTTAGTTTATGGACCTTTAGGTTATTGGCTATGTATATATAGCCTACTCTTGTTTTAGTTAGTTTTATGCTTTTCAGATTATATTGTAAACCTTAGCCTTTCTTCCCTTCAATAAAGTTCTATTAACATGGTATCAAAGCTAGTTCGATCCATGTCCTTTGATTTGTTGGTTGAAGATTTTGTAGCAGGCACCTACGTCCGGGGTTCGGGGCGGAGCCCCGAATTTTTTTGAGGTGCTGCTGTATTCGTTTGCTATTTTCGTTGGGTTTTTTTTGGTTGGATTGATTCGTTGCTGTCTTCGTTTGCTGTCTGGTATTGTTCGTCTTTCGTTCTTTTGCTTGCTGCCATTGTTGTTCGTTCGGAATTGTTCAACCTAGGGTTTTGCATCTTTTTGTTTTTTGAATTGTTTGTGTGTTGCTGTGTTTACAATGACTGGAAAGGATGATTCTCTCCAGTCCATTAGTACTCAATTAGATGGTAAGAACTATGCATATTGGAGTTATGTCATGAAGAATTTTCTTCGTGGGAAGAATATGTGGGGTTATATCACTGGAGTAAAACCAAGACCTATCGATGATAAAACTGAAAATTTTGATTTGTTGGTGGACTTATGGGAAACTAATAACTCCAAGATTATCACTTGGATCAACAATTCTGTAACTCAGTCAATTGGTATGCAATTGGCTAAGTATGACACAGCAAAGGAGGTCTGGGATCATTTGGAAAGACTGTACACTCAGTCTAATTTTGCTAAGCAGTACCAGTTGGAGTATGATATCCGTGCTCTTCAACAGCATGATCTCAGTATTCAAGATTTTTATGCTGCCATGTCGGATTTGTGGGATCAATTGGCACTTACTGAATCTGCAGAGTTAAAAGGTTTTGGGCAGTACATTGCTAGACGGGAAGAGCAACGCTTGGTTCAGTTTTTGATGGCACTACGTTCTGACTTTGAGGGCCTACGTGGAACAATCCTTCATCGATCTCCCCTCCCTACTGTTGATTCTGTGGTTCATGAACTGATTACAGAGGAGACTCGTATCAAGTCTCAAGTGGATAAAGGGTCTAAAGTAACTACTACTCCTGTCGTGTTTGCTGCTTCAACTGATCAGTCTAGGCCACCACGTACTCAGACTCGACAATCTCCTAAAGTTGCATTTGATGAGTGTGCATTCTGCAAACAGAAAAATCATTGGAAGGCTCAGTGTCCGTTGTTACTTAACAAGGTCAAACAGCCTCAATCTGGGCAGCAACAGAAATATGGGCAGCAAAAGTATCCGTCACGCCCATCTGGTGCTCCTCCGTGGTCATCTCGTCCTCCACAGTTCGCTGCTGCTGCACCATCTGTAGATGTTGAGTCTGTTAGCACTATGCCACCTTCTGCGTTGGATCCCCAGGTTTTCGAACAGTTCAGACAGTTTTTCGTTTCTAATCCTACGGCCATGTCAGCATCTATGTCTCATTCGGGTTCAGTTTCTTCTAGTACCTCAGGTATTCCTTCCTCCTTGTGGATATTGGATTTCCCCTCATTTGTCATCGTTTGGTTCTTTGTCACCCATTTCACCAATCTCTGTTATGTCCGCGAGTGCTGTACCTATGTCAGTCGAGGGTGTTGGTTCTGTTACTACCCCTCACATTGTCCTCTCTGATGTTTATTACATTCCCAAACTTGCTTTAAATCTTGTTTCGGTCAGTCAGTTGTGTAAGGCTGGTAATTGGGTGTTTTTTTCTGATTCTGTTTGTGTTATACAGGACCAACACACTCAGAGGGTGATTGGGACCGGCCGTAGGTTGGGGGAACTCTATGTCTTGGAGAATCTCAAAGTGTCTGTAGTTGCTGCCTCTAGCATAGATTTATCTTCTTTTCGTTTGAGTCCTTTGTCTTCTCAGTTTTATCTTTGGCATTCCAGATTAGGACATGTGTCAGTTTCACGTTTACATTTTTTGGTCTCTAGTGGTGCTTTGGGTCATGTGAACACTAGTGATATTTCAGATTGTAGTGGTTGTAAACTGGCAAAATTTTCTGCCTTACCGTTTAATAAAAGTGTGTCTTATTCTGTTGCTCCTTTTGATATTATTCATTCTGATGTATGGGGACCAGCGCTAGTATCCACTAAGGGTGGATCGACCTATTATGTTTCGTTTATAGATGACTATACTCGTTATACCTGGGTGTATCTTATGAAACGCAGATCTGATTTCTTTGGCATTTACAACAACTTTAGAGCCCTTGTTAAAACACAACATTCGGCTGTGATAAAGTGTTTCAGGTGTGACTTAGGGGGTGAATATACCTCTAATGACTTCACTCAGTTACTTGCCTCTGATGGTACCATACACCAGTCATCTTGTACCGACACTCCTGAGCAGAACGGTCTGGCAGAAAGAAAACATCGTCATATTATTGAGACAGCACGCTCTTTACTTTTGTCTGCAGAGGTTCCTAGTATTTTTTGGGGAGAAGCAGTTCTAACTGCTGTATATGTGATTAATCGTATTCCTACTGCATTGACTTCAGGGATGTCTCCGTTTGAGAAACTATATGGTCACCCGCCGAATTATTCTGCATTACGAGTTTTTGGATGTACTTGCTTTGTTCTTCGTCCTCATGTTGAACGAAATAAGTTAGGGTCAAAATCAGCTATATGTGTGTTTTTGGGGTATGGTATTGGACAAAAAGGATATCGTTGCTATGATCCTGTAAGTCAGAAATTATATGTTTCACGACATGTCACTTTTTTGGAACATATTCCTTTTTATTCCATTCCAGCTAAAACCCATGATGTGACAAAGTCAGATATTCGGCTTATTGATCCCTTTGGGATTGACATAGAGGTTCCAGTTCCGGATTCATCCATGCCATCTGGTGTGCCACCTGATAGTGCTTCAGCCTCGCCTGTGCCTGAGTCTGCTCCTTCGACTGTTGAGACTGGAGACCCACCACCTCTGAGGAGGTCTACTCGACCTTGTAAGTCCACTAAACTGCCAGATTTTTACTATTCTACATATTCAGCCTCATTTGCTTCCTTTATTGCAAACATACATCATTTGTCTGAACCTGAGTCGTATAGAGAGGCTGTGTCTGATCCTCTTTGGCAGAATGCTATGGCTGAGGAACTTGCTGCTCTTCATCATACACATACGTGGGATTTGGTTACTCTCCCACCTGGTAAGCATGCGATTGGTTGTCGATGGGTGTATAAGATAAAAACAAAATCTGATGGGTCTGTTGAGCGATACAAGGCAAGACTTGTGGCAAAAGGGTATTCACAACAATATGGTATGGATTATGAGGAGACTTTTTCCCCCGTAGCAAAGATGACGACTGTTCGCACTATGATTGCTGTTGCATCCGTTCGACAGTGGAAGATATTTCAGATGGATGTCAAGAATGCTTTTTTGAATGGTGATCTCCACGCGGAAGTTTATATGACTCCTCCCCCAGGTATTGACCACCAGCCAGGTGAAGTTTGTCGGCTTCGAAAAGCTTTATATGGTCTCAAACAAGCCCCTCGTGCTTGGTTTGAGAAATTCTCCACTGTTATTACTTCCCTTGGATTTGTCCCGAGTAACCATGATTCAGCATTGTTTGTTAGATGTACAAGTGCAGGGCGAATTCTATTGTCCTTATATGTAGATGATATGATTATTACTGGTGATGATCATAGTGGTATTGAGTTATTGAAGCATGATTTGGCTCATCGATTTGCAATGAAGGACTTGGGCTTGCTGCGTTATTTTCTGGGTATTGAGGTGGCTCAGTCTAAGAAAGGGTATCTTCTTTCTCAGACTAAGTATATATCTGACTTGTTTACACGGGCGCATCTTTCTGACAACAGGACTGTAGATACTCCCCTTGAAATCAATGCACGTTACTCTCCTAGTGATGGTGTTCCATTATCAGATCCGAGTCTTTATCGGACTATTGTGGGTAGTTTGGTTTACCTTACGGTTACTCGTCCAGATATAGCACATGCAGTTCATGTTGTTAGCCAGTTTGTTACTGCTCCTACTTCTGTGCACTGGGGAGCTGTACTTCGTATTCTAAGGTATCTTCGTGGCACTCAGTTTCAGAATCTCTTGTTTCCCTCGACGTCATCTCTCGAGTTGCGAGCCTATAGTGATGCTGATTGGGATGGAGATCGCAATGATCGTAAATCCACCACTGGTTTTTGTGTGTTTCTTGGAGACTCTTTAATCTCGTGGAAGAGCAAGAAACAAGATGTTGTCTCTAGATCTTCCACGGAGGCTGAGTATCGTGCTATGGCTGTGACTACATGTGAGATTATTTGGTTACGTTGGCTTCTTGCAGATATGGGGGTTCACATTTCTATGCCTACTCCCCTGCATTGTGATAACAAAAGTGCGGTACAAATTGCAAAGAATTCTGTCTTCCATGAGCGTACGAAGCACATTGAGATTGATTGTCACTTCACCCGTCATCATTTACAGCTCGGGACCATATCGCTTCCTTTTGTTCCATCGTCTTTGCAGATTGCTGACCTTTTTACGAAGGCTCAGTCGGCATCTCGATTTCGTTTTTTGTGTGACAAACTCTCAATGCTTATTGCTGTTGCATTGTGAGTTTGAGGGGGGATGTTAGCCCATATGTTATTGGGCCTTTAGTTTATGGACCTTTAGGTTATTGGCTATGTATATATAGCCTACTCTTGTTTTAGTTAGTTTTATGCTTTTCAGATTATATTGTAAACCTTAGCCTTTCTTCCCTTCAATAAAGTTCTATTAACACATGTAACATCTCCATATTAATGAAATGTTACGGAAATAAAAGTTAAGCCACCAACTCTTGGAGTTATTACACACATGAAACTCTAAATTAATGACAAATGCTAGCAACGGAATGAGTGAACTGTTAGAAGCATAATCTCCCAAATAAACAAATATACATAATAATATTATATAAAAATAATATTAAAATGTTTAATTCCATCAGTTATCAAGATCATTAATGAAAAATATGCTCATATTAATGGAACAACATACTTCCTCCGTTCACTTTTACTTATCACATTTTGACTTGACATACTCATTAAGAAAATAATTATTAACATGGCTATTTTACTATTATATCCCTGTTAATTGATATTTATTATTGTGTTGAAATCAATTTGAAGAATAAACAATTAATATTAAGGCTAAAATAGAAAAAAAAAATTATCTTTAATAAGTAACAAATAAAAGCTAACAAAAGGAGTAGGACATATGAATAGATTTAGAACTTATTTTATTTAGGCTTTCAAAGATTATTAACTCGGGAGTAAATGAAATTTTTTAAAATATTTTTATCTAAATTTAGTAATTAGGAAACAGTAATTTGGGACACTTATATATCATAAGGCGGCCAACTAAAATGTTACGGATGAGGCATTATTTTTTTAAAAAAAATTCATATATCATATTATATTTTCTTGTTTCTGTAAATTTATGTTATGGAAAAAATTTCATATATCATATTATATTTTCTTGTTTCTGTAAATTTATGTTATGGACTTACTTGTGGAAGAAAAATAAATTATTATTTTCAAGTAAAATAAAATGAAGTAATCAAACATATTTTTTTACTATAGAAACTCGAGTGAGCGGACGGCTGACAATTGTCATTCTTGCTTTCAACTGTCCGGTTCTGATTGAGGGTATTTTAATAATTTTTTTAATTTAAATTATTTATTTTATTTTTAATATATTATATATTTAAAAATTGCGCAAAAATATTAGAAATTACAAAAATTAGCAATTTAAATTATTCCAAGACATAAAAAATTTTGGTTGATTTGAAATTCTATCAGTACAACATAATTTGGGATAAAGAAAGTTATATAGTATTTGAAAATCTCATAAAAAGTAATATAAATCACAATAATAACAAATTAAAATATTTGAAGGATGTTTTAAAAAATGGTTTTGACTTTTCAAATTCTATCAATATCATATAAATTAAGAAATTTCGTAGAAAGTCGTATAAATTATAATAATTAACAACTAAAATATCTAAAAGACTACTACTTAACAAATTTGATTGACTTTCTCAAATATTCCATCAGTGCAGACAAATTAAGAGAAAAAGTATAACATATGTATCTGAAAATTCTATAATGTAAATCAATAATTAATAACTTAAAATATTTTTAAAAATCATACAAAAATTTGAATAATTTTTTTAAATTCTTATCTTTTCAATATAAATTGAGATAAAAAAATAGCATAAATCGGACTCATGCTACTGTGAGTTGGGGCTTTGAGCTGTAGGTAACAAAAGAGTTTGAGCTGTAGGTGACTCAAATCTTAATAATTGAGTGAAGGTGACAGTTACTTTATTATGAATTAAGAAAGTTGGAAAATTTTCAAAATAAGCCACAAGTTTTTAAATTTACACTTTGATCTAAATGTTAGTTGATATAACGGGAAACGGAGGGGGAAAAGGCGCATTTCTCTCTCTTCTCATCCATTGTTATTTTCTTTCTCTTCGTGATTTTTATTGTTCATTGCTTCTGTTGTTTTATTCATCAACTTCTGCTTCATTACCATCATCTTATACCTCTTCATAATCTTCTTGTTGATCATTTTTGTTGTTGTTGTTACCGCAACTGCTGCTCTTTGACCAATTTCTTAGGTCAAATTTTATTTCGTACACCACTTTCAAATTTGGCATTTACTTGATAGGAGACTTTGGTAAGTCAAATTATGCTTTTTAGTTGAATTTTTCATCTGGGTAACTGTTAGTGTGCTATTTTTTAAACAATAGCTAGCACGCGAATATGAATGCAACATAAGAGCCATCTGTTTAAACAGATCCATCATATGTTGCACAATATAGATATTCTGTTGCAGCAGAAAACTCATATGTTGGATTCATGTTTATGGTTGTATAGTTCCCGTAATATGAATCGAACAGATAGGTATTCTGTTGCGACAGATTAGTAATATGTTCCAACAGACAATTAATATGTTGCATCAGATTAGAAATCTGTTCCAACATACAAGTAATCTATTACAACAGAATATTTATTTGTATTTGTTGCAACAGATTATAATTCTGTTGCAGCAGATGGATAATTTATTTCGAACAACACAATACAACTCCTATCACAAACCCAACAGATAACCCGTATGTTGATCTTTTGCTATTGATACTGGATTCAAATTATTCTTTAATCGTAGACATGTTTGTTGAGAAGAAGAAATAGACAGAATGAAAATTAAATAAGAATTAAAACGTCAAAGTGGATCAAATATAATTTTTTTACTAAACAAAAAAATAAAAATACATAGGTAAAAGAAAAAAATAATCTAATTATAATTATTATTATTATTATTATTGTTGTTGTTGTTGTTGTTGTCAACCCGTCAATCTTTAACCGGCAGCAGTAGTGCCCTCCTCATCCTACGGATCTCCCGCAGCATCCTTACTCTGACGGCGGCCAACTCCCACTGTAGGTTATGAACATGCATCTGCAGTTTCCGCACGGCGTCTTGTAAAATAGCGACATCCCACACTGGATCAGTCATATTTAGAACACGCGTAAATTGACAAAAACGCAAAAATAAAAGTAAAGAAATGAATCCGAAAGTAATACAACGTATATTTATATAAAAAAAAATAAGAAAAAAACTTATCAGAGATAGGGAAAAGCTAATAAGTACTTGAAGAGAAAGTAGTTGAAGGTGTAATATAAAAGACAAGAGCAAAAAATATATAGAGTGTAGTAGAGTGAACAAGTAAAGAGGGACCTATTTATAAATGATTCAATTTGAATGAGTTAGGCAAAAAGGCGCAACTGTTCACTTACATTTATTAAGTACATTCAAACTGGTCACTTTTTTATTACTGTGGAAAGTTAAGACTTAGTTAGTTCTTTTCAGTAACCGTTTTTATTGAGTTATTACAACAAATTATATATCTGTTGCATCAGATAACACATCCGTGACAACAGATATACCATTTGTTACAACAAATCGACAATCTATTACATCAGATAATACATCTGTTGCAACATATATCTTTTTTAATAATCATCATATCTTGATCATTAATCCAAATTTGGTGACTTTTTCATTATATAAATTAAAAAAATAGATTCAAAAACAAAAATGTCAAAAACTCACTACTTGTCACCTATTTAAAAATCAATTATTCAAATTTATGTTAAGTCCCTCCTTTTCGTATTAGTTAGACTTGGCACACCCATTAAGAAAAATATTTATTAGGGGTCTATTTTACCAAATTAGATTTATTAATTATACTTTGAAAATATATAAATTTAAATATATAAATCAACAATCTGTTGCATAAAAAAGGCGTGACTGTTCACTTCCATTTATTAATTACATTCAAATTGGTAAGTTTTTTATTACTGTGGAAAGTTATGACTTGATAAGTTATAACTTAATTATTTCTTTTCAGTAACCATTTTTATTGAGTTGTGGCAACAGATTATATATTTGTTGCATCAGGTAACCCATATGTGACAACAGATATATCATTTGTTGCAACAAATCGATAATTTGTTGCATCAGATAATATATCTGTTACAACATATATCTTTTTTAATAATCATCATATCTGTATTTTTTAATCCAAATTTGGTGAATTTTTTTATTATATAAATTTAAAAAATAAAATAAAAATGTCAAAAAGTACTACTTGTCGCTTATTCCCTTCGTTTCATATTAGAAAACTTGGCACACCTATTAAGAAAAATATTTATTAGGGATCTATTTTACCAAATTATCTTTATTAATTATGCTTTGAAAATATATAAATTTGAATATATAAATCGACAATCTGTTGTATAAAACAGGCGCGACCGTTCACCTCCATTTATTAATTACATTCAAGCTAGTGACTTTTTGATTACTGGAAAAAGTTATGACTTAATTAAATCAAGCTGCTGACCGACTTTGATTATTGTGATAAGTCTTATTATTATTAATTAGTTCTTTTTAGTAACTGATTTTATTGAGTTATGGCAACAGATTATATATTTGTTGCATCAGATAACCCATCTGTGACAACAGATAATCTATATGTTGCAACAAATCGACAATCTGTTGCATCAGATAATCTATTTATTGCACATATAAGCTATCTTTTTTATAATCATCATATCTTTAATCCAAATTTGGTGACTTTTTTATTATATAAATTAAAAAAATGAATTTAAAAACAAATATGTCAAAAAGTCATGATCAATTATTAAAATTAAATAACCGTTCTTTTACAGTCAGAAATTGTGTTTATCATTTATTTCCTTATTTTACGAATCATTTTTTTCATATGAAATAATCGAAAAGTCATGACTAAGGACTTTTCACCCTCTCAATAATAATAATAACGCTTTTTTTTATTAATAATCGCCCGTTGCAATAAACGATCCATCTGTCGCAATAGATTAACCATCTGTTGCAACATATGGTTCATCCGTTGCCACAAATGCTCAATCCCTACCTCCAACCGTCAACTTATTGAGAATAAGAAATAGACAGAATAAAAATTAAATATTACATAAGAATTAAAAATCCAAAGTCGACCGGGATTTTTGAATCCCTTAGGTAGATCCGATATAAAAAAGAAAAATACATACGCTAAAAGGAAAAACATAACCTATTTATTATTACTACTACTACTACTACTATTATTATTATTATTATCATTATCATTATTATTATTATTATTATTATTATTATTATTATTATTATTATTATTATTATTATTATAAGTATTACTATTACTACTTTCATTTCTGAAAGACAATTTTCATCCGGAAGCAGCAGGACCCTCCTCAGTCTTGCTCTGAAGTCGGCCAAATCCCTATGGAGTTCATCATACTACCTTCGAAGTTCCCGGAAGGACTCGATATAAATCTTCTTACACGAATCTGGATCAGCCATATTTGGAAGTGTAGTAATAGAATGAACGAGTAAGAAGGAACCTATTTATAAAGAAAGGGGTTAGTCAAAAAGCCATGACTGTTCATCCCTTAATTAAATAAAACTGGTGACTTTTGAAATATGTAAATTAAGAAAACGGATCTAAACAAACATTTTATCGTTATTGTATTTCAAAAAGAAAAAAAATTGCTTTAAAATAAATCTAACAGATGGGTAATTTATTTTAAAATACATTCTATCTGTTAGATAATTTACAAAATATTGAAATTTTTGTAACAGATGTATATATCTGTTTGTTTTTTAGAACAGATAAGTCATATGTTGCAACAGATTGATCATCTGTCGTAACAGATGTCTATAACTGTTTGATAATTTTAACAGGTTAGTCATCGGGAGGTAAGCCATAGATGGGCTAGGAAGAATAAGGTGCGCGCAGATGGATGTATCCACTTTCGTGTGTGGGAGTTATGTATTACTGATAAGGTCATCGGGACAACACACATAAATTACAATGATTTTGTGAATGCAGTTTATAACCGATTCGGCATTTGATCATTCAAACAAGATCTTGCATTATCAGTTAAGTTTTATAGGTTTGAATTGATGAGGCAGAGGGGCCCATGAAGATGGTGTCGATACCCTGTTATGAATTAATGACGGTTGTTGCTCATATTTATGTGTGTAAAGTGTTGAGAAGGGACCAATATTTGGTGTCATTGTAGAGATCCAATAGCGATTGAACTTAACTTTAAGCGTGCATTGGACTCTTAGAAGGCCTTCGAAGCCTCGGACTGCATCAAACAAGAACGAAAAACCAACAAAAGTCCCCCTCGCCCAAATTTATATGAAAAGTTTGTTCGAGAAGATGATTATACATCAGAAGGAGCCGGATAAGAAGACCTGAGAGTGAAAGGGGAGTTGATGAAAGACTATATTATCTAAGAGTTAATTGAAGAGGAGACATAGGATATGAGGGATTTTGTATTGAATCTGGCCAATGAAGCTGACTTAAAACATGAGAAATTTTAATCAAGTGCAAATATGAAATTGTATCCAGTAATGAAAATCTGTCTGTCGTCTTTCTCAAAGATAAATACTGCAGCTTGGCACTTTGCTAGAGGAGCTACGACTAAGAAGCGTGGTCAGAATGATCACCTACATAGAAAATAGCATAACACCATGAAAGTAACTTTGCGGGCACCGAGGGCTTAAATGATGTACAGTAAGTCAAGAAAACTCGTGCCAAGAATAGCTAAAGCTAAAATAGGGAATCAAGTGAAGGCGGTAATTTCTGAATTTTAAATTACATCCCATGCCTTCTAGTTTGTGTTTTCGATTAGGTCCACGGTTGTTGACTTGATTGGAACCACAAACAAGACTGAAAGGCAGATTGAGCATCATTACTTCCTTAGAAATATGGATATAATTGATTGTGTTTTTTATCCTTAGCATTCTTTCAACATATCTTGGAGAAGATTAGAGACTTGTTATAGTATGTGAATCCCGATAATTTTCAAGCTTGCCTCCAGCTTGCGGATTCGATATTCAAGCTTTTATCATTGCCGTCTTTTAGATTTGTATAGAGTTCCTAGTCTTTTGTGAGCTCGTCGATGAGGAACACTTTATTCGAAGTTGTGTCATTGTAAAAGGCCTTCAGAACACTTTCTTCAAAAAGCTTAAATGATACATGGAGGGTCGCTGTGTTTATGTTACGATAAAACGTGTTGATGCACACTCAAGTAGTGGTCCCAACAGTTGAACAGCTAACTTTTATCTAAGGTTGCTCAATGCACCTTGCTCAACCAACCTTCAAAGGATTTGATAAATTAATTAGCCTAGAATTATGAAAGGTGATATTGAGAGATTACTAGTGATGCCTTCTGAAGACTTTCGCTGTCAGCAGAGTCCCCTTTTTATTTTTGGATACACTTTTATATTTACACTTGATTCAAATTTCTCATGTTCCAAGTCATCTTCATCGGCTAGATTCGCTACAAATTCCCTCCTATCCTATGTTTCCTCTTCAATTAGCTCTCAGATGATATAGTTTTTCATCAACTCCCCTTTTCCCACGTAGGTATTCTCCTATCACACCTTCTGGCGTATAATTATCACCCTGAGCAACCCAACCATATAAATTTGGGCTAGGGCAATGACTATATTGGTTTTTTGTTCTTGTTAGATGTAGTGCTAGGTTTCAAAGGCCTTTTTAGAGTCCAATGCACCCTAAAAGTTAGTCCAATCGCTATTGAATCTATCTATTTACAATGCCACCAAAAGTCGATCCCTTCACAAAGATTGACACATAAACATGAGCAACAACCATCGTTAAATCTTAACAGGGTATGAGAACCATATACATGGTCCCTCAGCCTTATCAGTTCGAATCTATAAAACTTAACTATAAAATTGCAGATATCTTGTTTGAATGACCAATGCCTAATCAATTTAAAATAGCATTCACAAAATCAATGTACTCTATGGTGTATTTTTCACAAGGTCTACAAAATATTATGTAGTAGTTATATTATTGCTCATCTAACACGCTATCTTGGTCATTTTTCTGCCTTATCTCTCCAATTTATGCAATGAATCATTGTTTCCCTTGTTTATCGTTCCCATCTAATGAAAAGCTATAAAAAAATATTTGTTCAAAAGAAAAACTGCTGGTATACGCAAACCAAATACTTTCTTTTCTGAAACACATCGACTGGCCATCGGGTGGACATATGAAAGGACGTCATCTGTAGGTCTATAAATACAAGGTCTATTTCTACGTAACCCTTCACTTGTCTCTAAACCCAAAATATCATAAACCCTCTTCTTCTTTTTCTTCACCAAAAACTAAAATCATGCCTGGTTGTAGAATTGCCCTTCGCCCATTCATACGAGTTCCACCTCGTACCTATGATCTGCTGCTGCTTCGGAATGACTTTGACCATCTTTTTCATGGATTGGGAGAAGATCGACGATACTCGAAGCGTGAGCTTTGCTGAATTGCTCATTTTCTCCGAACAATTATGGAGCGTCTTGGAATGAACAAGAATGACTACATCACCCCCCCCACACACACACACACACACACACATACACACACACCATCTCAATAATTTAGTTTACTTTGTTATTTTAGTTTATGTTTTAAAGTTTTTTTGGCATGTTAATTGCTGAAGAAGCTTTCTTGTAGGATCTTGTTAGAAGAAAGCTTCTTCTATTTTTTCCTTTTTGCTTTTAATTTTATTATGTAATGCAATGAACAATTTTAATATAAGTATGTTTCAGTTTGTTTGAACATTACGTTTACCATCTTTGTTGTAATCCCTTATTTTTTTTATGTGGTGGTTACTCTTCTGTACAGACAAAAACTCGAATCAAATATGTATGCCTTTTCAATTTACAGTACTGTAGCTTGACTAATTTCCTGAAGAGTAAAAAGTACTATATAGTCTATCATCGATTGTATACTCAGTATTCCATTGACTTTACATATTCGTCGATCATAGACTATGTGAATTGATGGGTCATCTGTTAAATTAAAACAAACAATAACAGATTATTAAAAAATAATTTAATTCAAAAAGATTTAAACAGATTATGACGTGTTTTGTGGCTGGTTGAAGAAAATAATTAAATTAAAAATGATTTAAATAGATAATCAATCACAATTTAATTATTTTAAATATTTTAAGTTGTTGATTGTTGTAATTTATAATACTTATTTATGTAATTTTTAAATAATATATGTTACGCTCCTTGTCCAAACTTTTGTAACGTTAATAGTTAATTATATTTTTAACTATTTTAATTTAAGTGGCAATGATATAATTTCGAGAGTCAACCAAATATTTTATATCTTTTTTATTTTTTTTAAAGTTGTTAATTATTAATCTATAATACTTTTTATGTATTTTTTGAAATATATAAAAGATTAAATTTTTTATGATATTTTAAGTTGTCAAAATATTGTAATTTATAATATTTTTTATGTAATTTTCAAATAATATGTGTTACTCTTTTTATCTAAACTTTATTGGCATTAATAGTCAATTATATTTTTAAAATAATTTAAGTGTGATTTATAATACTTTGTTTACACTCCAATTTAAATATCACTAATATAATTTTAAGAGTCAGCCAAATATTTTATACCTTCTAAATTTTTAAGTTATTAATTATTGTGATTTATAGAAATTTTTTCGTAATTTTTTTGAAACACATAACAAATTAAAAGAAATAAGACAAACAAATTAAAATGGATGAAAAAATGAAGGCAAGGGAAAAGATCAATGAAGTTGTGCCAAAGTAGACAAATTGATCTTTAAAATTTTTAAGCTGTTAATTATTGTGATTTATAATATTTTTTTATGTATTTTTTTGAAATATAATAAAAGATTAATTTTTTTTAGATATTTTAATTGTTAACTATTGTAATTTATAATAATTTTTTATGTAATTTTCAAATAATATATATTACTCTTCTTGTCCAAAATTTTGTGACTTTGATAGTCAATTATACTTTTTAAATAATTTAATAATTTAATTATTATAATTTATAATACTCTTTCTTCAATTCCAATTTAAGTGACACAATGGTTAGATGACCATAATAATTAATAAGGGGTGATATAATAAAATCACGATTGAAGCAACTAAACAGAGATATCTTAAATGACTTACAATAACTAATTAAAAGTGATATAGCAAAATTACTATAAAAAAATACTTGTGAAAAAAATGTAAGCGGGACTCATATATGACGTCAAGTAAATTTAGAATTAAATATTATTATTTTTTAATACTTTGATGACATATAATAATTAATTAAGAAAAATATAGTAAAATTATGGTTGAAACAGTTGAAGCGAATATGTCATTAATATTTATTTTATTTTTAATTAAATATTATTAATTTTTTACTATATAAATAACATATAATAATTAATTAAGAGTGATATAAAAAATTACAAAGCAAGCAGCTGAATTATCGGCACAGAGAACAACCCGAACATATCATAAATATTTATTTTATTTTTTAATTAAATATTATTAATTTTTAATATATAAATAATATATAATAATTAATTAAAAATAATATAATAAAATTACGAAGTAAGCAGAATACAACCCGAAGCTCCTCAAACTCCGCATATTAGTTGAAAGAATTTAACTAATATAAACGACGTGGACCATCAGTTAGATTGCTAGTTTTATTATAAAATATAAACGACGATGACACATTTGTCTTATCGCAAGCCTTATTATATATGAAAATAACGTCCACGAATATCTTCTCTCTCTATGTCTTTTTCATACAACTATTTTTTTGTTTTTGTTTTTGGTTCTTTGCTATGATGAGTCGTAATTGAAAAAAATGTATAAAAAAAAAAAGGAAGGAAGAAATGTAACTTGATTTTAGACTTTTGCCTTATAAAGTCTTAGGGCATGATGATTTACATTTCATGCTAGGCCATACGATTTTTATTCGTCTATGCGTCAATCCCTCTCTTTTGGTTTAGTTTCATCTTTCATCATCTTATAAACATCACTTATTCATTAAATACTAATGTGTATTAGATACAATTTTCTAGATATCTCTCCTATTTTGATGGACATTTTCACTTTTCTTTACTATCTAATTTATTATTTTTAAGGAAATAATGTGCTGTGATTTGAGTGTTCCAATTCAATGATAAGATTATAACAGTCTCGTTCTTCATATTTTATCATAGTTAAAGTTAGGCTTTCTGACATCGTAAAATGACAATAAATGAAGTACACCATGAACAAGATGCATGCATTTTCTGTATACATAACAAATAAGGATAAAAATCTGAAAAAAAAAAAAAAAAAAAAGCTAAGGATGTTGGCCACATCAGCTTCCTCGTTCCAAGAAATATGTTTTTTTTTTTTTTAACCTTCTTGTTTATGTGAAAACTAGTAGCTATGGGGATTATGGTTTTGATAATCGATCTATGAACCAGGATAAGGGTGTCAAGTGGGCCGGCCTGATCCGGCCTTCGTAACTAACTCGGCCCAGTAAGTCCTAGGGCTTTAGGGTTTCGGGTTTCGGGTCAGTTATTTTTTTAAAATGGGCCCAATTAATTTGGCCCGGACCAAGTTCGGTTTAGGCTTGTCGATTAACCGGCCCAGTTTGAATACCTTTTTATTAAAAAATAAGAAAATTAAAAAAATTGGGATTTTGGGCCAAACTAGCCGTTGGTCCAACGGCTATATAGCCGTTTTTGGGTCCAAACGGCTAGTTTGGGCCCATTTATTAAAAAAAAAAAATTGTAACTTCAAAAAATATTTTTTAATCCAAAAAAAAACTCTATAAATACCCTACAACTTCAAATCATTTTTCACACAATTTTTCACTCTCTCAAATCTCAATTCTCAATTCTCAAATATTCAATACATTTAATTTCTTAAAGTGTTCACTTTAATTTTTTAATTTTTCGTTTACAAAGTACGAGCGAAAGTTTCTAAAGTCGTAACCTTCGGATACTTTCAAAATTTGGTATTGTCGTTCCATCTCTTATGTTTAACTTTTATTTATTGTATTAATTGTTTAATATTTAATTTTATTATATTTGTGTATTTTGAATATTTTTAGTTTAATTTAATTTATATTATGGATAAATTAAGAAACTTCGCTACTAAAGGTGTTAAAATTTTTTGTCCCGGAAGTGGTAGTGGTAGTAAAAGTGAATTACTAGTGGTAGAGGTAGTTCAAGTAGTAGATATACCCGTGTGCCTTCGCCTCCGGTACCGCTTGGTACACCTTTTGAGGAAGAAATAGGTGTAGGTGCTCACGATATGGATTATGTAAAAACTCAGAAAAATTATGGTATAGAAGAAGAAAATGAAGTAGATGTGGTTAATTTAGACGAAGATAATAAAAATATTGTTGAGACACCCGCAGTAGGAGATGCTAACATTAGATCTGAATCGGTTAATCTCCCTCCTCGTCCTCCCAGTGCCCCAAGACCTCGTAAAAGAACTAGTGTTGCATGACAATTTTTTGAACGTATATCAGATATTGAGGTGCAATGCAATATTTGTCAACAAATATATAAGCATAAAAGTGGAGGCAAGCAAGGGGGTATGGGTACGTTAATGAGACATATAGCTAAAGATCACAAAAGAGAGTTAAATATTGCACAAGGTGGTGAGGATGTTGGTGGGCCAACGCAAACTAGAATGGACCCAACAACCGGTCACATAGCGAAGAAGTATAATAAATTGAGGGACCGAGAAGAAATAGCTAAAATGGTAGTTGTGCGTTGTTTGCCTTTTAGTTTTCCTTCTTCTGATGCCTTTATTCGTTATATACAAACAATTTATAATCCTATGTTTCGGTATTCCTAGAACTACTTGTCGGTCTGATATTTTTAGACTTTATTCACAATATTGTTTTTATTTAGCAACATTGTTAAAAAATATTCAATGTAGATTGTCCCTAACTTCTGATCTTGATCGTGCTGTAAATAAAAATGATTATTTAACCGTTACTTGTCATTGGATGGATAGTAATTTCGTGATGCAAAAACGTATTCTTACTTTTTTATATGATGAAGATCGTAAACATGCTGGATAATTTATTGATGATTCTATTGTTAAAATTGCCGGATATTATGGTATCGAAAATAAAATTTTATGTATTGTTTTTGATAATGCTTCTAATAATAAGACTACTGTAAAAAAATTAAAATCTACGCTATCTCCGCCCTTGCCTGAAATTTTTCATATTAAGTGTGCATGTCATATATATAATTTAATTGTAAAAAATGGTCTTGAGTTTTTTGAGCTTTATATTGAAAAAATTCGTCTTGCCATTGATTTTATTTAAGGGAATAATCGTAGATTGAGAATTAGAGAATTTAAAGTTAAATGTCAAAAAAATGGACTTACACTGATTTTGATGCCTGAGGAAATTGATACTAGATGGAATTCTACGTATAAATTTTTAAAAACTTATTATAAATATAGAATTCCGATTACACTAGCTTTTAACCAATATTGCGGTTCATTTGCTGATTCTGCTGATTGCATGCTACACAATTCTGATTGGATTGTAATTAATGATCTTGTTAAGTTTTTAGAAAAATTTTATGTAGCTACGATTGAATTTTCGAGTGCTTATTATCCTACGGTTTGTAATATTTTGGCATATATAGCCAATATTTCTGGTTTGCTCAAATATATATTGTAGTATATTTTATAAGTAGTAGTATATATACATTGAATAGTGCGTATACACATGTATATATCTTCTATAGAAGTGTATATTTAACGTATACATGTGTATATGTTTTATGAATTAGTATATAAGTATATCTATATATATTGTAATGTATATATATTGTAGTATATTTTATAAGTAGTAGTATATATATACATTGAATGGTGTGTATATATGAGTAATTGACTAATTGTGTATATGTGTATATATTTTTTAAATTCTAATGTAGAATATACTATATATATAGTGTATATATATTATTTAACGTATTTATAATGTATATAGGTAGGTATATGTAATGTATATTGAAAGAAAGTTTTTTTTTTTTTTATATATTTTTGACCGGGTTTGATCGGGTTGGATTAAGTGGGCCGGGTTAGGGTGGATTTTAATTTTTTTACTGTTTGGCCCGGCCTCGCCCGACCCGTCTAGCGTCAAAACTGGCCCTTAACCGGCCCTCAACCCGGTTAAAATAGAAGGGCCGGTTCCGGGTTGGCCCGACCCGACCCGTTTGACACCCATAAACTAGGATCATGTTAACTGTGAATCAGGTTCTTGATTATTGTGGGGCTGATCAATTTAGTTATGTCACGTGCAACAAAGTATTTTGTTTAAATAAGAAATGCACAATCAGTGTATGAAAACGAATATATTAATTATGGTAAAGAAGTGTATTGTAGCAGGCTTTTTTACAAGAATTTATTTGCACAAGGAAAAGTGAGTTGTAGCCTAAGGAAGGCAAACAAGCAATATATACGCAACACTGTAATCAATTTGGCAGCGCCTTTTTGCACTCCACAGATATGGGCAATCACAAAAGCAAGAAGGAGCAAGACAAAAGAAAATCAACAAGTTTAATATCAAGCTATTACCGGGCGGTAGTTTGGTGTTGATTTTAGTTTTGCTTTAGAAGTTTTTTACTGAATGTTGAGTGTTAGAAATGAAGTGTTTGTGAGACGTTACAATAAGAAGCGAGTTTAACTTTTTAGAGTACTGGTTAAATAGTGTGTCAAAAAGCCAGAGTTAACCCTTGAGGTGAGGTACTCAAGTGAATCCCTTAGATTGTTGAGTCGTAATCTAAAACATTGATGGTGTGAAGATAGTGGAGATTGGTGTTGAAATCTCCTAGCATATTGTTTGTATTTAGTTTAATTTGCTTTTACTGTTTACTGCATTTTTCTTAATCAAGTTCCTAATACGTGTGGTGGAGTTAGCCGTTTTATCATTTTATGCTTAATTTTCGTTTCAATTTTCTTATTTGAATTTGACACAAGTTTATGAAATTAAAGAAAATGTTTGAATCTTGTAATTTTAGACTAAAGATACATTAAATGTATCAAAATAAATTTTAATCTTGAGATCCTAAACAGGTCACAAAAAAGAAAAGAGATATTTTTTGTATAAAAGTACGAAGAAAAGCAAGAAACAAAATGACAAGTAAGAACTAATAAGTTTAATCAATTTTGATCCTTTTACTTGAGCTTATTCGTACCACTTTGCCAGGAGGGATATTTTCTTTTTTGGTAAATTTTGGACCACTCGGGTATTATTCTGAGTGAATATTTTTATTAATAATCAAAGAATCAAAATAAAAATAAAAATAAAAGTAAGAGGAGTTAGGCTTTGCAAATCTTAATGAGGTCAAAGTCAAACCCTCGACTAATACTAGCAAGCATGTAAGAAATAAAACTTGAAAGGGCCAAATATTTTATCATCACCATAATATTTATAACATGCATATTCTATAATAATATTACAAATGAAGATACTATCAGGAGGAATAAATGTAGTTGTTGGAGTGCAAATTTTGTGTTTAACTAATGTGTGAGGATATTAGAATTCAGTGACGGAGTCAGAATTTTTATTGAAGGGTTCAAAAGTAAATATACGGACTAGTCGAAGGGATTCAACATCTACTATGTATACATAAAATTATTTTTAATAGTGTAAAAATAATATACTTTTCCGTCGAAGAAATTTCAGATGAACCTCTAATTACAAGATGGATCCGCCACTGCTAGATCTAGTGCCATCACTCTCTCTTTAAAAGAGATAGAGATGTAACATGTCATGCATGTGACATTACATTACACAAATGTTAGGAACCTGAGGTACAATTAATGTAACGGGCACACAATTTTTGTCTTACGCTTAGCATTATTAACGATTAATTTCTTCGCTCTAATGTCTTTTCCGTAGGAGTTAATAAGAAAAAGAAAAAATTACAGAAATTAGCATTCTTAAAACTATAATTAAAATAAATAGTAATACTTTTTTAAAATTATAACTTATAGCAAAAGTAGCAATATTTTACCCATTTCATAGTAATAGGAGAATATGAATTTTTTAGTTGTGCAGATGTATTTATGAGTAATACACATATATTTGTATATGTATTTATATACCAATATTTTACTAAAATATAAATATAATTTATTATTTTTTATAATTATAAAATTGTTGCTATATAAGTTATAATTAAGGTTACAGAGTTGTTATTTCTAAAATTTTGCCATAAGAAAATTATTTATATTCGATCTAATAATGAAGACAAATGTGGTGTCCCTTTACCCTAATTGTATGCTTGATTACTTTCAATAATGTCAGCTATAAGACAAATATGTTGTCCTTTTACCTTAATTGTATGTTTGATTATTTATTTATTTTTCCTTTTCAGTGAATGTCACATTACATGTTATACATTTATGTTTGGTTTAAAAAATGAATTTTGTAAAAAGACAGCTGAATTTTGCAGGATTTTACATCCCCAAAACAATTTTAATTTAATATTAATTATTTTTAGGTGGAACTCAATTTTTAAAAATAAATATTGACCATGCATCAATTAGTAATTAATACATATTAATTTAATATAAAATATTCTTTTCCTTCATACTTTTTCTCTTTTCTCTCTCCTATTCACCTTCTTCCTCCCATTTCACCTTCGCTCAATCCCTCACTCCGTCATTCTTTTTCTTTCTTTTTATCCCTTGTTTAACCAAGCCCCCTCCCCTTCCACTGTTAAACTCACAAGACCTCCCCATACTTAGCTTTAGGCTTTAAAATTGATAATAAGAATCACTCCACCATTTTGTATTATTATTATAATTGTAATGATTTTGAAAAACTTAAAGTAGATATAATTTTAAATTTCATATAACTTATATTTTATACTCTCATTTGAAATGAAAAATGAGTGATCTTATAGTTACGTGTGAATTTCATTTTTTGTGATTTCACTAAATTTTCGACTCAACTTTAAGGATGATTTCTTTCTTTATTATAATTCAGTGACGGTCGAAATTTTATCATTTTTTTCATCGGAAAATTCCTTTTCACAGTTAAAAATGGTGGCTTACACATGATGCCTCTCCACTTTTCTTATCACTTTGTCATTTTAATCAAAAAATAAACACCGACTAAAATAAAATCCTCCATCATGAAAATTGAGATGATTTCATTGAGGGCTATGTCCTTTGTTTTTCAAAGCTTCAACGTCAATTGGATTTGGGGAAGCTGGACAAGATGGGTTTTATAAAGAATTTTAAAAATTATTTGTACTGACATTTTAAATTTGTTTTTGCCATTAATCTTTCTCCTTTACGTGCGCCAGTTACGTGAATACAAACATAGGCTGAATTATGTGTCAAATTTGCTCATTTACAATGGTCAATCTTTATAACTTTTGTGGTGTACTAGGACGCTCGCATACATAAGGTGTCATTCAGTAAATTCGGATAATTTCAATGATAACTTTATGTCTTTTCTCTCTTTTTTTATTAAAAAAAAAAAAAGGAATGAGGGCTTCGTTTTGCAAGACAATGAAGATGGTTATATTCACCACAAGAGTTGTGGTGAAGTGATATGATAAGTACTTTGTTGTGATGGAGTAGCTCCTTCATTCTTAATTAAAAATCTCAATTTCGAGTCCACTCCACCCCCACCCCACCCCACCCCACCCCCACTAGGTGCAAAGTTTCCTTTGCTAAGGAGCGTATTATCCCCAATGTGAAACTTTCTTGTATGAATTCGAATTTAGTCAAACTTCAATATGGGTATCAAATACTCTATTGGAAACGCCCCACCAAAAAAGAGTGATATATTTATAGGAAAAAGGACATGGGCTGTCCATTTTTTAAAAAAATGACCCACATTTGAAAAGGTGGACATGAGTTTTTTAGTTGGCTAAACTAATTTCTTTTTTAGTCATTTGGTTCAATTGGTCACATGCAGTCTCTATACTCAATTGATACACTTTTATACTAAATTGATACACTTTTATACTATATTGATACACTTTTTAAAAAAGAGAAAGAATTTTTATGTAAGTACGTGCAGTCCCTATACCCAATTGATATTCTTTTATACCATATTAATACACGTTTATACTACATTGATACACTTACAGTGTCCATATACTCAATTGATACTCTCTTATATTAGATTGATACATTTTTAGAATGCATGTAGAAAATATATAGAGTCGTATAAAATATATATATATAAATAATAAATATAGTTAAAAATTGTATAGAATGTGTATAAAAATGCTATAATTATTATATAGAATATGTATATGTATAGAAACTGTATCATTATTATATATAAATATATATCTTTAACAATTGTATTTTATAAATATGTATAATTCATGTCACTTTATTTCCAGTAATCAAAAGTTTGCATTACACTATGCTGTTAAATACAAGGATATTTATAAGATACAGGCACCAAGTTTTTTTTTTTTTTAAAGTTTTATTTTTACCCGGAGGAACTAAGGCCTCTGTTGTTAGCTAGTTAATTAATCTATGTTGTCCTTGATGGAAAAAAGAAGGTTCAAATTTGTGTCGTGTAGTTGTTTAAACATAAGAATTTCATTTAAACTTTTATTCGAATGATAACTTTCTACTCTGATCACTTGATTCGAACAACAGAGCACAGATGTTAGCTGTCATTAAGATAAAAAATGTCATTCTACAACATTAAAACGAGCGAAATAATACTGTACCTGTAAACACCTGTCGGTGGCCCAGTACACAAAACGGAAAGGGACGAATTTTGAAGCTTAATGGCTATTTACTGAGTTTTTAAATTTAAGTGCTAGTTTTGTGGAATTATTTTAATTTTATGTGTTATTTTTGTCCTTTCCCCATATTTATATTCATATTGGATTTGTGTCGGAGCAAGTCCGATAAATTTCGGTGATAAAAGTAGATAATTTTGTGTGGACTAAAATAAAATGTCATTATCATTTTTGTTGTCCTTTATTCACGTTGTTAAAGATCGATTTTCGACATGAGTTAAATACAAAGGACTTTTCAAAAATCATTATACTTGGGAGTCTTATTAAAAATCTATCATGATAGTTTATTTATAACAACAGTTTGTGATGTTAGGCCAAAATAAAAAATTTGAGATCAGTAAGATTGGTAGAGAAATAGGTGAGTGGCAAGCGAGATTTGGAGAGTGACAAGAGAGATGCTAGAGAGAGGACGAATACAGATTGTATTGATGAATTCAATTTGCGTATCTTCAAAGATCCAAACAACAAAAAATTCGGAAGACTATCAATTCAGCTAATTTTTCTTCTATTCATGCACATATTTAGGAGAGCGGATTATAATTTGGGAAATCAATCCTCATCAACAAAATAAAAGTTTAGATAGTTAACCAACTGAGTTACGTATTAACATTTTCCTTCCTGATAGTTATTGAGAATTCACTTTTAAAATTTTCACTTTTTGTTTTTGTTTTTTGTTTTTTCATAGTAATCATACACACTTTTGCATCTTTAGTGTTTCATTGAAATAAGAAAAGAAAATCAACATGGGTTGTGGTGTAGTGGTGAGACTACTTCACCCTAATTCAGAGGTTTCGGGTTCGAGCCGGCCTGTGCACGAAAAAAATTCTATTGAGAGCGTAACCTCAGAATGGGCCCTGCAGTGCGCAATCCGGATTAGTTGGGGCTCCAGTTAGGATATCGGACACCGGTCGAAGGGAAATAAAAAAAAAGGAAAAACAATCTGTTTTTATGAAATCTATGTTCAACCAAACATTAAGAGAGAAATCTTTTAAATTTTTGCATAAACTGGAATACTTGTCAATTTAGCTAGATGTTTGATTAAATTTCAGTTTCAAAATTTTTAAACAGAAATCACCTATAACTAAACATACATTAACTAAATAAGATCCTATATTACTACCAACTAGGGTTATGGTGAAGTGGTAACACTACAAGAAAAAGGTTTATTTAAGATTAACTTTCAGAGATGAGTCAGTAATTTGGTCTCTAAAAGTATACTTATTAGGACGAGATTAAATTACGGTTCTTAATATTATATTTTATTGAAAAGGTAAAAAATTTGGTCCCTAATTATTTTTTAGCTGGTCCCTAATGTTAATTGGGATCTTTGAGAGGGAAAAATAACGCCAAAATAAAATATTAGGTACCAATTCTTTTTACTCTTATTAACATTACTGGAAATTAAAGAAGGGATATCTTTATATTATTTACCCAAAAAGAAAAAGAGCTCGTCCAGCCGCCTCTCTAGCTAGCATATATGATCGAGTACTGTACGCCTTCTATCCTCGAACAAAATTCAGCTGCTGGTCGCAACAAATCAAACACTATATGCACCAGCAAGTTACCGATTTTCCAATTGCTTCTTCAATTTTGTGGATTATTGCAGCCAATAATTTTTTCATATTTTGGTTTATCGATCTATCGCGAATTCGAGGTATGATTTAGTTTTTGGTTATTGCAATAATAATTTACCCTAAGACGATTTTCCAATCTGATGGTTATTGCAACTAGTAATGTGCCCTAATCTCTTTCTTCCAAAGTTGTTCTAAATTAGTCTTATTTCTATCCGAATCTGTTATTTTTTTTAATTGTACAACTCATAATTCAGTATGAAATTTGTCAATTTGGGGTTGGTCAACTATCGTCTCTCTATCGTATAGCTACTAGGAATAGCAATAGCGGGTGTGGATTGGGGCTGGTTTACTGCTACGCGGGGCAAGGCGTGGTGCGATAGAGAGCCTTAAAATTTTAAAACTATGGTGGTGTGGTGATGGAATCGCTGATATTTTTGGAAGAAGGTTTGGGTCAGAAAAGTTGTGTTAGTTTTGTTTTCGAACTTTAGAAAAAATTGAATTCTTTTTGTCCTTTTTGACACCCTTTTAGTTTCTTTTTGACACCCTTTTAGTTTCTGTTCATGTGTGTGGTTAACAAATGCTATAGGATGAAATGCTTAACCACAATCCTATGTGTTTTTCCTCATATCGAAATGGTTTTTTACTTTCTAATTATAGGTAAAGATTGAATTTTTTCTTTTTCTTGGCACCCTTATAATTTGTGTTATGGGTGTGGTTAGCAAATACTATATGGTAAAATGCTTCATCATAATGTTCTGTGTTTTTTGTCATGTAAAATGGATTTAAATGTTGTTTTATTGTTCTTTTTGCTTTCTAATTTTAGGTGAAGATTGAATTTATTTCTTATTTTCTTGGCACCCTTTTCGTCTTTGTTCATGGGTGTGGTTAACAAATATCCCTATATTATAATAGTCCTTTCTATTTTGTTTTACTCGTATCAAAATTGTACAATGTTGCGCATTTTAGGCCCAATAGGTGGACAGAGAATATTTTTGCGCAATTTCACATAGTTGAAGGGTATTTTAGGCCCTTTTCCTTTGTTTTTATAGGTTATTAGTTGTAAGCTAGTTCTTCTATTGAGGTTCTTAATGATAACTTTATCAGGTAGGTTACTAGTGATGTGGATTTTGATAAGTATCCTTGCACATAATTTTTATTATTTAATTTTCCTCTGTCTAATATTTTATGTATTTTACAAGGTTATGACACCTAGTAAGCAGTGGATACAATTTATTATTGACCGGGATAGTAAAATATACAAAAGTAAGGTGAAAAAGTTTTTGAATTATGCTTTTCGAAAAACATGACAAGAACATGAAATACGATGTCCATGTAACAAATATTGCAATACTACTTTAGGAACTCGTACAACAATTGAGACACATTTAAAAGTACATGGAATACTTCAGAATTATACTTTTTGGTTTCAACATAGAGAACGCTTGGGTGAACCGTTATCTGAATCCGAATCCGAATCTGAAGATGAATATGATGTTGAAGTGGAAGAATGTGATAGTGAAGATAAAGTAGAAGAATTATTGAGAGATTTGTATCCTAATCTTGATGGTGGACCTACACACACTAATTGTGTTGAAGAGGAGCCAAATGTTATAGCAGAACAATTTTATGAACTATTGAACGATTTTGAGCAGCCATTGTATCAAAATTCAAAAGCGTCAAAGTTTTCCACTTTGATTAAATTGCTTCACATCAAAAGTATGGGTCGTTGGAGTAATGCATCATTTACAATGTTATTGAAAATATTGAAAGAGGAGTTGTTGCCTGATGGTGCCGATTTGCCAAACTCATATTATGAGGCAAAGAAAATAATTCGAGAACTCGGACTTTCTTACAATAAGATAGATGTTTGCACTAATGATTTCATGTTTTATTGGAAGGAAGATAGCTCACTCGATTCTTACAAAATTTGTAGTGAGTCTAGATGGAAAATAGATACCCATAGCGGAGAAGCATAGACAAAAAAGGTAAAAATATAGCAACAAAGATTTTACGCTATTTTCCCTTAAAGACTAGACTTCAGAGGTTGTTTATGTCTTCAAAGACGTCTACTCTAATGACATGGCATAAGGATAAAAGGGTTGATGATGAAATAATGAGGCACCCAGCTGATTCAATGGCATGGAAGTCACTTGATGAACATTATCCTTCATTTGCTGCCGAGCCCCGTAATGTTAGACTTGAACTTGCTAGTGATGGATTTTAGCCATTTCGAAATTCAAAAAATCACATAGCATTTGGCCTGTGATTTTTATTCCTTATAATTTACCACCTTGGTTGTGTATGAAACAAGAAAAATTTATTTTGTCAATGCTTATTCCTGTTCCAAATGGTCCAGGAGATGCAATTGATATATATCTTCAGCCTTTGATAGAGGAATTGAATGAGTTATGGGAAATAGGTGTTGATACCTATGACGCATCAGCTAAATGGAATTTTATGTTGCATGCATCTTTGTTATGGACCATCAATGACTTTCCAGCATATGAAAATTTATCTGGATGGAGTACCAACGAAAAATTGGCATGTCCATGTTGCAACAAAGACATTTCCTCAATTTGATTGACAAACATTAAGAAGCAGTGTTTTATGGGTCATCGATGTTACCTTCCTCTTAGTCACAAATGGAGATATGAGAAGCAGTTCTTTGATGGTACAGTAGATAAAAGGCCACCCCCAAAAAATTGTTCTGGTACAAAGATACTTAATCAAGTACAAGATCTTGAAGGACAACAATTATCAAGAGATCTAAAAAAAAGGAAGAAGATGTCACATAAAGTTCGAAAAGATAACTGGAACAAGAAAAGTATCTTTTTAAACTTCATATTGGGAGTATCTCTAATTGCGACATAATTTGGATGTTATGCATATTAAAAAAAATGTGAGGCTTTTATGGGGACATTTATGAATGTCAAAGGAAAGACTAAGGATACAATAAATACTCGATTAAACTTGCAAGAGATGAACATTAGGCCAAAATTACACCTCATCCAAAAAGGGGAGAAAGTTGAAGTTCCAACTTCATGCTACACATTACCTCCTGAAGAAAAGCACAATTTTTGTCTTTTCTTAAAGAATCTGAAAGTTCCTGATGGTTTTTCATCTAATATTTCTCAGTGTGTAAACTTAAAAGATCACAAGATATCTCGGTTGAAAAGTCATGATTGTCATGTTCTTCTACAACATCTACTCCCTCCTGCACTTAGTGGTATGTTGTCTAAAGAAGTGTATGAATCAATTATTGATTTATCTTATATTTTTAGTGTTCTTGGATCCAAGGAGTTGAGAACTGATGATTTGAAACATATCGAAGTGAAAATTTCCATCACACTTTGCAAGTTAGAAAAGGTCTTTCCTCCTTTATTTTTTGATGTCATGGTGCACTTGCCTATTCATTTAGCTACAGAAGCTAAGATTGCTGGGCCTATTTATTATAGGTGGATGTATCTTGTGGAACGATCGTTGTATTTTTTGAAATCTCTCATTGGTAATAGGGCATTCCTTGAAGGTTCTATTGCAGAGGGCTATATTGTAAATGAGTGTATGACCTTGTGTTCAGGGTACTTGCATAAAATTGATACAAAATTCAATCGGCCTGAAAGAAATTATGATGGGGGTGTAAAATAATATGATGGAGGTTTATCTATATTTTATCAACCTGAAAAAATTTTGGGAGCTAAAAATCCATGTGAGATTTCGACCGATGAATCGGAACAAGCACATATATACATATTGAAGAATTGTGATGAATTCTTACCATATCTCAAGTATGGGAAGAACACATGTAGTCTCATTTTTATTATTTCCTTTAGGGTAATTTTCTTTCTATATGAGATTTATGATTCACTTTAATTTTGTAGAGAAATTGCACAAACTTAAAAGGATACTATTAGACACTTGTCTGATGCTGAATGGAATCGACAATTTATTGAATGGTTAAAAGATAGGATAAGTAATACATAACCATAAAATTTAATATTTTAATATTATATTACTCATTCTAAAGTATTTAGTGCAATCTTATTCATAGGTCCCACAACTGCATAAAGGAGATGATAGTCGCACAACTGCAAAATTTGAGTTCATCATATTGTTCATGTTCTGGTCGTTTCTTGGTAAAAAAGTTTGATAGTATTTGCTATGCATTAACTTATCCCATATTTTGATTATTGTAGGATAAATTTGAGGGTGTTGAACTGACTGATCATCGTGAACATATTTTGAGATGGATGAATGAGTTATGAAACAAATGGAGAGGATACTTATATGGAAAATATGTGAAGAATAAGTCACTTCAACAAGCTCTGAAGAATAAGTCATATGGAATAGACAAGAAAAAATGGGAGTGGTTGGTAAATGAACATTTTTCTTCTGAAGCTTTTCAGGTATGCAAGTAATTTTATTTGTTGCAACTCAATGGTTTCTAGATAGATTTCCTTGTGGAGATTTATGCAACTCCCTTTTGTTTTATAATTTTTATTTGTATTATTAAAATTTAGCTAATTATTTTATAAATATAGGTGAAAATCCAAAGGAATGTAGCGAACCGAGCTAAGTTGACGATGCTTCATCACATGGGTAGCAAGCCTATTCAAGATTTTATTTTTGAAAAGATATTATCACATATTTATTTTCCTAAAAAAATATTTAT
Organism: Capsicum annuum; assembly: GCF_002878395.1. Lineage (NCBI taxonomy): Eukaryota > Viridiplantae > Streptophyta > Magnoliopsida > Solanales > Solanaceae > Capsicum > Capsicum annuum. The sequence continues at coordinate 257,082,100 of NC_061113.1, forward strand.
GAGGTGTTATTTGACATGTTTGTCTTTGATGTAAAAGAGAGCAGGAAAGATGGCAATCCACCAGATGTGGGAACTATTTTCTATGAGAGTCGAAAGAAATATAACAAGCTCGTTGAACCTGAAGCAATTCAAAAACATGTGCGTTTGGTAAAATTAATAAGTATATTAGTTACCTGAAATTTTATGGAATAATGATAGAACATATTTATTTCTATATTTTGCAGGCTCAAAAGTGTTTTGGACCTCAAAATCATAGCCATGTTGTTGCATTTGGGGGTGGAGTAATGTAACGCCCCAAATCTGGTACCCGAAATGTTACACGGTGCTCATGACCCCGAAGGACCACAAGCTAACCCATGACTGATATCTGTACCTATATACTGCATAATGTACTGTATAAAAGTGGAAACGTGAACTGAAAGACCATAAGGTTCACATAATTGAACTAAAACATAACATCTGGTGGGGTCTAAAACACCCAAAACAAAACTAAAATAACTATCTAAAAGATAATAGTCAGGAAAGCCTCTAAAATATGGCTGTCTGAATAAGGAGTTGATGGGACATGTCCCCAACTAACTCCAACCAATAAACTAATTAATGAGATAATAAAGAAATAATCATGTCCTCAAAGGATGAGGACTCACTGCTAGCTCTGACTGCGGATATCTGAAATTTACTGATGCTCGAGAGCTCGTGTCTCTGAACCTATGGTATAGAAACACCATAGCGCGAATGCGTCAGTACGACTGAATATACTGGTATGCATGTGCGTTAGGCTAAATGTAAGGGATTCATATGCATGAACAATAAGAACGGACTAACTATCATGAGCGTGAGAATACACACATGAGACATAATAACTAACACTGATACCATGATAACATGATTACTGAATTTGAATACTGATAACATGACATAGTGATAACTAATATAACTGATAACATGAGTGACTGTATTTGACAGTCCTAAATCTGATGGAACTAACCGAATTTTGTGTTGTATCTAAGTTGATTGTATCTGACAGTCCTGAAATCTGAAGAACTATATAAGTTCTTTTACTGATACTGATACTGAAACTGTGGGAGGTAGTTATTTAATCGACATGCCCCTAATATGCCATTATGTTTGAGTTGGGGTCTAATTTGTAACCCTAATTGGAAGGGTGTCAATATCACGCCACTGGTAAGGACAAGCTGTGGGTGACCCTTATCTGATAGTGTCCCCAAGAGAGAATGGTGGGGCTCTTATCTGATAGTGCTTGTCCACCCCATCAACCCTCATCAGATAGTATTGATGTCTCAGCTTATGCTGGCTACATAGTTCTGAAACACAAGGATGACTTCTAAGGATCACACCCTTATCTGACAGTGTGTGTCCCCATCCTTGGGTTCACTCAGTGCTAATTCCTACTCCCATCTGATTAGACTCTGAACATGATTAGTTGAACTGTACGTGGACTGAGTTACTACATTTCGTTGACTGATGGAATACTATTGATATCTGATAACTGACTGAGTTCATAAGAACATGGAGATTTTCTGAGTCATAAGACTGTCTGAAGTCTAAGGATTCATAGCTTGACTGAGAGTATTGTGAAAACATGACATGGATCTAGGCACACAACTAATGTTTCGGGTACAAGTACCCCCAGGACTCAATGGAAGGAAACTGACAAACATGACTTACTTGAACACATGACTAATAGCATAATCCATAATTCATTCACTGAAGCATTTCATCAAACATGTGATAGGCATAAATTTGTAGATACATGCGGATTTCATGATATCATGCTAGTTGGGCATTTTCCTTCATATATCCATTTAATCAAACACATTGTAGGCATAGAATATGTAGATAACATTATACAACAATTAAACATCATGGTTCAATTCTAATTTCATCATTCAAGGGTTTAATCATAGGTTGTCATGAATCCATATAGAGTTTATTACCTAATCATGGAATAGGATCCAATTATACATTATCAAAATGAAAAAGCTGCCCAATCATGAAATTCATAAAAAAGATCCATAACTTGAATTTAGAAAAGAGATTCTTGAACTTCATGGACGAAAGGGGTCTATGAATAAACACTATGCATACCTTAGTGATTAATTCTTGAAAAAGAATTGACCTTTCTTGAATGTTCTTGGATTGGGAATCTTAATTCTTGAATATCTTGTGGAAAGTGTGATGGGGTCTTGAAGTTAATTGAGAAGAAATCCTAAGTTTGTTCTTGGGAACAAAGAGGGAGCTTTTAAAACTAAATACCAATAGCTAATTACATATTTTTGGTGTTTTATGTCGTGGGGGGTGAGGTTTAGGGTGAGGGAAAAAGACCAAAATACCCCTACAAAATCACTTCTCAGTTACTGAAATTATCAGCTGACGATCAAGACTGATAAGCCGTCAGATCTGTGATAGCCCGTCAGCCCATGTCATCACCTGGGAGCTGGTCTATCTAAGCTTGAAAACATGGGCTGATAAGCCGTCAGGTCTGTGATGGCCCGTCAAACATGTCATCACTTGGGAGCTGAAATCGGTGGGTTTCTGCCTAAGTTTGACGACATGGATGATAAGTTATCAGATCTGTGACGGTCCGTCAGATATATCATCACCTGGGAGATAAATTGATGGGTTTTGCCTAAGTCTGACGACGTGTCTGATAAGTCATCAGATATGTGACGGCCCATCAGATATGTCATCACTCAGTTGCCAGGCTGACATGCTGGAGTAAAATGAGTATAACTTTTTGGTCCGATATCGGGTTTGGGCGAAATTGGTATCGATAGAAAGCTCACTCGATTTTCCACGTGAAAAAGTGAAAATATTAAAAATACCACATGTACAAAAGTGGATTCATAGTTCAAATAAATTTCTATAATTCTCGAGATGATTTCGAGCTAGGAAAAAAGGAAGGGTATTACAATATCTCCCCCTTGAGAACATTCGTCCTAGAATAAGACTGAGAATGGGGGGAAGGACATAAACTGACATACATACTGAACATGAGTAACTAAAATATGATCTCATAACTGACATGACTGATAACTGAACATATCATACTGAACATGCATATCTGATGCATGTGTAATTGATTCATGAATGCATGACTGAATGTTCTGAGGAACTAAGTTTCTCACAATGAGAATGCATGGCTTATGCATAATTATATATAACTAAACTGATACATGAATGCATGACTGAAATACAATGGTACTTGATACCAAGTTGTGACAAACACCGAACATGAAACTGAGTAAGCTTAAGGAGAACTGTTACCTTGAGCTTGATCCGACTATCATCTCCTTTATGATCCGACTATCATCTCCTTTATGCAGTTGTGCGACCTATGAATAAGATTGCACTAAATACTTTATAATGAGTAATATAATATTAAAATATTAAATTTGATGGTTATGTATTACTTACCCTATCTTTTAACCATTTAACTAATTGTCGATTCCATTCAGCATCAGACAAGTGTCTAATAGTATCCTTTTAAGTTTGTGCAATTTCTCTACAAAATTAAAGTGAATCATAAATCTCATATAGAAAGAAAATTACCCTAAAGGAAATAATAAAAATGAGACTACATGTGTTCTTCCCATACTTGAGATACGGTAAGAATTCATCACAATTATTCAATATGTATATATGTGCTTGTTCCGATTCATCGGTCGAAATCTCACATGGATTTTTAGCTCCCAAAGTTTTTTCAGGTTGATAAAATATATATAAACCTCCATCATATTATTTTACACCCCCATCATAATTTCTTTCAGGCCGATTGAATTTTGTATCAATTTTATGCAAGTACCCTGAATACAAGGTCATACACTCATTTGCAATATAGCCCTCTGCAATAGAACCTTCAGGGCATGCCCTATTACCAATGAGAGATTTCAAAAAATACAACCATCGTTCCACAAGATACATCCACCTATAATTAATAGGCCCAGCAATCTTAGCTTCTGTAGCTAAATGAATAGGCAAGTGCACCATGACATCAAAAAATAAAGGAGGAAAGACCTTTTCTAACTTGCAAAGTGTTATGGGAATTTTCACTTTGATATGTTCCAAATCATCAGTTCTCAACTCCTTGGATCCAAGCACACTAAAAATATAAGATAAATCAATAATTGATTCACACACTTCTTTAGACAACATACCACGAAGTGCAGGAGGGAGTAGATGTTGTAGAAGAACATGACAATCATGACTTTTCAACCCAGATATCTTGTAATCTTTTAAGTTTACACACTGAGAAATATTAGATGAAAAACCATCAGGAAATTTTAGATTCTTTAAGAAAAAACAAAAATTGTGCTTATCTTCAGGAGGCAATGTGTAGCATGCAGTTGGAACTTCAACTTTCTCCCCTTTTTGGATGAGGTGCAATTCTGGCCTAATATTCATCTCTTGCAAGTCTAATCGAGTATTTATTGTATCCTTGGTCTTTCCTTTGACATTCATAAATGTCCCCATAAAAGCCTCACTTTTTTTTTTCAATATGCATAACATCCAAATTATGTCACAATAAGAGATACTCCCAATATGAAAGTTTAAAAAGATACTTTTCTTGTTCCAGTTATCTTTTCAAACTTTATGTGACATATTCTTCCTTTTTTTTTAGATCTCTTGATAATTGTTGTCCTTCAAGATCTTGTACTTGATTAAGTATCTCTATACCAGAACAATTTTTTGGGGGTGGCCTTTTATTTACTGTACCATCAAAGGACTGCTTCTCATATCTCCATTTGTGACTAAGAGGAAGGTAACGCCGATGACCCATAAAACACTGCTTCTTAATGTTCTTAATACTCACATAAACTGTTTTCTACTCACATAAACTGTTTTATAGGTTTAATTGTGAATGATGCTTTTCAAATAGCAGCGATAGTTGAGAAGCTACCAGCTTTGTGGAAAGACTTCAAAAATTACTTAAATCATAAATGCAAGAAGATGACTGTTGAAAATCTTATTGTCTGACTTCGTATTGAAGAGGATAATAAAGCTGCCAAAAGAAGGTCAAAGGGGAATTCTACAATTAATGGAGCACATATTGTAGAAGATGACTAAAACAATTCTAAGAAAATGAAAAAAGCTGAACAAGGAAGCAATCAACCCAAGAAAAAGTTCAAGGGAAAATGATTCAACTATGGCAAGATTGGCCACAAGTCCATAGATTGTCATGCCCCAAAGAAAGGAAAGAAGAAGGATCAAGAAAATATGATTGAATCCAACAAAGAATGTGATGATCTGTGTGCTATGTTCTCAGAATGCAACTTGACGGGGAATCCTCGCGAATGGTGGATTGATTTTGGGGCCACCCTCCATGTATGTGCCAAGAAGGATTTGTTTTCGTTATTCGCTCTGGCTCAAGTAGAAGAAACAATCTACATGGCTAACTCCGCTACGGCTAAGGTATAAGGAATAGGAAAAATTTGCTTAAAGATAACTTCCGGAAAGGTCTTGACAATAAACAATGTCTTGTATGTTCCGGAGTTAAGTTGGACTTTAATTTGTGTTTCACCTCTAGATAAGAATGGATTCAAATGTATAACCGTTTCTGGAAAAATTATAATTAGCAAAGGAGAGATGTATGTAGGAAAAGGCTAGCTGACTGAAGGACTTTAATGTAATGACTGTTGAAATAAATAAAAGTTCGAATTCTTCTTATTTTCTTGAATCTTATGATTTATGGCATGAACATTTAGGTCATGTTAATTACAAAACGTTATGAAAACTGATTAACTTAGAAGTTTTTCCAAACTTTGAGTGCAATAAATCAAAGTGTCAAACGTGTGTGGAATCGAAGTATGCAAAGCATCCTTATAAGTCCGTTGAAAGGAATTCCAATCCCTTAGACTTAATGCACACTGACATTTGTGATATGAAGTCAACACCATCACGTGGTGGGAAAAAGTACTTCATAACTTTTATTGACGATTGCACTAGATATTGTTATGTCTACTTGCTAAATAGTACGGATAAAGCAATAGATGGATTTAGGCAATATAAAACTGAAGTTGAAAATCAGTTAGACAAAAAGATCAAAATGATAAGAAGTGATAGGGGCGGAGAATATGAATCTCCCTTTGCATAAATATGTGTAGAGAATGGAATAATCCATCAAACTATGACCCCATATTCACCTCAATCTAATAGAATTGTGGAAATAAAAAACCAAACTTTGAAGAAAATGATGAATGCCTTACTTATAAGTTCTAGTTTACCGCAAAACTTGTGGAGGGAGGCTATCCTTACGGCCAACCATATACTCAATAAAGTTTTCCATAGTAAGACAATCAATTCCTTATGAAAAGTGGAAAGGAAGAAAACCCAACTTAAAATATTTCAAAGTGTGGGGGTGTCTAGCAAAGGTCCAAGTTCCTGTGCCTAAAAGGGTTAAGATAGGACCTAAGATGGTGGACTGTGTGTTTATTGGATATGCTAAAAGTAGTAAAGCATGTCGGTTTTTGGTTCATAAATCTGAACATCTGGATATAAATGAAAATACGATAATTGAATCAGATAATGCTGAATTCTTTGAAAACATTTACCCATATAAAATTAGACATGAACAGTCTAGTAGAGGATCTAAACGACCTCGTGATGAACCAATTGAGAATGAACATAATGAAGAAAATCCAAGACGTAGTACACGTCAAAGAACGTCTACTTCGTTTGGATTGGATTTTGTGACATTTCTTTTGGAAAATGAGCCTCAAACATTTAAGGAAGCGATGGCATCTTCAGATTTATCCTTTTGGAAAGAGGCAATCAATAGTGATATATATTCAATCTTAAGCAACCATACATGGGAATTGGTTGACCTTCCTTCCAAAAATAAACCTTTAAGTTCTGAATGGATCTTCAAAAGAAAGATGAAAGCAGATGGTACTATTGACAAATACAAGGCAAGACTTGTAGTAAAAGGCTTCAAACAAAAAGAAGGACTTGATTACTTTGATACATACTCTCCAGTAACAAAGATAACGTCACTTCGAATGTTAATTGCCTTGGCTGCGGTATATGGTCTTGAAATCCATCAAATGGATATGAAAATCGCTTTCCTAAATGGAGAATTGGAGGAAGAAATTTACATGGAACAACCTGAGGGTTTTATGGTTCCAGGGAAGGAGAATAAGGTGTGTAGACTTATTAATTCATTGTATGGACTAAAGCAAGCACCTAAACAATGGCATGCCAAGTTTGAACAAACCATGTTGGCAAATGGATTCAAAATAAATGAATGTGATAAATGCGTTTATATTAAAGACACTCCAAATCACCAAGTCATTGTATGTTTATATGTGGATGATATGTTGATCATCAGTAGAGACATTTCTGACATAAATGTAACAAAACGAATGCTCGAGAGCAAGTTTGATATGAAAGACCTTGGAGTTACAGATGTGATCTTAGGTATAAGAATCCATCGAACTCTATAAGGGTTGGCATTGTCACAGTCTCATTATATCGAAAAGGTACTTGACAAGTTCAAGTATATGAAATTCGGTATTGCCAAGACTCCATCGGATGCGAGCTTTGCTCTTCGAAAGAATGAAGGTGAAAGTGACTCGCAATTGGAGTACGCAAGAGTATTGGGATGTTTAATATATATAATGAACTGTACACGACCAGACATAGCATGTGCTATCAGTAAATTGAGTCGGTACACGAGTAATCCCAACAAAACTCATTGGATGGCAATGAAATGAGTTTTGGGGTATCTTAAATACACTCAAAACTATGCTTTGCATTATAATAAATATCCTACGGTACTTGAAGGATATAGTGATGCAAATTGGATCACCGGATCGAACGAAGTAAAATTCACAAGTGGATATGTATTTACTATCAGTGGAGGAGCAATTTCTTGAAAATCATCCAAATAGACTTGTATCGCTCGCTCTATAATGGAATCTGAATTTATCGCATTAGATAAAGCCGATGAAGAAGCAGAATGGCTCCAAAATTACTTAGAAGATATTCTGTATTGGCCCAAGCCAGTGGCACTAGTATATATACACTGTGATAGCCAAGCGGCAATAGGTAGGGCAGGGAGCATGATGTATAACGGTAAATCTCATCATATAAGATGAAGACAAAATACCGTTAGAGAACTTCTCTCTAGTGGAATTATCATTGTAGACTATGTAAAGTCAAAGGATAATGTGTCAGATCCACTTACAAAAGGTCTATCTAGAGAAGGAGTAGAAAGGACATCCAAGGGAATAGGTTTAAGGCCTAGGACAAGTCAGCACGGCGGTAACTCTACGTAGCAGACTGGAGATCCCAAGAGCTAGGTTCAAGGAGATCAAACAAAGTTGTGTCTGGAAGTTTCAACATTGTCAATTACCCAACCCATTCTCATGATGTAGACGATGTATAGTAAAAACAAGGATAAGACTTAAGGTTAAAAGTCTTTTAATGATTATCTAAATTTGGCAGATTTGACCAAACAGTTTTAATCTACAGGATTGAACGTTTAGAAATCACCTATGTGAGGGCGAAGTGGAAGCCACTTCGAAGAGAATGTTAGTAAAGGCCTATTCTTTAAGCTCTCATAAAACCGGAACGTGTTCATGGCTGAAAAGAATAAAACCATGAGAACCATAAAAGTTAAAAGGCTGGTTGTGTGACATGTATTGTCTAGGTGTACATTAAAGCTCGACGGTTTAAAGATATCAAATCTACCCGAGTGCATCCGATGCATGTTCACTACGGAAAGTTCAAAGGGAAATCCACTTATCCAGATGCAATCAGTTTTTGCTTGATGATCACATACTTGTTCGTAAAACTTTTACAAAAAATAGTCATTCTCCACTCATGTGGGGGATTGTTGGGTTCATAGTAAATGAGAAGTGTGAATGGAAGATGGAGAAAAACCAAATGAAAGAGAAAAATTGAGATCACACCAATATGAAAAGTGTACTCAAAAAATAGGAAAGCTTACTAAATTCTCCCACATTGGTGGGAGAAAGAAGCTTTAAAGTGTTTATATTGTGAAATACACTCCCACATGAATAAGTGAGACAAAGAATAAGAGATACCTCGCGTCGTCGTCGTCGTCGCTCGCTCGGCTCGGCTTCAGATTTAGATTTGGCAAATGATCGATGAGATCTATCTTTTTGGACAAACTTTATTTGAATTCCAAAGAATGCCAAGGAAAAATGCAGTAAATTTTTACTGCAGAGTTTCGGACCTCCATTTATATATACATGCAGTAACAGTTGCATTGTTTCAAGTGAACTGATGCATTGTTTTCGAACTGGTGCTTCAGAAATGATACATTATTCTGAACTGAGGCTATAGAAGGTTGCAATATTTCGAAATGATGCTTCAGAAGGATGTAATCCTTCAATGAAGTGACACACTGATTCATGAAATGAGATGACTGTTCAGGAAAAGATGCAATCTTTGATGAACAGACATGAACTTACAGCAAAGGTGTAACCTTTGGAGTGAACCATTGCCTCTTTTCAGAAGAGGCATGTTATGACTATATAAACCTGCTTTAATCCACAGGTTTTGATACGAAAATTTCAAAATACAAAATTACTTCTTCTCTTCCAAATTACTCAGTGTGATCAATCAAAACGTTCTGTGCGTTCAAAGATATTCCAACCGTTTGAGGTA
>NC_061113.1:257091853-257097272 GCF_002878395.1 Capsicum annuum
AACATGCCTCTTCTGAAAAGAGGCATGTTATGACTATATAAACCTGCTTTAATCCACAGGTTTTGATACGAAAATTTCAAAATACAAAATTACTTCTTCTCTTCCAAATTACTCAGTGTGATCAATCAAAACGTTCTGTGCGTTCAAAGATATTCCAACCGTTTGAGGTACTGCTACAGTTGGTCTGTTTAGCCATTTTATCCTGGTAGGAAAAATTCCACTACCTCGGATACAGTGAGGGGAATTATTTACTTAAGGAAACTCCGTCAATTCGGACGACTTGGCTATTTTCTGTTTCATCTTAATTTCTGAAAAAATAAAATATAACTCTTGGAAAGGTCATTTTGATCTTGTGTTAAGGGTATTTGATATACTTCATTGTGTTCTTGTTTATACTTGAATTCTAGTTGAAGTTATTGTCCTGCATATACTGATTCTGTGTACCCGAAGTACAAACGAGAAATAACAACCAGTTAACTGAACTGAACTACTTAGATTTTCGGAAGATATCATTTATACTATTGACGTGAATTACAAATGAATCACAGCCAAACTTTAAAGTAAATTAAGTAGCCCATGACGAGTGCTATTTGCTGCTGTTTAAATATATCAGTCATTAGCAAACAGTCCCTACTTACAAAATGATGAGGCGTACCCTGATAATTTTGGTATAAATGCTTGAGCATACTTTATTTAAGATTAAAAGATTTAAAGAATACTTTGATATATTATACGTATTTTTAATTAAAATCAAGAAACTAAAAATTTTCTCTCATTTTCATAAAAATCGTGCCTATTCAAATTATAAAACTAAGACAGTATTTAAAAGAGAGTAGTACATAATATGATGAATTTTTACTTCATAAATGTACGTAAAACTTAAAATTGCAAGTTTTTTTTGTATTTCTTAGTTCATAATTATAAACTTACAACTGAAAGTTTATTCATATAACATTTTTTTTAAGAAAAAAAAAAAATCTTTCCCCTTATGTCTGCTTTAGTATCTTTTGGCTTGATATCTAATTGCATGATATGTCATGTGTATTTTATCTTCTCAAGATTTTTAACTTAAAAGTTTATTGGTTCAAACATGGAGTTTGTAGATATAGCATTAAACTAGTGCATTTGTACCAGTCTATTATTGCAGTAAATCGGTTGCGAAGACTAAAACTGACATGAAATTATATTGGGTTATCTGTCAAAAAATTCATGAAAGCTTCATTGGTGGGAGAGTTTAGTAGACTTTCCTCATTTGAGTACAGTTTCCATTTTAGTGTGGACTCACTTTTCCTCCACTATTTTTTCCCTCCATTTTTCATTCACACACATTTACTTTGAACCCAACATACTATTGACGTGAATTACAAATGAATCACAGCCTAACTTTAAAGTAAATTAAGTTGCTGATGACGAGTGCTATTTACTGCTGTTTAATTCTATCAGTCATTAGCAAACAATCCCTACTTATAAAATGATGAGACGTACCCTGATGATTTTGCTATAAATACTTGAGCATAAGACCACATCTAACAAATCATTTCATCCTCATCTACCTTACTATAACAAAATGATGAGAACTAGAGAGACAGCAATTAGTCTTTTGATTCTTGCTTTGTTCCTCCTTAATGTCTCTGCCTATTTATCTCTTCCCTTTCATCTTCCAACCAATAATGAAACCTTTGGCCTTGAATCATACCCACAAGGACGATGTGGAAGACAAGCTGGTGGTACAAAATGTCCTACTGGAGCATGTTGTAGTATATCTGGTTGGTGTGGAACCACATCAGACTATTGTACTCCTAGAAAGTGTCAAAGTCAATGTGTTTTTCCACCCCCACCATCATATCCAGAAGGACGATGCGGAGAACAAACTTCTTTTAAAAGATCATGTCCTTCTGGACAGTGTTGCAGTATAGCTGGTTGGTGTGGAAGCACAGGAGCCTATTGTAATCCTGGTTGGTGTCAAAGTCAGTGCAAAACTATAACCTCGCCCACCAAGAATCGCATGAGAGGCATTGAAAGCTTCCTGCTCAATGCTCTCTAGATGCTTGCTACCTTCTATATTCCCTAGAGGATGTACTTTTACTCCTCTTTTGGGACTGGTTTATGTGTTTGATTATTAACGTGTGTATTATTAATGCATATTCCTCAGAACTCACTTGTGAGATTTTACTGGGTATGTTTTTACTATAATTATAATGCATATCTAATGCATTACTTATCAATAAAACAAATAAAGGACTTTTGTGTAAATTAAAAATAGCAAATGAAGGTCTGTTGTATGAGTTCTTTTCCCTCATTTTTCATCTATATTTATTCATCATATATATAGTTGGAAAAGGATGATAGAAGAAAATCTCAACTGATTTACATAATACATTAAAGAAGATACTTTTCTTTTTCATCAAACATATCATCACTCCGGGCCAGTATCCCACTGTTTAATTAAATTGGACCTTCTACATTTTCATCGAGAATCAAACTTTTGTATTACAATGGGAACAACAACAATAATTAACTTCATCTTCCTCTCTTCCTCTTCGGCTCTTCATGTTCATCACCAACACTATGAATTTCTATCAAAATACTTGACATTTCATCCTATTACTGCATGTTTGTCTGTTTCTTTATAGAAAATATTAGCAGCCATCGTAATAAAACTCAAAAAATTATCATCATTCGGAAGATTCCCAGAGACTATGACTACGAAATTTGATCCAAATTGTAATTTATATGTTATGTTTAGCAAATCAGAAAAAAACTTTCTACCTTCACGAGATTGGGATAAGGCTGCATATATATTATCTTCTCTAGACTCCACTTATAGAATTACACTGGATATATTATTTTTATTGTAAATAAGGGAGGAATTTGTATGTTTAGTAATATAGGGTCTAATTATTTAGTGTTGGTGTTATTATGCATTTTAATATTAAAATCTTAATTTGCATGATAACTTATGGACATAAAGTGGAGAAAGTGGTGTCATTATATTGATAACTCTTGTAACTTCTAACACTTTATTTGTGCATAAACAACCACATTATGTCTTGTAATTCATATGACCATTGGTTGTTGTAACTTCATGGTCATTAGTTCCATGTAACATATGTAACAACAAGACTATTTATCTACCCACATTACTCTAATTGTTAATGCATGGTGGTAGAATGTGGCCTTTAGTAATTTGTAACTGCTCTCATTATTTTGCTGTAACTCTCATGGCTATTAGTGCCATTAGTTTCTTGTAACTCTTGTAACTAAAGACTATTGATCTTTCCTCTTTAAAACCCTTCTTTGTTCTTCCTATTCAATACAAGGATGAATACCTCATCTATAAATAGTGGAGGTAGTCTTGCATGTTATTGCATGAACAAGGAAACATGATAAATGTGAAAAAGATTATAGTGTGTAGAAGTGAAAGAGAGAGTTGAGACAAGAAAAATATTCTAAGTCTACAACTATATTCACTATACAAAACAGAGTAATTATATTAAAGAAAGAAAGAGTTGAGACAAAGACAATATTCTAAGTTTTTAACTATATTCACCATACAAAGAGAGTAAATATATGTTGAAGGAAGGTGTTCTTATGGTGGAGCTTTGGACTCTTCAACTAAGTCGGGGTTGTTTGAGTTATACATCGTTGATGGGGTAGCTGTTGTATCCTGGAGGGGACAAGTCATGAGATATACTGCTGGATCAATGTAGATTATGTCGCAGTGGGCTTGAATCTCCTTAAAGAGAGCAAAATATCCGTGCCTCATCGAAGAAGAAGATTATTTTATTTTCTTCACTTTTACTCATTTTATTTTTTAACTGTAATCATTTACTGCAATTTTTTGTATATTAAACCAACATTTAGTTATAGGATGATTTTCTGTTAAAAACATTGAAATTGACATTTAATCAAAAACATCTAGCTAGAATAACTAGTTTTCTAGTTTATGCGAAAATTTAATCGATTCCTCTCTTGATGTTGGTTGAAAATAGTTTTTGTAAAAATATAATTTTCTTTATTTCAATCAAACACTAAAGAAGCAAAAGTGTATTTGATTGCTATGAAAAATCAAAAACCAACAACAAAAGAAAAAAGATTTAAAAAAGTAAATGCTCAGTCACTAGGAGGAAGGAGAATGTTTAGCATTTCCAAGATCACAAGTTTTTTATTTTTAAAAAAAGATTATAAATTTTGTATCCAATTAAATAAATAGGATCACATTACATGAAATTAGTTATGGAATTTATCGGAAATATCTAGCTAATCCGTTGCTAGAAAACTACCTAGCTAATTGAACATTTTTATAATCAACCTCTAATTTGTAGCTAAATAGAACTAGCATGAAATATTATTTTCAGTTTAAGTTATCTATATTGTAAATGTGATTTATTTTAACATTATCTTTAGTTATTTTTTTTATTTAATCAAATATCAACCATTATCTTTTAATTATGGCATATATCTTTTATCCACACAAAAACTTTGAGGAAAATAGAGAGTAACCCTAATATGCATGTCACAATCAATCATGTTAAAATAAAAGGACGATTTCTAATTGCTATCATTAGCATTTGGCAGGCTGCTCTTATTAACATCCATCCTTCGTTGCCTACTAGATTCAAGTGGACCATTAGTTGATTGCTAGTTTTATTATAAATGGCGATGACACAACCGTACATTCGTCTTATTGCTAGCCTTATTATATATGAAAATAACGGCCACGGATTTCTTCACTTTCTGTGTCTTTTTCGTACAACTATTTTTTTTGTTTTTGTTTCTTTGCTATGATGAGTAGTAATTGAAAAAAATGTAACAAAAAAACAAAGAAGAAAAAGAAGAAGGAGGAGGAGGTGGAGGAGGGAGAAATATAACTTGATTTTAGACTTTTGTCTTTTTTTGCTTCACAAATTCTTTGGGCATAATGAATTACATTTCATGTTAGGCCATATGATTTTTATTCGTCTATGCGCTAATCCAATCTCTTTTGATTTCATCTTTCATCATCTTATAAAATATCTCACTTATTCACTAAATACTAATGTATATTTGATACAATTTTCTAGATATCTCCCACATTTTGATGTACATTTTCACTTTTCTTTACTATCTAATTTATTATTAAGGAAATAATGTACTGTGATTGAGAGTTTCAATTCAATGATAAGATTATAATAGTCTCGTTCTTCATACAGTGTAAATTTACAATAAATGAAGTACACCATAACAACATGCATGTATTTTCTTTTCGGAAAAGACATCATTCCCACCCCATACTATACAAGAAAAGTTTAAGCCACACCTAAATTGTATAAGTGACCTATTACACACCTTAACTATATAAAAGTGATATTATTACCTCTCCGCGACCCCCATTCTAAGGCGCGTGTGTTACACTTATTTTAGGCGCGTCCAGCCTATT
>NC_061113.1:257097372-257107940 GCF_002878395.1 Capsicum annuum
ACACCTAAACTATATAAGTGACCTATTACACACCTTAACTATAAACAAGTGATACTTTTTACTGACGTGGCAGCGCGTGTAAAACACTACACCACATGCAAGTGGTGGTAGCCTGACAGGGTGTAAATAGTTTCACTTTTTTATAGTTTAGGTGTGTAATAGGTCACTAGTATAGTTTAGATGTGGCTTCGACTTTTCGGGTATAGTTTGGGGTGGAAACGATGCATTTTCCCTTTTATATTCTGTAAACATAACAAATAAGAATAAAAATCTAGAAAAAAAAAAAACCAACGATGTTGGTCACATCAGCTTCCTCGTTCCAAGAATTATGGGAGTTTTATATATTTTTTTAACCTTGTTGTTTTATGTGGAGTCTACGAGGTACGAGGATTATGGTTTTGATGATCGACACTTGACCAGGTTCATGTTAATTGTGAATCAAGTTCTTGATTATTGTTGGACTGGTCAATTTAGTTATGTGACATGTAATAAATACTTGTTTAAATAAAAAATTCATAATTAATGTATTGAAAAGAAGCAGGAATTCTAAGTCATTTTTTAAAAAAATTATGGTAAGCCAGTGTATTCCAGCAGTTTTTTTTAATAAAAACTGATTTGCACAAGGAAAAGTAAGTTGTTAAGGGAGGCAAACAACCAATACATACCCAACAATGTAATCAATTTGGCAACGCCTTTTTGCACATCCACATATCTAGGCAATCACAAAAACAAGAAGGAGCAAGACAAAGAAAATCAACAAGCTAAAGCAAGAACGAGCAAGACAGAGAAAATCAACAAGCTGAATAATATCAAGCTATTATCCGGTGGTAGTTTGGTGTCGATTTTAGTTTTGCCTTAGAAGTTTTTTATTGAATTCTAATAGCTTCAGTTCTGTGTTAGAACTTAGAAGTAAAGTGTTTGTGAGGCGTTGTAACAAGAAGCAAGTTTGACTTCTTAAGGCTCATTTGTTTGCACTTAATGGAGGTCTGAATCTGAATAGTTCAGACTTCAGACCATTAAATGCATTTGTTTTTTTATTAAGATTTTAACTCTTAATAGGTCTGAATGGTCCTAATCATTCAGATATAGAATCAAGTCTTAATAGGTCTGAAGAGTTATTCTGGTGTTGGATAATTTTCAACGTCACTCTATTCATAATCATCAGTCACCACCTCTGCCATTGTCATCATTGTCAACTACCACCCACTACCACCAACCACCTTCACCATCACAACTACCATCGACAGCAAATATTGCTACCAACCACTATTGTCAACCGCTACCACACCTACTACCTCTATTATTCTAATTATATTTAACGCTACCACCATCATCAACAGCACTCCCATCATCAACCACTACCGGTCAATCCCTACTATCGACCAACTCATTTATCACAACTAGTACCACCGCTAACTACCACTAATATATCACAACCTCCACACATTCTTCGGCGGCCACCACTATTGTCACTAGTAATGTCACCTCTATCATCACTCCAATCACTATCATCGCTATACTTTATCTCTACTAACAACCATCTCTACCATCACAACTAACAATATCTTCAACTAGAACCAACACATTGTCAACCATTATTCATTCATTTTTCAGCCATCATAATCAAAACTTTCAACTACTAACATCAAGCAACGTCACATCACAACTGTCACACCCCTTTTTCAACCAAAAAGTTTTTGAGTTTAAGGTTAAAAAGGGTTTTATTAAACCAACGCGTCAAAAGATGAAAATTTGTTTCGAAAAAAGGTTATTTTTACATTCAAATTCAGAGTCACCACTTGGCATAATCTGGTGTGCCAAGTCACCTTTGAAAAATTCTTTTTAAAACGATTTTTGACTCTTTCAAAACTGATTTACGAACAGAGATTCCGGCTAAGGAATTCTGTTGACCAAGGGGAAGGTGTTAGGAACCCCTCGGTCCCGTGGTTCGACCACGGTCGCTTGGTGGAGAATATCAGATAATTTGACACTACGAATGTATAAACCACACAAAGCACGCAGAACAATCAATCAAGCAAACAAAACAAAAACAATCCAAAATTTAGTGCTCAGTCCAATTATACAGTTTCGAAATAGAAAAATGTAGAAATATAAACCTACACTATTCTAGGCTAATCTTAAACTATGGTCCATTGCTTTCTACACCCAACGTTCCGGGCCTTGATCGTGCGTCGTCTTCAAGTACATGATACTTCGGGGCATCCCTAGTGAATAAATACGATTCCTTCGGAGCATTCCCCGGTAAATGAATACAATATCAATTTCATGAGATAAACTAGAAAACATCTGACACATTTAACATTCCACGCATTCAATCCAACATCAATCCTAAGTTTTACCTACTCGAATCTATATTTGCCTATCCATTTCAACATATCATAAATCTATCACGTTCCGATAATATTCATGCTTATTCCGGATTAAAAAAAACAATGATCAACCAAAATTGATCTATATTTGCCCATTTTCATTAATTTCTTAATTCCACCCCACGAATTCCAATTCCTCAATCACTCTATCCACATGAACCAAATCAATCAACATCAACCACGGTAATCAAAGTTACTTGAACCAATATCAAATCACGTCACCACATCACAACAACAGCCACATCGACGTAAGAAAAGAGATAAGGCTAAGGGATGGACCTTTGAAAGATTTGATTCCGTTGATAATAATGTTTAAGAAAATCCGGACGTAGAATTCCGAATAGAACCTTAGCAGCGACGAACTCCAACTCTATATCAAGGTATTTGAAACCCCAAAACTGACCTCAATAGACTGATCGACACGAAAGGAAAACTAGATACCCAAACTAGGAACGAAAACTGAGAAACCCGAAACCCGACTTTGAATATGAATCAACTAAGATGAACCTGAAGCTCCGAAAGTCCCATCGAACCTACAAACCTACAGAAATCGAGTTCGATGAGCTGACAATGAGCAAAACTACTAAAACGATCAGATTCCAGCAATATCGCGTTTAGAAATTAAAGGAAAATAAAGGGAATTTGGCGATTAGGAGACTAATTCGAACGACGATCGGTTGAAACTGATTTCGGCCCGAAGTCATCGAAAATTACGTGTCTACAACAACCACCACCATCACTATCAACCGTCACCATCATAACGGTCACTACAATACCAACCATCACAACTATCACCACTAACATCCATTATTGTCACCGCAACCACTATTATAAAGCATATCTGCTATCACTAAAAAACATAAATATTTTTTTATTCAATTAAATAATAATTTTGTTGTATTAAATTACATATTTTTCTGATATCTAATTAATTTTTTATTTGAATTGTATTTTTTATTTTATTATATATAGAAATAATTTTTTTTGTACATTCAGATATTGAAAAACAAACAATCTTAATCATTCAGTTTTCAGATCTAGAGACAATATCTTAATCATTCAGACGTGCATTCAGATTCAAACGTCAGAATCTTAGAAAAAACAAATGCAGCCTTAGAGTGGTTAAGTAGTGTACAGAACAGTTAGAGTTAATTGTTGAGGTAAAGTACTAGATTGAATCCCTTAGACTGTAGAGTTGTAATTTGAAATGTTGATGGTGTGAAGATAGTGGAGATTGGTGTTGAAATCTCCTAGCATATTGTTCGTGTTTAGTTTGTTTTTACTATTTACTACATTTTTCTGAACCAGGTTTCTAATACATGTGGTGGAGTTAGCTGTTTTATCATTTTAAGCCTTCAGTTTCAATTTTTTTGTCTAAATTTGACTCAAGCTTATGAAATTAAAGAAGATGGTTGAATCTTGTAATCTTAGACTAAAGATACGTTGAACGTATGATAATGAACTTTAATTTTATGATCTTAAGCATGTCACGAGAAAAGTTAAAATTAAAGAGTTGCCAAAAAAGAAAAGAGACATTCTTTTTTAAACAAATTACGAAGAAAAACAAGAGAAACAAATTGACAAGTAGGAACAATATATTAAGTTTAAACAATTCTGTTCCTTTTACTTGAGCTTACTCGTACCACTTCGTAAAGAGGGATTTTTTTTTTTTTGGGCAAATTTGGGACCACTCGGATATTATCCTAAGTGAAAGAACCTCAAAAAACAATAAGTACAAGTAAGAGGGGTCAAATCTTACCATAAAAATCTTAATGAAATCAAATCCTCTACTAATACTATCAAGCTATGTAAGAAATAAGAATTTGAAAGAACCAAATATTTAATGATCATTACAAGTATTTATAACACACTTTATAATAATATTACAAATAAAGATATTAACAGGAGAGATAAACGTAGTTATTGGAGTGTAAATTTTGTGTTTAACTAATGTGTGAGTGTAGACACATAATTTTGTCCCCCTCAAAAGTTCGTTTTTATTCATTTCTACCTTATCATATCATGTACTCTCCCCACGTGATTACACCCCACAAATAATACAAAAAAAAAAAAAATAACTCTCAACAAAATCCCTAACAAACTTTTATTCTTTTAACACCCTAACAACCCTCTCCAATAAAAAAGTGACAAATCACCACCTCACCACCCCATACCCTACCCCTTACCCCTACCCCCGTCACCCCCTCCCCCCTCTTTTTTTCTTGTCCAAGAAGAAAGGACTCAAAAACCAAAAATACAATATATATATATTAACCACTCGCATTTAAGCAAATAATCTTATTTCTTTTGAATACTCTCCAAGAGTTTCAACGATTTTCAAACCATCAATTTATCCCTCATAAGGATAATAAATAAGTTTTCCAAAAACTTTATATGCTTCAGGCATTTTGAATCCTTTAGGGATTTTCATATGGATTTTTGTAAAGTGACAATACCAATATGTGTGACATCTTCAAGTGTCTGGACTGCAAATCAAATAAGTTTTATGCTTACCAAGATGCATCCTTTCACGTCACTTGATAAATTTTTCTACGTCAACATACTTAAATTAACGTAGAATTCAGATCTTCATAATCTTTTTACAATATTGCGCCAATATTGTATCATAGATATCGTCGATGATTTCTTATTTTGTAACGATTCACAATGCGACATAACATTTTGAGATCTCATCACTTCATTATTTTCAGGTACCTAAACCTCTCATAAGGTTTCATGAAGTGTTATGTCGTAGGCCTTCAAGAGAACATTGCCTTCTTATCATGATTATTTGCTCCTTATCCTTTTCAAGGATTATTTCATTTGGAACCGATTGGTCTATCACGCTTCACGCATGTATAGACTTTGTCCTTTAGAGACATAAAATAGGAGCACTTGCAACTTAAATATGAGATGCGTTTGGTATTTGACTTGAATTATCTTTTGAATGAGGATCTGATGATAATTCCTAACATACTTCATAGCTACTTATAATCTCCCCCTTATGTTAGGAAAGCTAACATACATCCTCTATCTACTTTGATGGATCCATCTTTGTGCATCATGGTACATTCATTAATCGTATATCGCACATCAAAATTATTAGATAGAATAATTGGTTCATGACCTTGAACCATATAAGGGGAAGAAATAATCATAATTTATTAATCTAATGCATACAAGTGTTATTGTATGCAACATGTCATATTTCAGATCAACACATGAAGCTTTGTTCTCATTAGCGATGGTTTAGCTATTTATCGAAGGCATTCAATGCCAAATCATCATCATCAAGATAACTTTCGTGTTGCACAATCTGAAAATTATGTTCTTAACTCAATTTTGTTGAGCAAGCAACTTTATGAATGTCAAACTGCAGGTTGACAATGAAAGTATATGTGATCATCTTATTGATGCATCATTTTAACATATCACATGATAGATGAACGAGCCCTTATTCACCTTTTATTCAGATTTGAAGGTCCAATCCCAATATTAGTTGGTCCAACCAACTTATCATGAGAACAAATTAAACGACATAAACAATCCTTGAAGAATCTTGTAGTTCTTCAATACATGCAAATTTTCGAGATGTCACAACTTTTATTCTAGTAAACTCCAAGTTTACCATGACATGTACTTTTTCTTTAGTAAATTTCAGATTTACTATTACATGAATAAATTTTAGATTTACTACTTCAGAAGTAGATTTCAAAATTATTCAACCTCTTTCGGAGGTGAGTTGTGATACAATCACAATCAAGTGCACGTTTGCATTAATAAGTTTCTTATTCCCCAGGAATGGAATATAATCGTGCCTTAAGCCTATCAAATTATGATAGCTTATAGTCTCTTCCAAGATTTTGCTACTTCAGAAGCAAATCGAGGCATACATATGATGTAGAGAATTTTTCTCTAGCATATCTTATAATCATATAAGCGTGTGAAAATATCATCACTTTTGATGATCATTATTATATTCGTGCATTCAATCACTTGTCTTTTTTCAGACATATTATGCATTGCTACCACATACACTTCATGGAATGGAGCATATTCAATGGGTCAAATTTCATGACTTTTCACCCAATACCCATTATTTTTCCTTAGCCATCACAATATCATCAATTTGGTGTATCGAGATTCAAACTCAATATTTTATCCATATAAAGGCGTCTTAGGCATAAATCGATGGGACTTGAACTCAAATATTATCGTCCCTTTTGATAATATTGTTCTTGAAGAATGAATTTTAAACATAAATGGTTTCAAACCAATTATTTTTCCTCAAATCCAACAATAATTATATCATTAATAGAAAAATACAAATAACATAAGGAATTACTAACCTTGACCTTTAGATTTATAATCTCACCTTATTTGGCAGAATCTCGTGTTGATAATGTGTTATAAAATAATAAAGAATAAAGAAGAAGAGTAGAGAGAATAGAGAGAGTGATTCTTATTTCTTCTCTTGAGGGATTCTTGAGGGGTCATCAGATTATAAATACAATGAATAAAACCTCTCTATTTATGGGAGAAATTTACTCCTAGTCTAAGTAAAAGAAGAATGCTTCAAATCCTAATAGATATCAACATAGATCTTGATAGATATGTGTCTCACCCCCTTTTTTTAAACTCCAAAAAGATTATTTAAGGTTCGAAAGTGTTTTTATTATTAAAGTGATAAAAGGAAGATAGTTTGTTTCTAAAGGGACCTTTTACATTCAAAACTCAGAGTCGCCACTTGGCATAATCTGGTGTGCCAAGTCACCATTGGAAAGTCCTTTTCAAAACCATTTGACTCTTTAAATTAGTTTGTGAACAGAGATTCCGGCTAAGGAATTCTGTTGACCGAAGGGAAGGTGTTAGGCACCCCTCGATCTCGTGGTTCGACCACGGTCGCTTGGTGAAGTATATCGGCTAATTTGAACACTATGAATCAATAAACCACACGAAACACAAATAAAACGATCAATCAAACAAATAGATCCAAAACAATGTCCAGTCCAATTATACAGTCCAAAAATAGAAAAAAGAATGCGAAAATGTAAATCCTATTCTACCCTACACTAATTTTATACTACGCTCCCATGCTACCCGATGCCTCGGGCCTTCATCATGGACGTCCTCCAAATACAAAATACTTCGGGGCATTCCTCGGCGAATAAATACAAGTGATCGCGGGACATTCTCCGATTAAATGAATACATTTCCAAATGCAAGAACTAAAACCAAACTGTTCAACTCAAATTTCACATTCAAACATTCAACAAGAAAACTTATTCCTAAATTTTTTGCCTACCCGAAACAACATTCTCCTATCTATTTCAACATATCATAATTTTATCACATTCCAACAATATTCATGCTCATTACGAATTAAACAAAACAACAATAAACCAAAGCTAATCTAAATTCAACTTTTTTATCAATTTATCAATTCCATCCCCCAAATCCATTTTCAACCACATTACTAAACCAGTTCGACTATCAAATCTTTTCAAAATTCAAAACCAACAACACATACCCCAACGAAGATTCAAACATTTAAGCATTCCAATCATTCATATCCGCAATAACAATTAACATTTTTGCTCGAAATATTCAAAACCACACTACAAAATCACGATATTAACCAACTTCGATATAATAAAAAAGTAGAGTTGAGAAATGGACCTTTGAAGAATCGATTTCGTTAATAATAAAATCAAGAAAGCCCGGACTATAGAATTCCTAGTAGGACCTCAACAATGACGAACTCCAACTCCGTATTGAAAAATTTAAGACCCAAAACGGAAGCTCCGTAAATCTAATCGAACTCAAAAACCAACACTGTTCACGTACTGTTCACAACACTGTTCACGGTACTATTCATAACACTGTTCACAGCACTGTTCATGGCACTATTCACGATACTATTTCTTTCTGAATTTTTTTTCTCTCGCGCGATTCTCTCTTCTCCCCCTCTGTTTTTTTATTCTTCTTGTGAGGAAGATGATTTGGTGATGTTGTTATTGTGGAGAAGATGATGATGAAAGAATGAGCCTCCCTTTTCCCCTTTTAGAATTTTCCTTTTATATATTTTTTATTTGGTTTTTCTTTTTCTTTATTTATTATCATATGTGGAAGCATATAATTGGTGGCTTGTGGGAATAAGTGTGTGGCATGTGGAAAAGTTAGTGTGGCATGTGGAAAGATGAGAGTGGTGTGTGGAAAAATGAGTAGGGCGTGTACCTTTTGCATGTATACAATGAAAAATGAAAAGTGAGGTGTTGAGGTGGCATAGTGAGGTGACAAAGATGCTATGTATTTAATTATTTTCAATTCTTTTTTTTTTGGAGAAATTATCAATTAAAAAAAAGTATGATAAGGTGAATAATATAAAAATAAAAAAATTAAAATTAAAATTAAAATAAATAAAATAAAATAAAAATAATTAAAATATTTTTGGGTTAGGACAAAATTACGTGTCTACATCATGCCCCCTTTGATGTAACACATGGTGTTTTCATACAAAGCAGTAGACAACGTGACAGAATTTTGTCCTGACCTTTATTCAAAAGCACGGAGCACGAGAAAGGAGGAAAACCAAGTTTTTACTTAGGATATCCTACCTACCCAAGTTATGAGGGAATCAACAGTTATCTCAAAGGATTGGAAGAAGCTGGACTATGCCGAGTTGGAGAATCGAGTGAGGTTCCATCGAGGTTCCGGTCCGCGGCTCTGTTATTACATCAAAAATAAAAATTACAAGTTAAAAACAAAAATAAAATTACAAAATCCTATCTACGCAGCTTCTGTTGGACTCTTGACTTGAGTTTCATCACTCTATTCTTCAGGCGAGCTCCTGATTTGAAATTTCTTCAACTTGTTGCTTGGTTTTCAATTTCATCACCCTGTTCTCCAGACGGGCTCCTGGCTTGTTATTTTCTATCTGTTGACTTTCATTTTCTTCAGTTTGTTACTTGACTTTCAACTTCTTCACCTTGTTACTTGACTTTCAATTTCTTTACCTTGCTGGTTGACTTTCCATTTATTCTCCCTGTGCTTCGGGCGGGCTCCTGAAATCACATCAAAACTAGAAAAAAAATTATCCCAAACAAATATTATTATAAAGAGATTTCATATGCCAGGAAAGTAAAGTTCTAACACAAGAATTAAATTTTGCCCCAGTTTGGACTTTTGCGAAAGTCAAATCATTATAGGAATCAAGGAGAATGACTCGATTATAAGGTGCGTCTGATAGGAATCAAAGGAATTGGCTCAACTAAAAGGTACGTATTTGAGGGATCAAGGATAATGACTCGACTAAAAGGTACGTCTTATAGGAATCAAGGGAGATGCCTTGACTAAAAGGTACGTCTTACTAGCAATCAAGGGAGATGACTCAACTAAAAGGTACGTCTTATAGGAATCAAAGGGAAGGACGCGACTAAAAGGTACGTCTTCTAGGAGCCAAAGGAAATGACTCGACTAAAAGGTACGTCTTATAGGAATCAAAAGGAATGACTTGACTAAAAGGTACGTCTTATAGGAATCAAATGAGCTGACTCGACTAAAAGGTACGTCTTATAGGAATCAAAGGAAATGACTCGACTAAAAGGTACGTCTTATAGGAATCAAAAGAGATGACTCAACTAAAAGGTACGTCTTATAGCAATCAAAAGAAATAACTCGACTAAAAGGTACGTCTTCTAGGGGTCAAAGAGAATGACTCGACTAAAAGGTACGTCTTATAGGAATCAAAGGGAATGACTCGACTAAAAGGTACGTCTTCTAGCGTCCAAAGGGAATGACTCGACTAAAAGGTACGTCTTATAGGAATCAAAGACAATGACTCGACTGAAAGGCACGTCTTATAGGAAATAAAGAAGATAACTCGACTAAAAGGTACGTCTTATAGGAATCAAAGGGAATGACTCGACTAATAGGTAAGTCTTATAGAAATCAAAGGAGATGACTTGACTAAAAAGTACGTCTTATAGTAATCAAAGGGAATGACTTGACTAAAAGGTACGTGTTCTAGGGGTTAAAGTGAATGACTCGACTAAAAGGTACGTCTTATAGGAATCAAAGGGAATAACTCGACTAAAAGGTACGTCTTATAGGAATCAAAGAAGATGACTTAACTAAAAGGTACGTCTTATAGGAATCAAAGGGAATGACTCAAATAAA
>NC_061113.1:257110940-257113625 GCF_002878395.1 Capsicum annuum
ACTAAAAGGTACGTCTTATAGGAATCAAAGGGAATGACTCAAATAAAAGGTACGTCTTATAGGAACCAAAGGGAATGACTCAACTAAAGGGTATGTCTTATAGGAATCAAAGGAGATGACTCAACTAAAAGGTACGTCTTATAGGAATCAAAGGAAATGACTCGACTAAAAGGTATGTCTTTTAGGGATCAAAGGGAATGACTCGATGAAAAGGTACGTCTTATAAGAATCAAAGGGAATGACTCGACTAAAAGGTACGTCTTTTAGGGATCAAAGGGAATGACTCGACTAAAAGGTACGTCTTCTAGAAATGAAGGTTCAATTTAAGAAGTGTATCATCCAGCAAATGAAAACTGAAATTCCTCGACAAGTAAGTGTGTCTCCGAGGGATATAAGATGATGAATTTTTACCATGATTTAATTATCAAACCTGTGCAACAGCATTGCTTCTCGCATTTGTAAAAGTAAGAAATTACGGGCCTTGATGTTTAGGATTTGAAATCCTTGATTTGAAGGTAACATGTGTTCCTGTTTCATGCAAAGAAAGGTTGTGAGATCAAAAACATAGTGACTGGTTTGTGGCTTTGGCTTTCGTGGAAAACGCTCTTGCCGTCATCATATTTAATCTTGCTTCCAACCATTAGTCTGTGTCATTGACTTGCTGCTTTATTGACCAAACTCAGATTATTAAGAGTGACTGAGACAAACACAGCATCTCTGCTTTGCCATGCTTCTCAGGTAGACCACCTTGGAACCTTGGTATTTCATGAGTTCCCAGACTTATTTGTTAACAAAACTTTCTGCTTGCCTCATTTTGGCTCACAATCATGTCTCTTTCATGCGTTGGCCTTTCTGCCTTACTTTGTACAATTGAAGAAGCTGGTAGCCAGTTTTGAAATTTTTTCTCACTTGTTTTGACATAGACTTGACTCAAATACAAGAGAAAAATGACAATAATTTTGTTTGGATAACTGACTCAAGAAAAATAAAAATATAACTATAGAAAAGAAAGAAATGATAATGAATGTCCCCATTGAAAAAGATGAAAAAAAACTTTATCTGAAAATGATAGTCAACTCTAATGATTATGACATGCATATCGGATTAAACTGCCTGATCTTTCCATCCAAAACTCTCATAAATTGTTGTTGAGTTAATGACCCTGAAAGTGGGTTGCTTTCTTGGGCCAATTGCATTCGGAGACCACATTCGGCTAGTGACGCCTTGAAGGGTTTTCTTCAATAAGCCTCTCTCATTTTCTTTTATCACCTGACCATTGCCTTATAGTATCCGAGAGGGTTTTTTACCAATAAGATTCTTATTTTCATTTTTCTCAACTCATAGTCGTCTTACAGTGCCCGTGAGGATGAGCATTGTGGATAAAAAACCTTGTTGCAAGTGGTTATGTGGATTTCTTGGATTTTGGGGAAAGAAACCTTATTGTAAGTGGTTATGTGGATCTAATATGTAAGCTCGGGATTGAGGCTGACAGTACTGGTGGGTTGGACCTCTCAAACTCTACTTTGGTCCTGGCATGACAATAGGTACATTTTTCTTCTTCTTTTCTTCAGTTTCCCTTGTTTGATTGCAATGTCGTCCTAAATGTTTCACAGAATCCTTCTGTCCATCAGGCTCCCCAAATTTTGATGTCTCAAAGCTAGGAGGAAGATTAACACTTGAAGACATGACCTTGTTTTTATATGAAACATCTTCATAGCCCATAAGTTCAGGGGAATTTTTCATATCATTTTCTACACTCTTAACTTTCCTAACCATTTTCTCTAGCTCTTCTAGCATGCTAGGCTTCTTAGTAAAAAATTTTGACGGTCCACTTAATTTAACGGTAGGCTCAAGAGTATAACAATGATCATCAAGAGTATTGAACGTGGATTCATGACTAGTGGACTGGAGAAACACAATCGTTGGATTGATAGCCAAAGTGGAAGTCTTAGTAGAAGGTTGAGCAATAAAAACACAGACAGTATATGATGCTGTGAATGTGGTAGACTTATACTGAGGAGCTAAAGAAAGAGTGGTGGAAGTATTGAGGTGCATTTGACGTGGAATGAATTATGAGGCATGTTGTGGTATATCAACAACAGTAGGAAATTGACTTTGCGATTTTGGTGGAAGACTCAAGGTATTTGCAGGGTCAAAAGTGGGGAACGGAGGTGGAGGCAGCCCACTGGCCCAAGCTCGGTATATTTCCATCATTTGTTGTCTCAGTCTCAAATTCTCTTTCTTTAAACTCTCAATTTCCTGACTCTTTGTTTTATCCATGGTGCCACTTTTTATATCCTTGTTGGACACAACTAAACCTTCCTTGAATTTGGTGTGATATGGAGGACCAGTCAGGAAGTCACAAACCAACCACCATAAACTAACTGAACAAGAGGCAACAAATATGTTAGAGTTCAACATTTTTCAAAACCTCTTTTTTTTTTTAGAAAAGACCACCGAACCCAAGAAGGGCGCCTGCATATCTCACCCCCGAGAGAGGAGAATCAGGTGTGCGTAGTTCGTGAAGTCTTGCTAAAATGGCCAATTAAACTCTTTGTTTTCTTTCTTTTTTTTTGTTCTTTTTCTCGAAACTTTAAGAATAAAAGAAAATAACAATTTGTCAAAAGAATTGACGAAAATTTTTTTGAATTTTTCAGCTTTAACATCCCTATACAAAGTGAAATC
>NC_061113.1:257113725-257152614 GCF_002878395.1 Capsicum annuum
TGACGAAAATGTTTTTGAATTTTTCAGCTTTAACATCCCTATACAAAGTGAAATCAATGATTACCAAATAATTTTTTTTGGGGGGGTTTCAGTTTTAAATTTCATATGAAAATGAAACCTGAACCTGTTAAAGGGAAATCTTTTTGCAGTTTTCTTTTATTGATGCATATGACACCTACTCTAAATGATGAGTGAAAAAAATATTTTTAAATTTTTTAAATAAGATCCCCGAACCAACAATAGGTTGTCTACGTATCTCACATTCCGAAAGAGGAGAATCAGGGGTGGCGTAGTTCGTCCAGATGGGACAATTAAAAATTAAATAACCGACTGAACCCTGACTTAATAGATGAGACTACAACGATAAAAATCTTTTTTGAGGTTTTCACTTTGACACTCCACATAAAACTGACACCAACAACTATGAAAGAAAAATCTTTTTGATATTTTCATGAAATGTACAAAACTCCTACAATTTTTACATTTTTCTTTTATAAAAAATCCTATGAATGAATTTTTTTTTTTTTAAAGTTTTTGAATTATGAATACTTGCTTAAGGAAACAAAAGAAAAATCTTTTTGATGTTTTTGATTTTGACAAATGAATGCAAAAGGTGAAAAGATTTTTTTGAATTTTTGGATTGTGAAAAACGAAAGCCCTAAAGAACTCTAAAAACTACGAAACTCTCTCTTTTTTTTTCTTCGACTCACTTTTTTCATTGCCTTCACACTTGATTTCTAACACATGTTTTCCCCAAATCGGTCTGTCAAAAGACCCCATTATCCTCAAAGATGCAACGTTTAGCACGTAGGGATGAGGTAGAGGTGAGTCTCCTATAAAAGACCAAATGGGGCCCGCTAGGTATCAATATGATGAACATAGTATGACCTAAAGGCTGACCTATGCTAGGGTTCACCAACAAGGCTGTTCGGGGGAGCGTATGGTCGATAGTGGCAGCTTTAGCTGTCCACCTACTCCATACCAGCCAACGGCTCCCCTCTTTTAAAATAAGGGTGACTAAACTATAGGTCCTGTACACAGCGTGTACGACAGAACTTGTTGCAGAAAGATTGACTCGGGTCATGCACATGATGCCAGATATAAAACGGTAACACATAAGATAAAAACTGTAAACAAAGAGCACGTAGGCACTTAACAATGATAAACAATAACACAAAATAACACAAACAAAATGTCTATACACCTATAGTGACAAACTAAGCCGATACAACTCCAAAATAAACTCGAATTCTAAAAAAAATCCCCAGCAGAGTCGCCAGAGCTGTCACACCCCCTTTTTTTAAACTCCAAAAAAATTATTTAAGGTTTGAAAGGGTTTTTACTATTAAAGTAACAAAATGAAGATAATTTGTTTCGTGAAGGACCTTTTACATTCAAAACTCAGAGTCGCCACTTGGCGTAATCTGGTGTGCCAAGTCACCATTGAAAAATCCTTTTCAAAATCATTTGATTCTTTAAATTGGTTTGCAAACAGAGATTCCGACTAACTAATTCTGTTGACCGCGGAAGGGTGTTAGGCACCCCTTGATCCCGTGGTTCGACCACGGTCGCTTGGTGGAGTATATCGACTAATTTGACCACTATGAATGAATAAACCACACCACACACAAATAAAATGATCAATCAAACAAACAAATCTAAAACAATGTCCAGTCCAATTATACAGTCCAAAATAGAAAAAGAATGCGAAAATGTAAATCTTATCCTACCCTACACTAATTTTATACTATGCTCCCATGCTACCCGATGCCTCGGGCCTTCATCACGGACGTCCTCCAAATACAAAATACTTCGGGGCATTCCCCAGCAAATAAATACAAGTGATCGCGAGGCATTCCTCGATTAAATAAATACATTTCCAAATGCAAGAACAAAAACCAAACCGTTCAACTCAAATTCCACATTCAAACATTCAACAAGAAAACTTATTCCTAAATTTTTTGCCTACCCGAACCAACATTCGCCTATCCATTTCAATATATCATAATTTTATCACATTCCAACAATATTCATGCTCATTACGAATTAAACAAAACAACAATAAATCAAAGTTAATCTAAATTCAACTTTTTTATCAATTTCTCAATTTCATCCCACAAAATTCATTTTTAACCACATTATTAAACTAGTTCGACTATCAAATCACCTTTCGAAATCTGAAACCAACAACACATACCCCAATGAAGATTCAAACATTTAAGCATACCAATCATTCATATCCGCAATAACAATTAACATTTTTGCTCGAAATATTCAAAACCACACCACAAAATCACGATATTAACCAATTTCGATATAATAAAAAAGTAGAGTTGAGAGATGGACCCTTGAAGAATCGATTTCGTTGATAATAAAATCAAGAAAGCCCGGACTATAGAATTCCTTATAGGACCTCAACAATGACGAACTCCAACTCCGTATTGAAAAACTTGAGACCCAAAACTGAAGCTCCGTAAATTCAATCGAACTCAAAAACCGACACTGTTCACGTACTATTCATGGTACTGTTCACAACACTGTTCACGACACTATTCACAACACTGTTCACGGTACTATTTCTCTCTCGATATTTTTTCTCTCGCTTGATTCTCTCTTCTCTCCCTTGGTCTTTTTTGTTCTTCTTGTGAGGAAGATGATTTGGTGATTATTGTTATTGTGGAGAAGATGATGATGAAAGAATGAGCCTCCCTTTTCCCCTTTTAGAATTTTCCTTTTATATATTTTTTATTTGGTTTTTCTTTTTGTTTATTTATTATCCATGTGGAAGCATATAATTGGTGTCTTGTGGGAATAAGTGTGTGGCATGTGGAAAAGTTAGTGTGACATGTGAAAAGATGAGGGTGGCGTGTGAAAAAATGAGTAGGGCGTGTGCCTTTTGCATGTATCCAATTAAAAATGAAAAGTGAGGTGTTGAGGTGGCATAGTGAGGTGACAAAGATGCTTTGTGTTTAATTATTTTCAATTCTTTTTTTTTTTTTGAGAAATTATCAATTAAACAAAAGTATGGTAAGGTGAATAAAATAAAAATAAAAATCAAAATAAATAAAATTAAATAAAAATGATTATAATAATTTTGAGAAAGGATAAAATTACGTGTCTACAATATGTCATGTGTCTTTCATCTTCAGAAGATCGTCAACTTAAAAGTTTATCGGTTCAAAAACGGAGTTTGTAGATATAGCGCATTAAACTACTGCATTTGTACCTGTCCATTATTGCAGTAAATCGGTTGCGAAGACTAAGGCTGGCATGAGAGTATATTGAGTGATCTATCAAAAAGTTCAATTTAATAAAATCGACATAGGAGTCATACTTTGTTCCCATTAACGAATATCCAAATTTTAAATCAGATTTATAAATAAAGAGAAAATATACCCAATATAACATACGGGAGAGTCATTTAACACATTGTGATAGTTAAATCCAAATATGGTTTAAGAAAAATAAAAAAAAATCCAAGTATGGTTTGATGGACGCTATTACTATATGTACAAAGTTGCTGATGTTGCTTGAAGTTGATTACATACATCACTATTTTACTGTTTTTTTCAGAAAATATTTTAAACTTCATTTTGATAGTTGATAAATTGTTTGAACTTATGTTTGAAGTTCTTGAAACTTCATTTTGATAGTTTATAAGTTGTTTGAACTTGTGTTGAAATTCTTGTAGATTAATAATTAATATACATATTGTACCCAAAAAATACACTTCTATGATTAAGCTTGTTGAATTTAATTGTTCAAGGGTAAGCAAAATCATACAAAACAAATAATATGGATTATGCATTTTAAGGTTTCGAACGGTAAAAATGTGATGTTAGAATTAAATTGAATAATAAATGTACAAAAATTTATTTTGTAATAGACTAAAAATAAAAGTATGTCATATCGAAGTTGATGAAAATGGTATATGGTTTTGCCATAACAATGTCATAAGAAGAATATTTAATTTGATTCATTTTTTCATTTGTTTTAATTTTTTTTTTTTATCCTTTGTTTATGGATATTTGATTCAATAAACTAAACTTCTAGCATTAAAGTGTGTTCTAATCATTGAGAGACAATTTAGGTATGAAACTCATAATTTCAATCATGTTGGCATCAAAATAGAAAACTTAAATATTATTAATTAGGTATAATTTTTATCCTTTTAACTCCTATAAAATTAAAAATTAGAGGTACAATCAATATAATGTCAATTTCAAATATGTCTTATACATACATGGCATATTAGATATGAAAACAACGATGGGCAATTTCTTCAAGTTTATGTCTTATTCGTAGAGCTGATATTTTTCTTTATTTGTTTCTTTCTTGTGATGAGTACTAATAGGAAAAAAGCATAATTTTTTTCTAACCATATTCAACTTCTTTCTCTTGTTTTTTGATTATTAAAGTGGAGGTTTTACGATGTATATCTTCTTACAACACTCTTGATATGAATGATAAATATCTAAATTACATCTATACATTTTTGTAGACCGAGTTATAATCATTTTTGAAATTCCTCGGTATTAAATTCCCTTTGAGAATCACTCATTCAGTTCTTGTATAAAGGACAGTAAGAATTATATTGATATTTTATTTTAGTCTACATAAAATTATTTATTTTTATCACTCAACTCAAATTAATCTAACTTACTTCAACCCAAATCCAACACGAACATAACCATTTTCACTTTCACTAGCTACACCAGAAAAGATATTTAATGACAATTAGTTAATAATAACATTGTAATTGTCGTTAAATATATCTTTTAGAAAAAAATATTAGTAAAAATTAGATTATAGCACTCTTTGTAAATGTTCTAAAATGAATAGCGATATTGAATTCAATGCCAATAAAAATTGAAACATTTTTTTTTAAATATATGCATTTATTATTGCTAAAAGTCTTTATTAATGTATCGTGCAAAATAGTGTCTTTACTCTTCTTTTTATTTTTGTCACAATGATTTACTTTACTTTGTACTTGTCTGAATTTGTATTAGAGTAAATACATAATTATCTTTCTGATCTTGTCCGAATTTTATAAAAAGACATCTAAACTTTAACTTCAACCCATTACCCCACGAATCTTCTTTATTCTGTTGCAAATACACAATTTTGACCCTCTGCGTGTATACACGCGCCACAAACGCGTGAAAAGGCAAAAATTGACTTTTTTGACCAATTAAAAGCTGCCAAGTGTAAATAATTTAATATATAATTTATATTCTTTTTTTTAAAATCAATATTTATTTATTTTTTAAAATTATTTCATAACCTCCCACCCACCCACCCCTACCCCCGCAACCCCACTCATCCACCATCGTCTTCTTCCCCAACTTCTTCTTCATCACCATAACTCAATGAAAACATCAATTACAACAACAACAACAACAACATCAATTAAAGCAACAACATCATCATCACCATAATTTTAAAAAGGGAATCTGATGTACAATATCCATTTTAATGGAGCTTTAAACTTCATTTTAATGGAGGGAACTAGACGGAAATGGGGGAGGGAGGTGTTGGATGGGGTGGGGGTGGGGAGGTGGGGTGGGGTCATAAACAAAAATGGAGCTTAAAGCTCCATTAAAATGGAGATTGTACAGGAGCTTTAAGCTCCATTTTAATGGAGAAAACTAGAAGCGGGGGGAGGGGGAGCTGTTGGACTTGGGGTGGGGGAAGGGGGTGATAAATTAAATATAAAGGAAAAAATTTATTAAAAAATAAATAAAATATGAAATTAAAAATATTTGACACGTGGCATCACCTGATTGGTGCGTGCATTCACTCTCTTTTTTGTGACTGAGATTCAGCGAAAAATGATGTATTTGCAACGAAATAAAGAAGAATCGTGGGTTAATAGGTCAAAATTAAAGTTTAGGTGTCTTTTTACAAAATTCGGACAAAATCAGTGAGATAATTATGTATTTACTCTTTATATTATGAATACTTCTACTTAATTCTTTATCATCGGACCCCTATATTCTCCAAAACAAAAAAAATTTTAAACCCTTTTTACGATTTAGGCCTCCTATGTGGTATAAACAACCAAGGAGCGGGTGCTATAAATATTTTTGAAGCATGAGACATTATAAAAAGGCTCAATCATCTTCTTTCCCATTTACATTTAACACCACTGTTGAATAATATTAAGCTTTTTCTTACCTCTTTTTCGATCGTCTCTCTTGAAATTTCTTCTCCATTAATTTTTTTCTAGTCCTTACACATTTCTTTTTTGTGCATTTTCATGTTATTTTTTCCTTCAATTTTAATTTTGACAACTTTTTTTACTATTGTGAACTTTATGTCATTGAATACAAGCATAGCACCTCTACAAAAACATCTTACACTACACGAAACAAAGCAAAACCTTGGAAATATTTCAATAAAAGCAAATATTAATCAACAATCTTAAAATCAAAGAACGACACAAATACTCAAACAAAAAGCAGCAACAAAACTTGACAGCAAATAATTATGACTATAAATTGAAAACTTAATTCGATAGCTTGGAAATCAAACAGAAACAATAAGAAAACTCGAATTATTTAGTGAAAATAAAAAAAAATAGTAAAAAAAGAAAAGAAAATGGGTGCCTACATGAATAACGGGTGAATGAGAAGATGTGAAGTTTTTAAAATCTTTTAACTCTATCCCGCGTCATTTTGTACATGTTATTTTAGAATTATTTTTAAAATTATATGTTAGCGTTATGTTACACGCTCAATTAAATAGTCAAACTAATTTAAAAAATTACGTAACGAAAAATTTAGAGATTAAAATGATAAAGAATTGAATAAAAATATTCACAATACAAACTCAAATAAGTATAAGTATATATTTTTAAAAATCAAACAACTAAATATGATATGTCATGTGACCTTCATTATAAAAAAAAAGGCTTAAGTTATAGACACGCACTTAAAGTTGTCCCGAAAATTTATTTGGACCCCTCAACAATGGTATGTACCTATCAGGCACCTCAACTGCTAACACTAATACCTATCAAACACAAACAACTAATTTGACAAGAAAAGTGTGTTACACTTTCGTTGAATGCGTGAACAGTAGAAAAAAAATACTAATATTTTATTTTTTAATTAAAAAAATTATATTTAAATTATTTTATTAATCTAATTTTTAATTATTTTAATTTCTTAATTTAAAAATAAAAAGTCCAACCCCCAATTCATCTTGTCTTCACTCCCCCTCATCGTCTTCTTCACAACACCCCCAAGTCATCATCGTCTTCACATCTTTGTCCCCATCATCTTCACCCCCCCCCCCCCCCCCCCCCCACCCATCTTTCCCCCCCCCCCCCCCCCCCCCCCCCCCCCCCCCTTGTTCTTGCCACCCCCCCCCCCCCCTCCGCCGCCCCATGCTGTCATCTTTTTTACCCCATTATTGATATCATTTTCTTCACACCCATTTTTTGATTTTAAAGCACTTTAAAATTTATAATATAACTATTTCTAAACTTAGTCATCTGAAAATTTTAACAACTCAATTGGTTGCTACTTGAAACTCACGCCTGTTGATTATGTTGATTTTTCATATTGTAATCTATTCTCTATATTTATAAGAGGAAGGGAATGCCCTTCCACTACTTCCAATTGAAAGAAAGGGTTTAACATTCCTGGAAATTACCCTCTCTTTCCTTTTGCTTATTCCTTGTTTTATACGATAATGCAGAATAGCTACTTCTTCTTCTTCTTTGTCAGTAATTTCTTGCATATTTATCCATGGCTTCTCAATACAAATCCACTCAAAAATGGGAATTTGATACCTTCTTGAATTTTGGAGGACAAGATACCCGTTACAACTTTATTAAACCTCTCCACAAAAAATAGGAAACCAGTTTTTAAAAAAGGTTCAGCTTCTATGGAAAAAAGAATGGAACGGGTTGGGGGGGGGGGGGAGAGGGCGAGGGGAGAGGTGTAATTTACTTTTTTTTTTTTTAATTCTAAAATAATTTATTTTGGAGTTTATTGTGGAGTAATATATTTAAAATAATTTTTGAACCCACACGATATGTGTCATTGTTTAATTGAATTTTTAATTTATACAGTAGTCTTTTTAAAAAAAAATCGTTAGTCACGTATTTTTTTTATTGGTCATTTTTGCCATGTTAGGTAAGTGTGTTACACACGCTTTTTAAAAAAAAAATTCGTTTGCCACGTATTTTTTTTTATTGGTCATTTTTATCATATCATGCAAGTGTGTTACACACGCTTTATATCTTTTGTTGATTGTTTAAAAAAGACTTAATTGAATCAAAATTTGAGTGAATTAAAAATTTGATAGGTACATGTTTTAATTAAGAAATTTGAGTAAATTTTTAAGATAATTTTAAGTGTTTATTGATGATTTAAGCCTAAAAGAGAATATTGAGGAATCAAACATACAATTTAAAGGGACAATACATTTGTTTTATAGTTGACATTATTGTATGTGAAAATGACGGCGATCGATTTGATCCCTCTATTGTTTTATTCATAGAGCTATAATTTCTTTTTATTTGTTCCTTTTCCATAATAAGTCATATTCAAACAAAAGTAGGGACAGCACCTTTGCCTGCAGCCAGTTATTAGCTCATTAAAAGAATAATCAAACAAAGGCTCAAAAAAAAAAAAAAAGAATGTGAACTTGATATTATTAGAGTCCGAAACTAAACTATGCCATCAAATTAAAAATTGCATCAAAATATATTATATATTTAAAATAATACCAAACTAAATAGTGAGTTAAGCATAATTTGATACTTTTTAAAATATATGGCATACTAGATATAGAAATTCATATCAGCACAAGTTTTATATATTTTATTTTTTTATTTTAATTTAAGTGGTTCAGATAAAATATTAAAATTAAATTAAATTTTTTTATAATTTTTAAATATTTTAAATTATTTATAATTGATTTACATTGTAGAATTATTAGATATTATATGTTACATTTTTGTCTCAATTTACGGAGCACTGATGAAATATTTAAGAAATTCAATCAAATTTGTTAAGTATATAGTTCTTTAGATATTGTACTTGTTAATTAATATGATATTAATAGAATTTGAAAAGTCAAAATAATTTTTTAAAATATCCTTCAAATATTTTGATTTAGTATTATTGTGATTTATATTACTTTTTATGTCATTTTCAAATAATATATAACTTCCTTTACCTCAATTTATGTGTGCTGCTAGAATCTCAAATCAATCAAAAAAATTTATGTGCTTTGAAATAATTTAAATTGCTAAGTATTATAATTTTAAATATTATTATATAATTTTTAAATACATAAAATATTAAAAATTAAAATAAAATAATTAAATTAAAATAAAAAAATTATAAAAATACCCTCGATCAGAAGTCGACAGTTGAAAACAGATATGACAACTATCAATCGCTTGCTTACTCGCGTTTCTATAGTAAAACTAGATACAAAAGGCCCGTGGAATATTTTAAGTATACGACAAATAAAATTTGGAGGCAACCATATATTTTTTATATTCTTAAATACTTTAAGTTATACTTTATTCATAATATTCACATAATATATGTTATATATTTTATTTAAATTTATGTGGTGTAAATAAAATTTTGAAAGTCAATATAAAATATTTTATATTACGTACATTATAGATATTTTAAATTGTTACTTATTGCGATTTATATTATTTTGAACATAATTTTCACTTAGTATATATTACTCTTTTTGTCTCAATCCTTATGGATGTTTTGACGCGATAAATTCAAGGTCAAATACATCGACAAATTCCTTAATTTGGCAGGATTTTTCACTTTGACACCTAAGGTGAATATTGTTAATTTTAAGCACCCAAACCAACTACAAAGTGTGTCATTTTGATACTTTTTTGCATCAACTCTAGCACGTGAATTGTACTCGCTTTTAACATGGATTAAATGACCAATTAATTTGTGTCACCTCATTTTAAATTGTCATATCATTATATGCATACATAATTATTTTTTTATAAAAAAAAATAAAACACATTACAAGGTGTCCAATGAATTAATGACACGTGGCTTTTGACCACAATATTACAAAAGTACTTTGACTTCATCTTCTTCACCCAACCATTCTTCAAGCTTAACCTCCATCAATGAAAGTTGAATTTTTCAAGAATGATAAACATACCTCCTCATTCTTTTACGGATGATAGATCCTGACACTGACGCATAGTTCATTGATTAAAATGCACCATAAGAGCATATTTTTTACTTATAAACATACGTACACCTGGCTCATCAGACCTATCCGGGCAGTCACAAAAATCATCATTGAGCTGAGCTTTAGTGAATTTCTTTGACCCATCTTTGCATTTTGTAGCACCAGATGTTAAACCCTCGTAATAATTCTCAACTGCAATCAACAACAAATCTTGATGACTATTTTCACTTAACATCAACAAAATCATCAAAAACAGCTAAATTAACAATTATTTCTACAGAAAAAATTTCATATCACAAAATGGGGTCAGCTGCACTTCCATCAACAAAACTAATCATTATCTCAACAGAAAATTTGAAAATTTCGCCCATTTCCATCAAAACAGCAAAATTAACAACTATTTCTATAGAAAAGTAAAAGCTTTTTCTATCCAAATTTCATTCACCTTGCGACTAGGAATTAAATTCCTTTAAATTGTATCTGATTAAATATGTAGATCGATTCATAACCTTTCAAGCACAATCATTTAAAAATCACGAAACGATTCATCAAAAAATAGCAAATTTAGCAATTATTTATTAAATATCAGCTCCATTTGCATCAAAAACAGCTCAATTAACAATCATTTATACTAAAAGAATCTGAAATCAAGAAATGGGTCATTAATAGCTTCCCGAACTTCTTTAAACATGCTCTTATGATGAAAAAATGGTGAAATATGGTGGGATGAAAAAATAGGAAAGAAGGTGATAAAATTAAATGAAAAATGGGCTAAAATAAAGTTGCCATGCGTCAAAAAACGAGTGTTATACACCCACTTTACTGAATCAACAAAAAGTGTCAAAGTGACACAGTTTATGGCTACTTTAGGTGCTTAAAATGAACAACGCCCATCTTAGTTGTCAAAGTGAAAGAACGTGCTAAGTTAAGGGACCTGTCAATGTGTTTAGCCTAAATTCAAGGTGAGGTGCCCTACTATTTTCTTTTTTCGGATGATGTAGTTTTGATTGATATGATGAGGCACATGGTGGAGTTAATGCTAAATTGAAGGTTTGGAGGTAAATTTTTGAATCTAAAAAATTTAGATTGAGTAGGTCCAAAACAGAATATTTGATTGTATTACTTGATGAACTTATATATGGTATTATTAAGTGTGTCGATTTCTATTATATCTTGTTATTTTTTATCTAGATTGTTTATCTTGAATAGGGGAACTATTGAAAATAATATTTTTATCTCATCATTGATATAATAATATGAATTGCATCTACTTATTCTTTTAGATCCCACTTGATAAGAATATAGTGAGTATGTTATTGTTGTATGAATCGTGAAAGTGAACCACAAAAAGAGAAAAAGATGATCACCCAAAATGTAAAAGTGGGTTCCACATATATTAAAGAATTAAAATAATGAAAAAATGTACTGTGATAAACTAAATTTAGGCCGGACATTTTGTCTAATATCGAAAATGTACACATGCCTAAAAAATTTAGATGCAACAACGTGAACATCCAAAAATAAAACATACCTAAAATACCCCTAAAAGCACTCATAATTTCATAAAGCACACATGACAATCATAAGTTCTGTGCTTGCTCACAATTCTAGTAGATAGTAATAATATGTTGGATTACTTCATTTTATTTTACTTCCACAAGTAAGTCCATAACATAAATTTTGAGAAACAAGAAAATATAATATGATACTATATGAAGTATTTTAAAAACATTCATAATGCCTCATCCGTTGTATTTTAGTTGGCCGTTTTATAATTTCTTAAATATTGTGTAAAATAAAAAGTGATCGATTAAAATGGAATGAAAAACCCGATAACGTCATTTTAACATTCACATCAACAAATCAATCATGCCAAAATAAGAGGAGGATTTCCAGGTGGGATCGTTGGCAAACTGCTTTCAAAACTTTAATAGCATTCATCCTTTTGGGTTGGATTTTCATTTTATTGTCTTGCCTCATCCTTGAGGTTTTGAGCACGTCCACCAATATATGTGGATGCAAAATGGATAACTGTGTATTCTAATAAGCATGGATTTCCCATATTAATTAAAAGAGAAAACGGTCAAAAGCCCCCCAACCTATATCCCAAATTTCAACTACACATTTATACTTTGCGAGGGTCCTATGATCCCCTGAACTATTTTAAAATGAAATTATTACCCCTCCGAATTATTTTAAAGTGGAATATATACCCGTCTAAAAGCTCATACCCAGATTTTATTTTAATTTGTGGTCTACATGCGCTGCCACGTGTCATGCCACGTAATTCCACGGTATATTACTTTTTTTACTATAAAAAATTAATTACTTGTCCTTTTCTCTTCTTCTTCCCGACCTATTTGACTCTCTGGCCGTAGTTATTTAGGTGGTATTCCGAGATCGAATTCCTCCCGGGAACACACAAAACAAAGATATGAACTGGGTAAATAGAAATGGAAAAGAGATGTTCTATTTCATCCAAATTAGTTGCTTTTTCTACTATTAGAAGTTTAGAACACAAGCCAAGAAACTCAAAACCACAACACAAGCTTCTTCTTTTTCTTCTTCAATGGCATAATAAATCATATGAAATTCACACGATAGGTAATCTTATCAAAATCAAATCAATAATTAATGTCCAAAAAAAATTCAATTTTCACAAAATGACGTCAATTAATTTTCATAAAATAGTCACTATTTATTTGTAATTAGAACAAAATTCTTATTTGGACTTACTTAGTCTTTACATATACTCCATGTCATGTTGCTAATTACCTGTTTCAAGTAAATAATTAATTAAGTCGCAGGGCCAAATTCATCCATAAATCAATTTCCAGTTATCAAGAGAATTATTTTAATAGAAAATGGATGGACAAACATTTAAGCACAAACTTTTTCCTTTTGCTCTTATCATGGGATTCTCAAGATCCAACATATATACTAAACCTTGTATGTCAGTTTCCTTAATGTTTTCACAGCCCGAATTTATTTTTTTCGATGAATTTCAGCATTCTCAACGTCAATCAATTTTTGGGAATCTAAGAAATGATTCTAACTAAGAAATTAATTCAAAATTTTCAATCTGAATTGATTTAACATTCTCAACGTCAATCTGAACTGGTTCTATGAAGTCGGAACAAGTCGATTTTATGCTTTGAGATGAGGAAGATGATAAATTAGTCTTGAATGTCATTGATGAGTTTTGGATGCCATTGAAGAAGAAATGTCATTGATGGGTTCTTGGATTCCACTAAAGAAGAAGAAGAAGAAGAATTGAAGAATAAGAAATGAAGAAGAAGAATTGAAGAAGAAGAATTGAAGAAGAAGAAAGAAAAATAATAATTGACATTGATGGGTTCTTGGATGCCATTGAAGAAGAAGAAGAACAAGAATTGAAGAAGAAAAATGAAGAAGAAGAAGAAGAAGAAAGAAAAATAATAATTAAAATTATATATATTTATTTAAAGAAATATTAAAAATAATTTTTTAATAAATTATTTTCGTTCTCACTCTCTTGCCATGTCAGCGTTTGGGGGTAATAATTTCATTTTAAAATAGTTTAGGGAGGTTATAGGACCCCCGCAAAATATAAATGTGTAGTTGGGATTTGGGCTAAAGATTGGGGGGCTTTTGACCATTTTCTTTAATTAAAATACCCCCTCCGTCCCATTTTATGTGTCGCCATTTGACCGGGCGCGGAGTTTAAGAAATAAGGAAAGATTTGGTAAAATTTACCAAATTATCCTTTATAAAAAAAAATGTCAATATATTTTTTTTAATTAAGTGGGACCAATAAAGATAAAAGGGTAATTATATCTTCAAAAAGTTGCCAAATAAGGAAAGACGACACTTATTTTGGGACGAATTAAAAAAAAAATAATGACACATAATTTGATTACCTCTTACCAGATTTATTAACGTGGAGTCATGTGAAAACTACGTAATTAAAATTTCTCCTTTCCTCCTATATTTTTAACATACAGTGAAGTGTCACTACATAATAATGAGAAAATGTGACATAAAATGTGAAGCAAAGTAATGATTTTCTATCTATCTATCTATCTATCTATCTATCTATATATATATATATATAAAAGTGTGAACACCCCTTAGAAAAGTGATTTAAACTTTTTGCCCTTAATTAAAAGATTTCACAATAGACAAAATCGTCTTTTTACTAAATTTCTTCAATTATTATATCATAGTCTTTATATTATTTATTATTAGCCATAATAAATATGTAAGATTCACTTTTAGATTAGAATTCAATATCAATTAAAATAGTATTACACGTCGTATTTTCTTTATTTAGATTTATTATCCACTTTAGGTTAGGATATTCTACCAAAGTTATCACTTTAGGTTAACTAGGACAATATATATTCTACACAAATTTTTGTGGACTACAAAGAAAAAAAAATTAGGTTGAGACGTTTAGGTTTCACAATTTAATGCCACTTTTAGTTTTAATTTTTCTTTACTAATTAATTTTACTATTACGTTAGTTTGATTAAAAAATTATGTTATATTTTCTTTGTATTGGTTGATAGGATTTGCATGTAATTATTTTTGTATGAAGGTTAGGTTTAATTGTATTGTTCTAACATCTTGATAATTGTGTTGTTGTAGTTTCTATCTCGTTACTATATGCTATTTTTTAAAATTAATACAAGTGGTCAATGAATGTTCGATCAGACTTTGAGTAATTTTTGTATAAATTTAAGGTTTAGTTGTATCGTTCTGACGTCTCGATTATCGTATTGTTTTGTTGTTGTTTCTGTTCTATTGATATCTGCCATTTTTTCTGCTTAATACAGGTGATAGATGAATGTTTCATCGGGCTTTGAGAAATTATGTGTAAAGGTTAGGTTAAATCATATTGTTCTAATATTCGATTACCGTATTGTTATTATGTATTTTCTGATTTCTCGATTATCGTATTGTGTTGTTGTAGTTTCTGTTTTGTTGCTATTTGCCATTTTTTCTGCTAAATACAGGTGATAGATTAATGTTTGATCGGGCTTTGAGAAATTATGTGTAAAGATTAGGTTAAATCTTATTGTTCTAATATTCTATTATCATATTGTTTGTTGTATAGTTTTTATTTGCTATTTTTTTTTTAGTACTTCAAGTGAGAAATGAATGTTTGGTTGAGCTTTGAAGAATTTTTATGTAAAGATTAAGTTTAATCTTATTGTTCTAATATCTTGATTATCTATCCCATTTTTATTTTCTATTTTTCTGCTTAATACATATGGTAGATGAATGTTCGAATGAGCTTTAAAAAAAATGTGTAAAAGTTAGATTTAATCATAATTGAACAACATATTTAGATGTATTTTTAATTTTCACTCTTAACAAAAATATTGTGAAAAAAATTTCATCAAAGATGACTGGTTCAGTGTATTGCCAACAAATCGATAAAGAGGACAAAATATTACACATCTAAAAATTGTTAGTAGCCATTAGATTA
Source organism: Capsicum annuum (assembly GCF_002878395.1). Classification (NCBI taxonomy): domain Eukaryota; kingdom Viridiplantae; phylum Streptophyta; class Magnoliopsida; order Solanales; family Solanaceae; genus Capsicum; species Capsicum annuum. The sequence goes on from NC_061113.1 coordinate 257,129,405, forward strand.
GGAGAGTCTAAATCAGAATTTTGAGGACGAGAGAAGAGTGCATTTGGATTATTAGTAACAACAAAAGTAAGCTTACTTAGAACTGAGTCGTTGCGGTTTATAGGAGGCATAAGAATATTTGTTTTGTTAGGGATATTAACTGCACAACGAATCTTAAACTAAGATATTTCAGAGGCATCGATAAAGATGACATGTAACTGAGGACAGTGAGGACGTTATGGGCAAACTTAAGGAAAGTGGTCATAATTTTCTCCATAGTTGAATTTTGATTCTTCTACGGAAGCTTGAAAGGAAGAGTGAACGGTTGAACACTAAAAAGTATGTGGAATTTGAATAGTGTGACTTAATTTGGAACGAATGAGAGATCTGACCAGTCCATATTATTATATATGAATGAACAATATCTAAATAGTTAACAAAAGATTGAAACAACAATAAAATTTGAATATAAATTCACCAAATCTTGGACCTCTTCATTCCAAAAGAGGTGCAATACTATTGTTATTGTTTGAGAACTATCTATTCCTTTTTACTCAAAACAAGAATCTTTTAAAACATTACAATTTATATTACTTTTATTAAAATTTAAATATCTAAGTAGAACAAGAAAATCAATACACGATATAAAATCAGATAGAGTACTTTAGAGTTTAGACATTGTATTCCTCTTTAGTGATAAATTCCTATATGACTCTCAATAATTTTAATAATATCCTATTTACTAGAACAAATCCACCAACAAATTCTTTAAAATTAATAGTGATAGGAGTCACAAAGATAATTTAAGTGGATGATGATGATGATAAAAGATTCAAAGGAAAGATGATAATGACCTATTCTATTCACTTTCACGAGTAATATTGCAGAAGTTAAAACTCTACAATTTGAGGTTCAATGATATATAACATATCCAAGGCTTATCTCTTTCTCTTTTTCTTCTTTGCTTAAATAAGAAAAAAGTTGACTTTGCAATGTTAGTTGCAGTATGAAGTTTGTCATGTCTCCATGATAAGTTACATAAAAATTAGGGATGAGATAATATATAAATATGACTCTAAATTTGACACCAAATTATAATTTTGACCTTAAACTTTGATAGTACACAAATAGGACCTTTAACTATTCAGAACCTGAACGAATATGACCTCCGATTTTGCAACCTTCATGCGTGAGTTTCACTCGCGCCTATGTGGAAAAGTAATCCAATCACACTATGTCACATCGTTAAAAGGGCTGACTTGGAGGGAGATCATATTTGTGCAATTTTGAATAGTTAAAGGTCATATTTGTGCACTGTCAAAGTTTTATTTTTTGTGTTAAAACAACGTCGTTTTTATTATTATTATTATTATTATTATTATTATTATTATTATTATTATTTATTTATTTATTTATTTAGGGATCGAACCCACGCAGTAGGCTGAAGGAAGCACCCAAGAAGAGCAAACAACACCACTGGGCTATCTAAGTGTCTTGTTTCATGTGGTTCAACATTAATATACGTACATAAATATAGATTTTCTACCTTATATATACAATGTCATTTTTTTACCGAGGGGCTTCGGGTGAACCCCATGACAACCACTTAGGTCCGCCCCTGCGTTAATTTAATAACATTTTAATAACGTTAATTTGATAACATTAATTTAATATACTACTACTAGTATCCTTAATAATGTTAATTTAATAACGTTTTATTAAAACTATAGTTTTTTTTTATTATTAGTATAGTTTCATCTTTAATTTAATAGTTAAATAAATTATATTTAGATATATTATATAACTTAAATTCACCTTTTGCTTTATAATATATATACATACCTGTGCGATTTTTTCGTATGAGGTTGACCCACCTGTTTAATAAATCTTCAATATTGCTCTTTTTCTGCAATGACAAAAGAAATTAGATGTCATTTTAATCTTTGAGCCGAAAATAATGAATAAATAATAGTGAAAAGTCATTTAAAGGTTATATTTGTGCAGTTTTGAATAGTTAAAGGTTATATTTGTGCACTGTCAAAGTTTAAGGTCAAAGTTATAATTTGGTGTCAAGTTTAGGGTCATATTTATGTATTATGCCCTTAGATTTTAAGCTGGACGTGCCCAGTTTTGCGTGTTGAATACGCATTTTACCACGTAGGATCGGAGGTCATATTTGTGCAGTTTTGAATAGTTAAAGGTCATATTTGTGCACTGTCAAAGTTTAAGGTCAAAGTTATAATTTGGTGTCAAGTTTAGGGTTATATTATGTATTATCTCATCAGGGATTGTATCTCACCCTTATAAATAGGTATCGTGCATTTTTATCATTAATTTAATATTGGTAATTCTTCTTTTATTTTCCATCGTTATCATTGTCGTCGCCTTTTGAAACTCTTCTAAGTAGACAGTTGCCAAAAGTAAAAAAGAGTTACTGATTTAAAAAAGATAATTATTGTTTTGGATAACTAAGAAACATAATTAAAAAAAATAAAAAATGGAGGTGAATGTGAGAGAAAGCCTCAAAAATCCTATTGTTCTCCTTACACAAAGTTGTATAAATATTTATTTTGATCTTCTATGGGTAGTATAGGTAGAATAAGAACATAGAGAGGCCAACTTAAATATCATAGACTGCTCAGATTTTCACAATCTTGAAAAATATTAGTTTCAAAAAAATTTCATACTCTTATAATGTAAAAATGTTTTCAGATTTCATTTGTGTTATCATATGTTTTTAGTAACTCGGAAAAGGAAAGACTAAAGTTTGTAATAATGAGACGAGTAAATATAGTTGTAAGAGGCGAGCGGGTGATAACTTAATAGTGATTGTTAATTGAAAAATGGAATTTGAGATTGTATGTATCCTTAAAATTTGAATTTTTTTTTGTCTTAGTTCATTTTTCGGTTGTATGACCACATAGGAACAAACATCCACATAATCAATAGTCTCACTGGTTCAATTTAGTTTTGATTTCATTTCTTTTGAGTCGAGAATCTATTAAAAACAGTCTATGATTGTGTAGTCATATGAGATCATTGCTTCCACAAGCATTAATAATTTCACTGGTTCAATTCTGCTTTGATTTTATTTCTTTTGAGCTGAAGATCTATCAAAAATAGTCTCTTTACCTCACAGAGATAGGCGCCTCACAAAAGAAAGGGTAAGCTCTGTACATTCTACCCTCTACTTGCGGGAAAAATGTCTTTTTACATCATAGAGATAGGGGTTTCACAAAAGAAATGATAAGATCTACGTATATTTTATCCTCTACTTATACGATTACACTAGATATCTTATTGTCGTTGTGTTATTACTTTTAAATTATTTTATTTTTCTTGCATGGAGTATAATTTTACTTATTAACACGACATACACGTGCAAAGCACGTATACTAAACTAGTAACAAAAAATAGGTGAGGGAAAAAAAATAGTAATGCTAGTGAAGGTAGGTATCCTAGTTTATTTTTATGTGATCCTAGATTTAAGAAGCAAAATTTATTAATGGAGTACGCAGGTTTCTTAGATTTTCTTAGTGGTCCTATGAAGCGTGCATTACGAAGACGGGCGGGCGGTTCAGTTTTTTCGTTTGGTTTTTCGGAATTTTGATCCTATTTTTCGGTTTTCTTTTATGAAAGGGATAGCAAAATTGAACCGAATTAGTTATCCAGTACGGTTCAGTTCAGTTTGATTTTTTTTATTATGAATCTACTGGTTGGAATATCACTGGAAATTGGTTGGAATCGTGCTGGACACAAAAAAAAAAAAAAAAAATTGATTCAAAATGGACTACTATATAACAGCAAACAGCCATCAGGAGTCTAGAACAACACTTACACTGAAAAAAAATTGAACACAAGTAGAAAAAAGAGAAAACTAGCTTATACTGATGTGACTAGAAGAGTGATTCAAAACGTCATTAAGATTATTATTATGAAGTGATAAGTACTTCTATGTTTTTAATCAAAGATTTTTGATTTGAGCTTTGAGAATTCACCTTTGGTAGAAATTGTTTTACTCTCATAGTAAGACTTTCCGACACAAACTCACATTAGTCTAACTCAAATACAAACACGAACCCCACATAAAAAAAACAAAAGAACGACATTATTCAAAACATGATTAAAAGGACCACATTGAGTGATGTTTGATTGGATGGCTAAACTTGTCCTTATTGCCTGTGTCAACTTTTAAGGTTCTATATTCGAACCTCAGGCCTCAGCCACTCAACGGTATAGTACTCTCTCTATGTTCCAATTTATTTTTTTAGTTCTAATTTAGTATTGACTATAAAAAAAAAAGTTAAATTTTGTGGTTTTAAATTAAAAATATGTAGAATATATCAAAATATTTTTAAAATTATGTAATTTTAAACATGTCACATGAAAAATAGAACTAGCTATAAGTTACCCAAAGAAAAAAGAATTCTCACGCATATAAAATAAATCAAATTATCCAGGATAATCCCTTAACAAATGGATCTAGCCAGCTTAGCTTGTTGGATAATATGCACATACCTTAATTTATTAATACTGTTCAAGTAGAACTTTTAGTAGTGATTTTTATCCTTTGAAGCCATACAATACATGCACTAAGATATTGTCCTTTCTTTATCGAAACGAAGATATATAGCATAATTTATAGTAATATATATCCAGGTGAATTACAGCCAAATTTTAAACTAAAGTTACCCAAGTATATATTTAGAGTACATCTATAGCGAGTGATGCTGCTTTTTATACCAATATATAGCTATCAAAGTTCTCCATGAGATTGAGAGTAATAACAAAACAAAATTAGTATCTACGAAGCGGACTCACTATTGTTGAGGCGTAAGCGTATTCCCTTGAAAATTTTCCTATATATACATCGTCATCATGATACACCTCTTATAACAATCCACAAAATGAGAGAGATTATAATTAGCCTTTTATCTCTGGCTTTGTTCCTCCTTAAGGTCTCAGCCAAGCTATCTGATGTTCCCTTTTATTTACCAGCCAATGAAACCCTTGGCCTTAAACTAATAAGGGAACGTAATACGTCAGACCTAGCCCAGTCATTATTAGCACAGAGTCGATGCGGATGGCCAGGTGGCGGTAGATCGTGTCCTACTGGACAGTGTTGTGATTTTGATGGTTGGTGTGGAACCGGTGATGCCTATTGTGATGAAGATGAGTGTGATTTCCAGTGTCCAGGTCCGATCCCAGTGGGACGATGCGGAATGCAAGCAGGTGGTCGACCATGTCCTACTGGACAGTGTTGTCGGGATTCAGGTTGGTGTGGAACCACAGAAGAATATTGTAATCCTCTACGCTGTCAAAGCCAATGTTCAGGACCTTATCCATCGGGACGTTGTGGATGGCAAGCTGGTGGGAGGAAATGTCCTACTGGATTATGTTGTAGTCTCTGGGGTTGGTGTGGAACCACTTCAATCTATTGTTCTCGTGAAGAATGTCAAAGTCAGTGTGAAAGGCCACCACCACCCCCGTCTCCACCACCCCCACCCCCACCCCCACCATTCCCACAGGGACGATGCGGAAAGCAAGCTGCTGGTAGAGCATGTCCTACTGGAGTGTGCTGTAGTATATGGGGCTGGTGTGGAACCACACGTAACTACTGTGTTTCTCCCTACTGTCAAAGTCAGTGCAAGGGCGGTCTAACCTCGTACAACAAGAATCGCTTCAGAGGCATTGAAAGCTTATTGCTCAATGCTCTCTAGATGCTTGCTGCCTTCTGTATTCCCTAGACCATGTACTTCTACTCCTCTTTTGGGACTGGAACAAGTGTGTGAATATTATCGTGTGAAATGATAATGCATATGTAATGCATTATTTATAAATAAATAAAATAAATAAAGGAGGAGTTCTTTTGTCTAAATTAAAATAATGAATGAACTTTGTTCTATAACATCTTTCCCGCCATTTACATCTATATATAATAAAGGGTCAAATTTACCATATACTACAAAAATTGACTAAATATATCCTTTAAATTGACCCCCAAAATATGATGAAAGATCTATTTAGTCAGTTTTTCAAATTAAAAAGGGATAAAAGTTAACCATTTTCCCTGTATTCATCTTATATATGGGGTAATACGGTTGGGAGTGGATCATACAAGAAAATTTTAATTACTATACTTACATTCCATAAATCATGATTACACATATAGTCATTCTCATAAAGTACGCAACCACATGCACTTACCACCGATGGTGAAATTGTAAAGTCAACACAACCTTTTTCTTAATATATAGATGAACAACTTGATTCTACTTGATTCCACTAACTAGAATGGTTTTGTCATTTTATTACTATGATCACGTACTACCTGAGTCTCAGGTCCTGAGAGGATAAATATGGCACTGGCAGGACACCGAAATAATGTTCATCAAACCTTTCAAAGTTCAAAGACGTAATATTTTGTAGTTTTTTATAAATTTATTTTTAGTTTATCTCTTATTTATAAAAGATGTTTAAATTTACCCATAAAAATTTTAAAAATTTACCTCCGGAGGTTGATTTTTTCAATTAAAAAAAAATAGAGGTCGACTTTAATATTTTTACAAAGATTCATATATTTTTCACCAAAAACTATTTTTATTTAAAAAAAAAACATTCTTAAGACGACAAGCGCTAGAGGTCTAGTGGTAGAAATGTTGTACGATTGCAAATAGACTTCCAATCTTTCATAAACATAACTATTTTTTTAGGTCACTAAGTTTTTTTTGCTTGAAAAATGTCATTAACTAATATTTAGAATTTATTTAGAACCCTTTAATTATAGTTCCTAGATTTAAGTTAATGAAAATTTCTTTTTTTTCTTCTAGCATCATTATTATTTTCAAATTCAAATATTTAATATTCTTTAATTCAAATTTTTATTACAACACTATTATGTATTCTCTTAGAAACTACCACGTGGCTACTTTAATAGTTTGACACTTGGCATGTCTTGTTTTAGTTTTGCTTTTATATATCTATAATCTATAATATACTAAAAGTGTAAAGAAGTGATTTAAATTTTTTACCCTTCGTTAGAATACTCCGCAATCGATAAGATTGTCTTTTTATTTTTCTCTCAATAAATAATTAAATTACTTTTTCTCATTAAATAAGTATAGTTAGAAGTTTCCATAACTAAACAAGTCACACTAGGAAAGTTTCAATTTAGGTCTTTTTTAAGTGTATAGGACTTTTAAGTATTACCGCAGGATCGGACTTTATACAAATTCCTTTAGATTTAGGTCTTTTTTAGCTAGAAATCAAATTCTAATTAATTAACAGGACATTTGTGATGCCAAAATATTATAAATAATATGTATTTTGATGCTCATAATAATAGTTCTGATCTCATTGTTGAAAAGTTTAATCGAAAATAATATGCTTCATGCAATTCCATTGTGATACAACTAATATTTCTTATATACTACATCGAGTTTATAATTGTAAATTTTGTAGTTTCTTGCCATCTCCGCATTCTTTGAGTTTCTATGCATCCTTCTACATGCCTTCATAATTCCTAGGCTACCAATTGTGAAGCTGTACCGCTCAAAGGCAACTGCAAAGGATCAACAGCAATTGCATCAGACTTTAATACTTCAGCCAGGCATCAGAAATTCAGAATTCAACAGATTAAACAAGTAGGCAACTTTTTATAATCAACTAAAAAATGTTATAAGTGATTTTTAATGATCACAAATTTAATATGTCTTTTTGATTGAACAGTCTGATAATGATGCTAAACAATCTGAACGTCTGAACACCAAACAATTATTTTTCAAGAACACTGACAATGAATTGAACTTGATCTTTGATTTATGTCTTCTCTTTAATAAAATTTCCCGGATTCTTGTATGAAAACACTGGTATCCACAAATTGGGATCATGCTAATTGTGCATATTTTTGTTTGAATAAATCCTCCTTGCTATTACATTATTTTGCTGCGCCTCGTAAATTTCTTTTCGAATTGGCCTGGTCTTAGTCAAAGTTTTTAAAGTTTATTTTAATTTTTTTTTTTTTTAAAACGGATAAAGTGATAACTGAAAGATGCATCACAAAAGATACTATTTTTCCAATAATTTAGTTCTTTGAATTCTATAAATTAAAAAGTCATTGTGAAATTTCATTTTTATTAGGTGAGATACACATGTAAAGTACTTATACTTGACTAGTATTTATATAGATAGATGGATTGAAAGTTTAAACTGATATTCAATCAAATATCTAGCTAATGACAAGTTTTTCAGTTTATGCTAAAACTAGATACCGAGGGCCCGTGCGATATAAATTTTTTTTGCCTCAATTTATATGACACAAATAAAATTTAGATAATTAATCATATTTTTAATATGTTCTTAGATATTTTAAATTGTTAAATATTGTAATTTTTAATATCTTTTTAAATAATTTTCAAATAATATATGTTACTCTCCTTGTTCAAACTTTTGTGGTATTGATAGTCAATTATAATTTTTAAATAATTTAAATTTTAAATTATCGTGATTTATAAGAATTTTTCTTCTATTCTACTAATTAGAAATGACATAGTAAAATTATTGTAAAAAAAATCTATGAAAAAAATTTAAGCGGACGTTAATTTAAAAGATCAAGAATTAATTTATCATTTTATATGTTTTTTATTTTTTTATAAAATATTATTAGTTTTGTAATACTTAAATCATTTATAATAATTAATTATTGGTGATATAGTAAAATCACGATTGAAGCAGCTGAAGCAGTCATGTCATTATTGCCCATTTTACTTTATTTATTAAATATTATTATTTTTAGTGCATAAATAACTTATAATAATTAATTATGAGTGATATAGTAAAATTACGATTAAAGCAGCTAAAGAAAGTATGTCAATCATAAGCAGCCTTCTTCAACAACTTCATTTTCACTTATTATATAGGAGAATTACTTTAAAAAAATACATGGGAAAAAATTTAAAAGGTTCTATATAAGTCTTCAAGTTAATTTAAAACATCAAAAGTTAATTTTTATTTATGTCTATTTTACCTTTTTTATTAAATATTCTTAATTTTTTAATACTTAAATGACTTATAATAATTTATTAAGGATGTTACGGTAAAATTAGGGCAGACATGTTATAAATGTCTATTTTACTTTTTCTTATTAAATATTATTAATTTTCTCATATGTAAATGACTTATACTATTTAATTAGAAATATAATGATTAATTTGAGGTGATAAAAATAAAACTACGGTTGAAGCAGACATGTCATAAATGTCCACTTTAATTTTTATTAGATAGTATTAATTTTTAATACATATATTACTTATAATAATTAATTTGGAGTGATACATTAAAATCACCGTTGAAGAAGCTGTAAATGACTTATAGTATTTAATTAGGCATATAATAATTAATTAGGGATGATATAGTAAAATTACCATTGAAGCAACTAAAACAGACATGCCATAAGTGTCTATTTTAAAATTTTATTAAATATTATTAATTTTCTAATACGTAAATCATTTATAATAATTAATTAGGGGTGATACAGTAAAATTATAGTTGAGCAGCTAAAGAAGGCATGTCGACCCCGTGCCTGCTTCAGCTGCTTTATTCAGAATATTATGATTAATTAGGAGTGATAAAAATGAAATTACGGTTAAAGCAGCTGAAACAGACATGTTATAAATGTCTATTTTAATTTTTATTAAAAAGTATTAATTTTTTAATACATAAATGGCTTATAATAATTAATTAGGAGTGATACAGTAAAATCATCGTTGAAGAAGCTGTAAATGGCTGATAATATTTAATTTGAAATATAATAATTAATTAGGGATGATATAGTAAAATTACGATTGAAGAAACTAAAGCAGACATGCCATAAGTGTCTATTTTAAATTTTTTATTAAATATTATTAATTTTCAAATATATAAATGACTTATAATAATTAATTAAGAGTGATATAATAAAATTACAATTAAAACAGTTAAAATAGACATATCGACCTCGTATCCACTTCAGCTGCTTTACTCACTCTTATTATATAGAAGAATTTAGAAGATTCCTCTTTTAATGTTTTGCCGAACAAAGATTTTATAAAAAAAGAATATTTTTTTCTTTTCTTATTTCAGTCAAACACTAAAGACGCAAAGTGTATTTAATTGCTATTAAAAAACAAAAAACAAAAAGAGAAACTTAAAAAGTGAATGCTCAGTAACTACGACGAAAGAAAAATTTCAGTACGTGATTAACTATTTAAATTTTTATCTTACTGATGAGGATTGATTCTTCAAATTATAATATGTGCACATAAATACAAGTAAAATTAGCCAAATGAATATAGGTATTTTTTATTGTTTGTATCTTTGAAGATATGCAAATTATATTTGTCAATATAATTTGTATTCGTCTTCTCTCTAGCATCTCTCTTATCTGTGTTCAAATCTCGCTCGCCACTTACCTCCCTCTCTAGCAATCTTGCTCATCTCAAATTCTTTTTTCATTTTTTACCTAATATCACAAACTGTTGCCATGAATTGTGAATAAACTATAGTGATAGATTTTTAATAGGGTAAACAACATAAATCTCAATTTGCTATCTAATTACGCCCTTTCCCAACATTTATATTAATTACTTAATATCTTGAATATGATATATAAGTTTGGTCCGAATACATAACCGACAGATATATAACTACCAAACTAATTGACTATAAAAAAGAAAAATATCAGTAAAAGAGTAAATAACAGAGCAATTAATGAGATTCTGATTGAGATATATCTCTTTAATCCCTAAAAATTAGTAACAGATTCAAAATTCAAATTTGAATTACCAAAATAATCTCTCTCAATCAAAATTCTCCCAGTTCTTCTTATCTCTATTATTTTTTAGTGGATCTTCATTGTCGCTGACATATTCTTTCCTAGCCTTGACTACATCATAGTTCCATAAGAATATTGTGTATTTCTTTTGATGACATTCTGTTATTTCTGCATCAAAATCAGATGAAGGAACCGAACCATCACTAAGAAACTCAGCAAAACTTGTTATAAAAACTCTAAGGTCTCTAAATATGTCTGATACTCACTTATTTGAATGTATCAGATGAAAAAAAAAATACAAATCAACTTCAACATTGACTATGTATCAGAAGTAATGATATATCTCATACTTATGCATCATACTCATAATGTTTAGTGTATCAGGTGTAAAACAAACTAAAACTCACATTACAATTTTTAGAATGTATCATATAAATCTAAAATTTCGACAAAATTAGATCCATGTATCATAATAAGTATATTATCAAAATAATTTCAGGTCCTTGTTGTCGTATTTCCTCAATCCAATTTATTTACAGTAATTTTTTATTTGTGATCGACCATCGATAGAGACAATTGCGTTGATATAATCTGTGTACAACAACAAAAACGACGTCTCAAGAAAAAAAAAACTTTAATATCATGAGAGGCAACAATACATTCCTATTTCTACTTAATAAAATGTGTTCAGTTGACCCAAAAAAGTAACAATACATTTCTAAATAATCAAATTATTAGTGATGAGAATATAATAAAAGATAGCATGAGATGTCTATCTTTTCAATATTGATGAATACGCAAATAAACATCCAAGAAAAATTATAGTCATTGTAACAACATACAAACATATTTAATATCTGCAACAACAACATAAATACATACACGTAGAATTTTTTCCTACCTTGCTAATAGTACTATTTTTATGTGGTAAGTGATTGTTTCGATAGATCCTGCAAGAAGTAATAATAATAATCAAATCAAAAAATAACATAATCAAAAGTTACCGTAAAATCATACTTGATTGAAATGGTCAGATACTAAAAAAGAAACAATTAGATTTAACCGATATGAACATAAAAAATCATAAAAATTCTACCATGCAAATACCGATCTAGAGAAATTTGTAATTCAAATGAAGAAAGAGGAATTAATAGAACAATAAATAACATTGTAATAAAAAGCAAAACTTACAGGCTACCCAAAAGTATATTTCTTTTTTATAAAAGTGAAGATTTATAGTTAAAAAGGATACTACGAATCGTAGTATTTGAGAAGGATACTAATTAATATAAAAATAAACTTTTGCATATTCCATATATTACAGCTACCATCCTATTTTTTTATTTTTTTTTTGAAAAACAAACCAATTCTTTTTAAAGAAAAAGTAAGCCCACATTTTTTTTTAGACAAAACTCATGAAAAACCTTTTTTTGAGACAAGGGAACAAATTCTTCTTTTGTGTGTCCGTTTTTAGGGAAAACTCACGATTTCAACAGCAAAAAAAAAAAATAACAGTGATGGTTTCAGGTTGGGAAAGGATTGATTTCGGAATTATATTTGTGTGGAAAGATTTTATTTTTGTGATGATATATAGTTGATAATATAAAAAAGGTGAAAAAACGATTTTATCTAAAGTGGAATATTTTAATGAAGGGTAAAAAGTTCAAACAATATTTCTAAGGCCTTCACAGTTTTAATATATTATAGATTATAGATTATAGATATATGTTATTCTCCTTGTTCAAACTTTTACGATATTGATAGTCAATTATATTTTTTAAATAATTTAAATTTTAAATTATCGTGATTTATAATAATTTTTCTTCTATTCTACTAATTAGAAGTGACATAGTAAAATTATTGTAAAAAATACCAGCAAAAGAAATTTAAGTGGGCGTTAATTTAAAATATCAAGAGTTAATTTATCATTTTATATATATTTTATTTTTTATAAAATATTATTAATTTTGTAATACTTAAATGATTTATAATAATTTATTATTGATGATATAGTAACATCAATTTTAATAATTTATTATTGATGATATAGTAAAATCACAATTGAAGCAGTTGAAGCAGTCATGTCATTATTGTCACACCCCAAAATCCCATCGGGCCGGACTGGCACCCGAAGCCAAGAAGGCCCGGGAGAACCCGTTCAAATACCTGTACTTTTACTTATATGTCACCAAAAATTTGGACAGCACTTCGTTGCATATAGAAGGGTCTAATTACCTGTATCAGCACAACACGCACAAATATATATATATATATATATATATATTACGTAGCCGTCGGGGCCACCACATATACAAATATAACATCACTATATAAACTTCCATGACTTTACCCTTCCTTATGTCTACAAAGCCTCTAGGATATACATGACATAACTAGGGTCGAGACAAACCCCCCGCCCACACATGACTCCTGTACAATAACAAAACATAAGGAACCGACTCGAAAAGCTCCGAAGCAAACTGGAGCTCACCAACAATAGCTGTATGACCTGGCTCCTATCTATGCTGTGAATGAGCTGAGGTACCTGTGCTTGCAGCATGAAATGCAGGTCCCCGTGGGGGACGTCAGTACGAAATATGTACTGAGTATGTAAAGCTGTGGATAGTCACATATGATATAGGAGCTCAATAGAAATCAGAAACAAGTGAATAAGTCGTAATAGGAGTGGACCACACTTACTAGAACTTGTGACAACCTGTACATTGTATTTATTCAATCACTTTACCTTCGTTCTTATCGTCTTTGTAATCATTACTGTACTGTACTGTGACCATTAGGCTGCCTCCAGTACATATCAACTGGGATCGACCCATGCTAGGCTTATGCCCCTGGGATACCACCCATAAACACATAAATAGGGATCGACCCATGCTAGGCTTATGCCCCTGGGATACCACCCGATAAGAGAGAACTCCCATCACTTAGTTCAATTAATCTTTGAGATTGTTATTTCGGTCGCCACCACATTTTTGATACTTTGAAACAATGATACATCAATAGGAACCAAGTAATAGACCTTCTATATAATAACGATGTAATAAAGACTCATTGGTACATCAACAATGTGTTTCAGAATCATCAATATCACAACAATGAAATAAGAGCCTTTTGGTATATCAATGAAACATTTTGACACTTTATAGAATGGAAACAACTTCGTTGGTAACGTAGAACAATACATGTTTTTGGACAACCTCGGAATCTTACTTGATGGAACATTGGTGTTTTCATGCCAAAGAACATTGTTAGAGTATGCTTTACATACCTCGTTGTAGATTCGGATACCAATTCAACACAACTTCCCGCCTTTACAAATCACTTATCTACAATGAAATGTTTGGCATCTAGTATTAGCAACCCAACACCACAATTCTCTTCCATAATTTCATACTACTAATATTTGCAAAACATTCCAAACCAACTTGAACAATAGGTTTATGTGTATATATATATATATAATCATCATTTCAATACCACATCATCAATACCACATCATCACACCAAATTCCTTCATAATTCAACATAATCCAACATCATTTCCCAATCATCTTTCAACAACAATCAAATAACATACTTCTTATGCTCACATGCATATATATATATATACATATCCATATAAATAACACCAACATAATTTACATCCTTACCATAAAATGGCCCTTTTGATTTCGAAGTCCTGTTGGCACAAATAAGGGGTGCTTCTCGAAGCCCTCGAGACGGTGAACACAACTACGGAATCAATTTGGATTTTCTACGGTTGAATCACAAGATAATTGGAGTTGAAATTAGGCTAGGGTTTCTTATTTTCAATAATTTGATGATAATTGATGGATATGAGACTAATTATATGTATATAATGACCAATTTTCGTCCATGAGGTGATGGAAAATGACCATATTGCCCTTAAAATTTTAAGTAAATCCGAATCTGTCCATGGTGGACTGTTTTGACAAGATAAAGTAGATCGACCATAACTCTTTGCTCCGATATCGGATTTGGGTGAAATTAGTATCGTTGGAAATATAATTCAAAGGTCTTTCATTTCGTATAAAGTAGGCCACCCAGTTCGTCCTGTACAAGGAGTTATGATCATTTGAAGTTGACCCTAAAAATCTATTTTGAGAGGCTGAAGTAAAATGAGTATAACTCCTTACTCAGATGTTGGATTTGGATGAAACCAATTGCATTGGAAATAAGAGTCAAATATCTTTCTTTTGATAGGTGGTAGCTCTCCCAGTTCATTATATTAAGGGAGTTATGATCGTTCAAAGTTGACCCAAAAAACTGGCAGGCCTCAGTAGTTTGTGTGCAGGAAATTTTCCTGCACATTTACTATTCAAACATCCCGGCCACCGTTTTATAGTTTCGAACGTGCTCGATTATATCCGAAACTTATCCGTTTTTGGAAATCTTTATATCGTTGGAAAGCTTATTCAATAACCTTCGTATGGAAACATCGACGTACTTTAAATAAAATAAAAAATTAATTCCATATAAATAAGACCAATACACGTACTTGAATACGCCAATACATGTACTTGAATACGGGGTGTTACAATTATTGTCCATTTTACTTTATTTATTAAATATTATTATTTTCTAATACATAACTAACTTATTAATTTATTAGGAGTGATATAGTAAAATTACGATTAAAGCTGAAGCAAGCATGTCAACCATGAGCAGCCTGCTTCAACAGCTTCATTGTCACCTATTATATAGGAGAATTACTTTAAAGAAAATACCTGTGAAAAAATTTCAGAGGTTCTATATAAGTCTTCAACTTAATTTAAAACATCAAAAGTTAATTTTTCTTTATGCCTATTTTACCTTTTTTATTAAATATTATTAATTTTTTAATACTTAGATGACTCATAATAATTTATTAAGGGTGTTACGGTAAAATTACAACAAACATGTCATAAATGTCTATTTTACTTTTTCTAATTAAATATTATTAATTGTTTAATATGTAAATGACTTATACTATTTAATTAAGAATATAATGATTAATTAGGAGTGATAAAAATAAAATTACAATTGAAGCAGACATGTCATAAATATCTATTTTAATTTTTATTAAATAGTATTAAATTTTTAAAACATATATGACTTATAATAATTAATTAGGAGTGATACAATAAAATCACCGTTGAAGCAGCTGTAAATGACTTATAAAATTCAATTAGAAATATAATAATTAATTTAAAATGATATAGTAAAACTACGACTTAAGTAGTTGAAGCAGACATGTCCTAAATGTCTATTTTAAAAATTTTATTAAATATTATTAATTTTTTAATACGTAAATCACTTATAATAATTAATTGGGGGTGATACAGTAAAATCACAGTTGAAGCAGCTGAAGCATACATGTCGGCCGCATGCCTGCTTCAACTTCTTTATTCGGGATATAATAACTAATTAGGGGTGATAAAAATAAAATTACGGTTAAAGCAGCTGAAGCAGACATGTTATAAAAGTCTATTTTAATTTTTATTAAATAGAATTAATTTTTAATACATAAATGACTTATCATTAGGGTTGTGTAAAAACTGAACCGATTGATAAACCGAACCGATAAAAATGTTATTGGGCTATTGGTATTGGATTATCGAGTTAACGATTTTTAATTGGTTTTATAAAAAAATTTATTGGGTAAACGATTCGGTATCGATTTTAGCTTATTGGGTTATTAGTTAAACCGATAACCCAATAAGGATACACTAAGTTATTCTTTTATCCCTATTTATGTTGTATATTTAAATCTCTCTCTCTCTCTTTATCTATCATCTCTCTCTATATATATGTGTGTGTAGATTATATGCACTACTAATTCATAATTCAGTGAATCACAAAATATTAACCTATTCAGGGCAACAAAGGCACAATATAAAGTTCGGTTATTATCATAATAAAAAGTTTGAAGCATTTATAGCTTCCAACAATTAGGATTCAATTTTTTTCCTAACTAACATTCAGTTCAAGTTTGAAGATTCTTGTAAGCTAAAATGCATTGCGTAGGTTTTGGCGGTAATTAAGATTTCATTTTTTTATGTTAGTTGTTACTATTTCTATTTTATAAGTATTTTCTTATTGGTTAAATCGAAACCGAACAGTTAAGGACCAAAAACCGATAAACCGAAATCGATAAGAAAATATCTTATTGGTTCATTATTGGGTTTACATATTTAAAAATTGAAAACTGATAAACCGAACCAATAACATGTAAAACCGAACCAAACCAAAAAATGCACGCCCCTACTTATCATAATTAATTAGGAGTGATACAGTAAAATCATCATTGAAGCAGCTGTAAATTGTTGGGTTCAATGTGTATGAAAAAGAGTGAATGAAAAATGAAGAAAAAATAGTGGAGAGAAAGAGAAACACTAAAGTGGAAAGTGTACTTTTTTAAGGAAAAATTCACTAATTCCCCACATTGGTGGGAGAAGGAAACTTTGAAGTGTTTATAATAAGAAGCACTAACTCCACATTGATAGTGAGGCAAGAATAAGGTGATGCCTCGCTCCATCGTCGTCGTCGCTCGCTTGACTTCGGCATCGACGAGATCTATCTTTTTGGACAAAATTTATTTGACAAAAATTTAATTCAAAAATATCAAAGGAAAAATCGCAATAAAATTTTTTTCTGTGTTTTGATCCTCCATTTAAATGTATGCATGCAATGGCAAAAAATTGATTCATGAAATGATATCCCTGTTCGGAAAAGACGCATTCTTTGGACGAACAGACATAATTTTCCAGAAAGGTTACACCTTTTAAGTGAACCATTGTCACCTTTCAGAAGAGGCAACTGATGGCTATATAAACCTGTTTTTATCCACAGGTTTAGATACGAAAAATTTTCTGAACATACAAACTCTTCTTGTCTTCAAAAACATTATGTGTGGTCAATCAAATCGTTGAGTGGGTTCAAAGAGATTCCAATTGTTTGAGGTACCACTACAGTTGCTTTTTTTGGCCATTTTATCTTGGGAGGAAGATTTCATAACCTCGGGTACAGGAAATTATTCCTAAAAGACACTCCATGAAGTCGGGGGACTTGGCCTTAAAGATTTTGTTTCATCTCATTTCTGAAAGTTAACATACTTCTTGGATAGATTATTCATAATCTTGTGTTGAAGATGTTAAGGAACTTCAAAAGTGTTCTTGTCTTAGTCTTGAAATTGTGTTGAAGTTATTGTTGCTTGTATATATAGATTCTTGTACCCGAAAACACTGTAAATAACAATCTTAAGGAATAAACCTTTTCGGAATCTGTATAGCTTGTTTTCTGGAGATTAAAGCTTTAATCTTTCTACTCCGTTTAAACTTAACTAGTGATTTGAAGACATAAAATCTTCATCACAAGTTAAAGATCACTCGGTTGACGATTGAAAGTCATAAAAACTTCATCTTAGACTAGAAACAAGAAGTGTTTAAAGTTGCTACAATTTTTTAATAAGTATTTCGATATACTAAAGGTATTGTCTTGTGGTGACAGGAAAATGACGACTGATAGTCAAATGCATGATGTTGGAATGACTATGGAGGCAACTAGTATTGCCATGACGAGTCATACTAATGCTCCGCAAGCTATGGAACCGACGGAGAAATCCAAAAAGTTTGCGGGTATTGACTTCAAGAGATGGTAAAAGAAAATGTTCTTCTACCTCACAACTCTCTGTCTTCAAAGGTTCACGGTTGAGGAAGCTCCGGAGGTGCCAGAGGGAACCTCTGAAAAAGAATGTTTCATGATTGTGAAGGCTTGGAAACACTCAGATTTCCTTTGTAGGAATTATATCTTGAGTGGTCTCCAAGATGACCTTTAAAATGTGTATAGAGGAACAAAGACTGCAAAAGAGTTATGGGGAGCGCTAGAATGGAAGAACAAGACAGAGGATGCCGGAACTAAAAAGTTCTTCATTGCAAGATTCCTGGAGTACAAAATGATAGACAACAAGTCTGTTGTTTCCCAAGTGTAGGAACTGCAAGTGATCATCCATGATCTCCTAGTGGAAGGTTTGATTGTGAATGAAGCATTTTAAGTAGCAGCAATAATAAAAAAAGCTACCACCTATATGGAAAGATTTCAAGAACTATTTAAACACAAACGTAAGGAGATGTCAGTCGAAGATATGATTGTACGACTACGCATTGAAGAAGATAATAAGATTGTGGAAAGAAGGTCAAGAGGCAATTCTGCAAGGAGTGGAGCAAATATTATAGAAGATTACCAAATAACTCTAAAAAGCGAAAGAAAGCCGAAAATCAAAGCAATCAACCCAAGAAGAAATTCAAGGGAAAGTGCTTCAATTGTGACAAGATTGGCCACAAGTTTACGGATTGTCGTGCCCTAAAGAAAGTGAATAATAAGGACCAAGCAAATCTAGCTGAGTCCAAGAAAGAAACGGATGATCTATGTGCGATGCTTTCCGAATGCAACTTGGTGGGAAATCCTCGCAAATAGTGGATGAATTCTAGTGCCACTGTCATATTTGTGCTAATAAGGAGTTGTTTTCGATATTCGTTCCGGCTCAAGTCGAAGAAAAGATCTATATGGCAAACTTCGCTACTGCAAAAGTTGAAGAAACAGTAAAAATGTGCTTGAAGATGACTTCCGACAAAGTGTTGACATTTAACAATGTCTTGTATGTTCTGGAGTTACGAAAGAACTTAATTTTTGTTTCACTTATGGACAAGAATTGATTCAAATGTGTATTTATTTCCAGAAAAATTGTACTTAGTAAAGGAGAAGTGTAAGTAGGAAAAGGCTACCTCAATGAGGGCCTATTCAAAATGAATGTAATGAATGTTGAAATCAATAAAAGTTAAAATTCTGCTTACTTGCTTGAGTTTCCCAATTCGTGACATGAACGATTAGGCCATGTTAATTACAAAATATTACGAAAACTGATTAACTTAGAAGTTTTGTCAAACTTTGAGTGCAATAAATTAAAGTGTCAAACTTGTGTAGAATTAAAGTATGCTAAGTATCCGTATAAGTCTGTTGAAAAGAATTTCAAACCCTCAGACTTAATTCACACTGACATTTCTAATATGAAGTCAACACCATCACGTGGTGGGAAAAAGTATTTCATAACTTTTATTGACGATTGCACTAGATATTGTTATGTCTACTTGCTAAATAGTAAGGATGGAACAATAGATGTTTTTAGGCAATACAAAACTGAAGTTGAAAATCAATTAGAGAAAAAGATCAAACTATAAGAAGTAATAGGGGCGGAGAATATGAATCTCCCTTCACTGAAATATATGTAGAGAATGGAATTGTCCATCAAACAATAACCCCGTATTCACCTCAATCTAATGTAATTGCGGAAAGAAAAAATTGAACTTCAAAGGAAATTATGAATGCCTTACTTATGGGTTCAGGTTTAACGCAAAGGTTGTAGAGGGAGCTTATCCTTACAGCCAACCGAATACTCAATAGAGTTCCCCATAGTAAGACACAATCAATTCCTTATGAAAACTGAAAAGGAAGGAAACTTAACTTGAAATATTTCAAAGTATTGGGGTGTCTAGCAAAGGTCCAAGTTCCTATGCCTAAAAGGGTTAAGATAGGACCTAAGACGGTGGACTGCGTATTCATAGGAGATATTCTAAAAGTAGTAAAGCATGTCGGTTTTTGGTTCATAAATTCAAACATTCAGATATTAATGAAAATATGATAATTGAATCAGATAATGCTGAATTCTTTGAAAATATTTATCCGTATAAAACTAGACATAAATAGTCTAGTGGAGGGTCTAAACGAACTCGAGATGAACTAAGTGAGAATGTACATAATGATGAGAATCCAAAATGTAGTACACGTCAAAGAACATTAACTTCGTTTGGATTGGATTTTGTAACATTTCTCTTAGAAAATGAGCCTCAAACATTTAAAGAAGCGATGACGTCTTTGGACTCATAGTGGGAGTTGGTTTGATCTTTATCCAGGAAACAAACCTTTAGGATCTAAATGGATCTTCAAAAGGACAATGAAAGCGGATGGTACTATTGACAAATACAAGGCAAGATTTGTAGTAAAAGGCTTCAAATAAAAAAAAGGCCTTGATTACTTTGATACATATTCGTCGGTAATAAGGATGACATCGATTCAAATGTTAATTGCCTTGGCGGCGGTATATGGTCTTGAAATCCGTCAAATGGATGTGAAAACAGCATTCCTAAATGAAGAATTGGAGGAAAAAGTTTACATGGAACAGCCTGAGGGTTTTGTGGTTCCGAAAAAAAAAAATAAGGTGTGTAAACTTGTTAAGTCACTTTTTGGACTAAAGCAGGCACCTAAGCAATGGCATAAAAAGTTTGACCAAACCATGTTGGCAAACGGATTCAAAATTAATGAATGTGATAAATATGTTTATATTAAAGACACTCCAAATCACCAAGTCATTGTGTGCTTATATGTGGATGATATGTTGAACATCAGTGGAGACATTTCAGATATAAATACAACGAAACGAATGCTTGAGGGCAAGTTCGATATGAAAGACCTTGGAGTTGCAGATGTGATCTTAGGAATAAGAATTCATAGAACTCCACAAGAGTTGACATTGTCATAGTCTCGATATATCGAAAAGGTACTTGACAAATTCAAGTATATGGAATTTGGTATTGCCAAGACTCCATTGGATGTGAACTTTGCACTTCGAAAGAATGAAGGTGAAAATGACTCATAATTGGAGTACGCAAGAGTATTGAGATGTTTAATGTATATAATGAAGTGTACACGACCAGACATAGCATGTGTCACACCCTTTTTTCGCCCGAAGGGTTCGAGGTCGAAGAATTTTTTCAATTAAAGTGACGATATTGAATAAGGATTAATTTATTTATAGAGTCACCACTTGGAATTGAGTTTTGGTGTTTCAAGTCACCTTATTTAATTCCTAATCAAAAGGAAGTGACTCTTTGTTGTTCTGCGAAAACAGAAGACCGGGTAAGGAATTCTGTTGATCGAGGGGAAGTTGTGAGATACCCCTCGAGTTCCGTGGTTCCAGCACGGTCGCTTTTATTGACTTATCTTGACTTAAATTATTTCGATTCGCTCATTTTTATTATACCGAAAACATCTACTTACACTTCTTATATAAGTAAATCGATGTAAATTTCATTTTATAGAAAAATATCTATCAAAATTTATTTTTAAATATCCCAAAAAGATGCGTACGTCGCATTCTTAATTGAGACGAATATTTTAAACGTACCTAAAATTTACCTAAATTTTTATAATAAAAATCACTTAACATAATTAATTAAATCAGTAAATAATTATTAAGCTTGATTAATAATGGTAAATAATAAAATAAAATAAATAATAAAGATACCCATTTTATGCTAAATTTTAATTTTAATAATACTTTTAAGAATATATTTGTAAGGAAATTTTGAATTTTTGTCAAAATAATTTAAACAAATTACAGTAGTTTTCTGATATAAGTTTTAAATTTGTATTAAATCCAAATTGCTATATTTTATAACATAAATAAATAAAGTAAAGGATAATAATAGTAAAAAAAAAAGAAAATATTAGTTGCAAATCAAGAAATGGAGTATGCTACTCCAGAATGACTGAAAGGTCAATTTTAATCAAAGAAGAAACTTGGCAATTGGAGATTCACCGGGTCTCCGGCACTGGGGAACTGGCGATGATGGGATTTGATGGCTGATGACCGGATCAGCGAGCGTGGTGAAGGGAAAAGGGAGGCCGCAGCGGCGGGGGGGGGGGGGGGTTGGCAATGAAAGCCATGGTTGGTTTACCGGTGAGATTTTTTTACGCCGCTAAGGAGTTCATTCCAGCCAGATCTGATGGTTCTGTATCAGTTTCGCCATTAATGGTGTCACCGGTAGAGGGTTTTGGGAACGGGATCGAGTTGCTGGCTTGCTTGGCGATTTCCACGGTTAATGTTGCCACAAAAAACTATATTTTTAAAATTATATTGATCCCTGATTTTATGTTACTCCCGATCTACTGCTTTTTTCTTAATTTATTTCTTCATTATTTTTCTCATCTCCGATCTCTCACTCTGTGTGCAGATATGTATGTCTATACGAAATAGTATGAATGCATTTGTTTATATCAGTGAATACGTATATTGCTACATTTTTATTCAGTATAATAAACAAATCATATCATATATCAAATAATGAGATTATTAACGCAATATTAAACATGTTTTGTTTTACTAAAAAAAATCATATAAAATATAAAATCGAATAAGAACCTATTTTGAAACTAAAGCAAAATACTTAAATATCGTCACCAGAATCGAAACTCGAACAAAATTACAAAACTTCAATTTAATGCTTTTTCTTTTTCTCTCTTTGTTCCTAAAGATTTTTACTCGCTCAGACGTTTCTGATTTTTTTTT
>NC_061113.1:257152714-257182956 GCF_002878395.1 Capsicum annuum
TTTTTTTTTTATAAATAGAAAATATAGAAAATAATAGTAATAATAATAAATAAATAAATTAAATAAAATAAAAATGAATAAATAAAATAATAATTAATTAATTTTATATTTAACAAAATATAATAACAATTTATAAATAGTCAAATGTAAATAAAATAATATTAAAACTATTAATTTACTTATTAAAAATTTATAAATGAAAAATTATTATTTTTTAAATTTTGTATTATTTTACAAATTAGAAGAAAAAGAAAAATAAATATAAAAATAAAATAAAATAACATATCTTAAAATGAAATTCATTTAATTATTTATTATTTTCAAAAAAATAATTAAAAATAAAAATAATAATTAAAATAATATATGATTAAATATAAATATAAATATTTAATATCGATAAACAAGTTAAAATTTAGGGAGGATCAAAAATCATGTGTCTACATTTTTGCTCGTCTTAGTGTGAAATTTCGAAGAGTTTTCATACAAAGAAGTAGACAAGATATGATTTTTGACCCTCCAATTATTTGAAAGGTAAAAATAAAAATAAAAATAAAAATAAAAATATGCCCGGGTCCTGTTTTTGGACATCCTACCTATCCCGAGTTATAAGGGAATCAGGTCACGAGTAGTTCAAAGGTAATTTGGTGAGAGAAAAATTAAAGTTGAGTGAGATTTCGTTGAGTTTCCGGTTGACGAATTCTGTCTTTACATTCAAATGACTACAAAAATAAAAAATGAAATAAAAATTGCAATCTCTAGAATCTTAATTCAAATCTTCATGACTTGAACTTGACAATTCACCCTATTCTTCAGGCGGGCTCCTGATTTGTTATTTCTTTCACCCGGATCTTCAATCGTGCTTCTGGACTTCCTTCTTTTTCACCCTATTCTTCAGAAGGGCTCCTGAACTTACAATTTCTTCACCCTGTTCTTCAGGCGGGCTCCTGAATTTACAATTTCTTCACCCTGTTCTTCAGGAGGGCTCCTGGACTTGCAATTTCTTCACCCTATTCTTCAGGCGGGCTCCTGGGCTTACAATTTCTTCACCCTGTTCTTCAGGAGGGTTCCTGGATTTCCTTTTTCTTCACCCTGTTCTTCAGGCGGGCTCCTGGACTTACAATTTCTTCACCCTTCACCCTGTTCTTCCGGCGGGCTCCTGGACTTACAATTTCTTCACCCTGTTTTCCAGGCAGGCTCCTGGATTTCCTTTTTCTTCACCCTGTTCTTCAGGCGGACTCCTGAACTTATAATTTCTTCACCCTGTTCTTCAGGCGGGCTCCTGGATTTTCTTTTTCTTTACCCTGTTCTTCAGGCGGGCTCCTGGATTTTCTTTTTCTTTACCCTGTTCTTCAGGCGAGCTCTTGGACTTACAATTTCTTCACCCTGTTCTTCAGGCGGGCTCCTGGACTCAAGCAAATAGTGAAACAAAAAAATAACATCCCATTCTTCAAGAGGGCCCTAAGCATTAAAATAAATTTTCATTCTTCAGGAGGCTCCAAGATCCAACATCGTATGTTGTAATCATGATTCTTGCATTGATAGTAGTGTGAGATTGCATCCTTTATTTGAAAACTTTCTATCTCTGTTTCAAACAAAACAAAGAAAAATTGTGAGTTTTAAAAACACGTGGTGGTTGGTTTGTGGTATTCAGGTGTTGAAATGACCGTTCTTGCATTTGTCATGCTCAACTCTTTTCCAATCCTTGATATATATCCATTGACTTGTCATACTTTTGACCCAAAATTCTGACTGCTGAGACTTTCAGTTCAAAATATATTTCTCTTGTATAATACCTCAGGGTTTAACTTTCCCTACACCTTTTATCTTTCCATCTGTGAAAAATTGTCAAATCATAATTATTCTGAGTACTTTATACTTGGAAATATAGTCCTTGTGCGTCGACCCTTTGTCTTGCTTTTTACTATTGAAGAATTTGGTAGCAAGTTTGAAGTACTTACTCATTTGACCTAACGTGAATTTGACTAAAAACGGATAAAAGGAAACAAAAATTTTTCGTTTGATGACAAGGACACAAAAACCAAAAATCAAAATAAATCAAAAGGAAAAGACAATAAGCATCTCTTTTTCAAAAACAAAAAAGAAAACTTATCTGAATGTGGAAACCGATTCTGGTGATTATGACATGCATTTTGAATCAAACAACCAGATCTACCCATATCAATCATTACAACTTTTATCCACTTATTGAGCTTGAAATTTAGCCAATCCTGAACTCATTCCTTCTGGATAACAACTCTCCTTCGGCTAGTGGCACCTCAATGGGTTTTTGCCAATGAGCCTATCTCATTTTTACTTCTTTCTCAGCTTACAGTCATCTTATGGTGCCCAATAGGGTTTTCACCAATAAGACTCTCTCTTTTTCATTCCTTTTTTTTAGAATAAACACCCAAAATATAAAATATCATGCACCCATAACATATTTAACCTTGACATTCTCAAAGATTGATTTGAAGGTCTTTCTTTGGTTGTAACTTGACTTTTGGATAGGGTTAGAAAGAAAGGTCGGCATTAGGCTCAAAATTTACACAACATTGGGTAAAATATTCAACTTTTGGAATCAATTCTCTTAAGAAAATAAACTTTTGCACCAGTTTTCTTTCATTTTGGATAATTTAAATTTCCTTTTGGTTGGATCGAACCCCGGAGTAGGACTGCCTACGTATATTGTCATAGCAAGAATCAGGTCAAACGTAGTTCAGGCTCATCATTCTTTTGCTTGATTTTGAATTTTTGATTAATTTCTTTCTTTTTTTTTCATTTTAATTTGATTCCAAAAGAGGGGTACGAAGAAAGATAAAAGATCAAAAAGGGTAAGCAAAGATTGATATATTATTCGGATAGTAGAAAAAAATACCTTCATCATTTCAATCTTTTTAAAATGCAAGCACAAAGCATACATAATGTAATTGTACATGAATATCATACATAATATCTTTTAACTGCATCAACATTGACCGACATTCCTTTCATTTTTCCTTCTATGTCAGTCAGATATAATGCGCCATTAGGTAACACTTTCTTCACTATGAATGGTCTATGCCAATTAGGAGAAAATTTGCCTTTGGCTTCAATCTGATAGGGTAGGATGCGTCTTAGTACTAACTGACCAACTTCAAAATGTCTGTGACACACTTTTTTATTATATGCTCGTGCCATTCTCTTATGATATAGTTGTCTATGACAAACTGATGTTAATCTTTCCTCATCAATCAAGCTTAATTGCTCCAAGTGATTCTTGACCCATTGGTCATCATCAATTTCAGCTTCTACAACTACTCAAAGAGATGAAATTTCAATCTCTATAGGTATAACTGCTTCAATTCCACACACCAACAAGTAAGGAGTTGCACCAATTGAAGTCCGAACTATAGTACGATAACCCAATAAAGCTAAAGGTAACTTTTTATGCCATTGTCGAGAACCTTGAACCATCTCAGGGAGTATTTTCTTTAAGTTCTTGTTGGCAGCTTCTACAGCTCCATTCGCCTTCGGACGATAAGGAGTTGAATTTTGATGCATAATCTTAAATTGTTGGCACACTTCTTGCATCAAATGACTGTTGAGATTTGCAGCATTATCCGTGATAATTATCTTTGGAATGCCAAATCAGCAAATAATGTTGGAGTGAATAAAATCAACCACTGCTTTCTTAATCACTGATTTCAAAGTCGCTGCTTCCACCCACTTTGTAAAATAGTCAATAGATACCAAGATGAACCTATGTCCATTTGAGGCCTTTGGTTCAATTGGTCCAATTACGTCCATTTCTTAAGCCACAAAAGGCCATGGAGCAGTCATTGTATGCACCTCAGGTGGAGGGGAATGTATCAAGTCCCCGTGTACCTGGTATTCATGACATTTACGAATGAAATTAATGGAATCATGCTTTAGGGTGACCCAATAATAACCTGCTCGGAGTATTTTATTTGTCAAAACATACTCATTCATGTGTGGTCCATAAATACCAAAATGTACTTCAGTCATGATTTTTGAAGCTTCTTTAGCATCTACATACCTCAAAAGTCCCAAATCAGGAGTCCTCTTATACAAGATTCCTCCACTTAGGAAAAATCCACTAGACAAACGTCGAATGGTTCTCTTTTGGTTACCATCGACATGTATAGGATATTTTTCAATTTGAATATATTCTTTGATATCATGGAACCACGGCTCCCCATTAAGTTCTTCCTCAACCATATTGCAATATGCATGTTGATCATTAATCTGTATATGCAAAGGGTCAAGATAAGTTTTGTCGGGATGTTGAAGCATCGAAGATAAGGTTGCCAAAGCATCAACAATCTCATTATGAGCTCCTGGAATGTGTTTGAATTTTACTGATACAAATCATTGACATATATCTTGCAAACAATCTCGATATGGTAGGAGCTTTGAATCATAAGTCTCCCAATCTCCTTGGATTTGGTGGACTAATAAATCTAAATCTCCAAATACCAACAGTTCTTGAACCCCCATGTCAATAGGTAATCTCAATACCAAAATGCAAGCTTCGTATTCTGCCAATAAGAACCGCCCCTATCCCTACTCTTTTTACATTAACAGCTCCATTAAAGAACAACTTCCAGCCTGAATGACAATCGTCAGAAATAACCTCATCAATAAACAATACCTCTATATCTGGAAAATAAGTTTTTAATGGCTCATATCCCTCGTCAATAGGATTTTCAGCCAAATAATCCGCCAAGGCTTGATCTTTCATTGCAGTTCATGTCACGTAGATAATATCAACTCTGTGAATAACATTTACCATTTTGCGATTCTGCCTGTGGGCATAGGCTTCTGAAAATTTACTTTAAAGGATCCATATGAGATATGAGGTAAGTAGTATAAAATGATAAGTAATGTTTCAGCTTTTGGGCTACCCAAGTTAAGGCACAACACATCTTCTCAAGAAGAGTGTACTTAGCCTCATAAGTGGTAAACTTTTTGCTAAGGTAGTATATGGCCCGTTCTTTTCTGCCTGTAACATCATGTTGACCCAATACACAACCAAAAGAATTGTCTACCATAGAAATGTACAATATCAAGGGTCTGCCTGGCTCTGGAGGAACCAAAATAGGCGGATTCGTCAAGTATCTCTTAATTCGGTCAAATGCCTCTTGACATTCTTCAGTCCATTCAAATTTAGCATTCTTCTTCAACAACTTGAATATTGGCTCGCAGGTTGTCGTAAATTGAGCAATGAATCTACTGATATAATTCAACCTTCCAAGTAAGCTCATCACCTCCGTTTTATTTTTTGGTGGAGGCAAATCTTAAATAGCTTTTATTCTTGAAGGATCTAACTTAATGCCACATCGACTGACTATGAACCCCAAGTGTTTTCCTGAATGAACTCCAAATACACATTTTGTTGGGTTAAGTTTGGGATCATATCTTCGAAGCCTTTCAAAAAATTTTTTTAGATCTTTGACATGGTCAGACTGCTCTCTTGACTTAATGATCACGTCGTCCACATAAACTTCAATCTCTTTGTGCATCATATCATAA
This sequence comes from Capsicum annuum, assembly GCF_002878395.1. NCBI lineage: Eukaryota > Viridiplantae > Streptophyta > Magnoliopsida > Solanales > Solanaceae > Capsicum > Capsicum annuum. The sequence continues at coordinate 257,158,247 of NC_061113.1, forward strand.
AACATTGTGGTCATTACCCTCATGTAACTTACCCCAGCATTCTTTAGTCCGAAAGGCATAACTCGATAACAATATATCCCCCATGGCATAATAAATGATGACTTTTCTGCATTTTCTGGATCCATAATGATCTGGTGATACCCCGCATACTAATCCACAAAAGAAGCAAGATCATGTTTGGCATAATTGTCTAACAAAACATGGATATTGGGAAGTGGAAAATTATCTTTTGGGCTTGCTTTATTTAGATCATGATAATCAACACACATCCGAACTTTGTCGTCCTTCTTTGGAACAGGGACAATATTTGCTAACCAAGTAGGATATTGGGCCACTCGAATGACTTTAGCCTCGAGTTGCTTCATGATTTCCTCTTTGATTTTTACACTCATGTTATTTTTAAGCTTCCTTAACTTTTGCTTGATCGAAGGAAAAGCAGGATCAATTGGCAACTTGTGAACTACCAAATCAGTGCTCAAACTGGGCATATTGTCATTAGACCACGCAAAGATGTCTTTATAATCATACAAAGCTTCAACTATAGCTTTCTATTATTGTGGTTGAGCTTGTACACTTATCTTAGTCACCCTAATATTTTCATGATCTCCTAAATTGATTGCCTCAGTTCCCTCCAAATTGGGATTTGTCTTATTCTCAAACTGTTTGAAATCTTTGCTTATATCCTCAAATGTTTCTCCTTCATCGTATTCAACTTCTTTATACATTATTTGATAATTAGATTGGGTTTTTAAATCTGGTTGACAATTCTTTATACATGTCATATCATTAGAATCAGTATAGAAAGAACTGTATGATAGAAAAATAAATAAATAAACATCAGACTCAAAATAAAACAAAGGGAGACTACACTTTTATTAAAAACAAAGATATAAAGAGTTTTAACCTAAAATACCAAGTTAAAGATCTAAATTATAATACTAGAACAATTCAAATTACAGAAGGAGAAACAAACAAACTACTAAAATTGAAAGAAAACAAACAAACTACTAAGACTTCTTCACAATAGGGAGAGGAGTGGCCTCCCAATTATTAAGCTGGACATCAGGGCCGATAAACTGCACATCTGCATTGCTGGTACCTTCCTCGATTTTAACCATATCAGTTTCAATGAACATATTCTGGAAAAGTCCAATCAACTCTGTATCATCATTTACTAACTCTATAGCAGGTAACATAGAGGACCCAACAATGTTGACTTTGATGAAGGATTCGTGAAGTGGCGGTATCAGCTTAGTAAGTGTCCATGACTCTTTCTTTTGTTTTTTATCCTTCTTTATATCTTCAGCAGTGGGCACGTATCCCAAACTAAAAGTACCAAGGTTCTTATGAAGGTTTACTGGATGAACCCTGCCTTGCAAAAATATCCCCTGGACCTTTCCCTGGTTTGAAACCGTGCTTCAGTATTTTATTCACTACCATAACAGATGCAGAGGATAATTGTGGCCTTGCATGAGATTCCCCTCGAGGATATGCTCAACAGTCACTACCTCAGAAGTTTGATGAATAAATACTCCGTTTGCAGTATCTTCTTCGATGGAGAAAACATAGTAGTCTTTATACATGGATAAGTCTCATTCACCATGAACAACTATCTCTTGCCTGTCATATTCAAATTTGACCATTTGATGCAATGTTGATGCAATTGCTTTAGCCTTATGAATCCATGGCCTTCCCAATAACATATTATATGAAGCATCAATGTTCAGCACTTGGAAATCCATAGCAAAATCCACAGGATCGATTGTCAATATGAATTCTATTTCACCAATGACATCAGTTTTTGATCCGTCAAAACCTTTGATGCATACATTGTTAGGTCGGATTCTTTCTACATTAACATTCAACTTTTGCAAAGTTGACATAGGACAAATGTTAGCGCCTGATCCTCCATCAATTAACACTCGAGTGACGATGGAATGCTCACATTTCACAGTAATGTACAGACCCTTATTATGTCCAGTACCTTTTACAGGAAATTCATCGTCTGAGAAAGTAGTCTTATTTGCTTCAAGTATCCTTTCAACAACTTTTTCCAGTTGATTCACTTAAATCTCACTGGGAACACATGCTTCATTAAGAATCTTCATTATAGCCTTTCGGTGTTCTTCTGAATGTATTAATAAAGACAACAAAGAAAGTAGTACTGTTGTCTTCTTCAACTGTTCTACAATAGAATATTCTGGCAATTTTGTTTTCTTTAAGAATTCTTCAGCTTCTTCAGCTTCTTCATCAGTAACAGGCTTCTTGAACGTCATTCGTTCTTCATTGCCTTGTTTATTCTTTCTTAACTCTACTGGGTCATAACATTTATCAGATCGAGTTAATTTCCCAAATTCGTCCACATCTTCAATCACTTCTTTCCCTTTGTGCATTACCATAATACGATCATAGTTCCAAGGGACTGCCTTGGTAATAACCATAGGCAACTGTGACACTGGTTTAACAACAATGGGAGCTATGGGAGCTCTTTTTATGATTAAAAGAGGCTTGGGAGATCTTCCAGGAACAATGAGCTTTGGTTTTACATGTATTGACCCAACATTTTCTGAAATCTCTTTCCCCACCACCAAGGAAACATTCAATAATTTGTGTTTTTTTATCACCACATCTGCTTCTGCAGGTTTTCTTTTGTCAAATCTATAGCATTTGCTGATTTTTTTGAATCAAATTTAATTTTAATGATCAGCTTGAAGGATATTGTAACATCTTCATCATTGGGTATCACTTCAAGCATGTTTATTTCGTTATGATCTGGCAGTGGATTTTGATTGACATTTGGAGCGTTTGGACTTTCTATCATGATCTGTTGGGTATTAATCAGCTCTTGAATATCTCTTTTCAGATACCAACATTTCTCTGTGTCATGCCCTAGGGCACTAGAACAGTATTCACATCTTCTAGAATAGTCCAAGTTCTTAGGAGGAGGATTTGGGATCTTTCTCTCAATTGGGCTTAGAATATTTATTTTCCTCAGCCTATAAAATAAACTGGTGTAAGATATTCCAATAGGAGTGAAATTATCTTTTCCCATAATATCCTTTTTGTAGTCTGCTCTAGGTCTAAAATTAGACCTAGGAGGGCCTCTTTGAATTTGTGGGACCGGTGGATGATTTTGGATGGTTGGTGCACGCCATTACGGGTAAGAAGGAGCCCAAGCATATGGTTGTGCATTATAAATAGGATATTGGGGGGATGGAACGAAATATAATAGATTTTGCGCATATGGTTGACGCGCACCTCTCCAATTTTGTGGTGGACTTGGTGCGATAGTTGTTATATCCTCTTTTTTTTTTCTTTCCCCCGAAACTTCCTCCACCACTTTGAATTGCCTGTGTTGTTGCTTTCAAAGTAGCCTGGCTGATGATCTTTCCTGATTTTACTCCATTCTCTACCATTTCTTCAACTTTAATAACTTCAGCAAATATGCTTCCAATTGTAGAAAGTAACTGATGGAAATAATTGGGTTCTTGTGCTTACAGAAAGATATCAATCATTTCAGATTCCTTTATCGATGGTCTGACTCTTAAAGCCTGCTCTCTCCATCTGATAGCATATTCTCAAAAACTTTCAGTCATCTTTTTTCTCATGTTGGCAAGCGTAGTGCGATCTGCCACTATCTCAATGTTATATTAAAATTTTTGAACAAAATCTTGAGCCATATCATCCTATACATCCCAACAGTAAATATCCTGGTCAATGAACCATTCAGAAGCTATCCCTATAAGGCTTTCTCCAAAGTAAGCCATCAATAATTCTTCTTTTCCTCCTGCTCCCCTAAATTGATTGCAAAACTTTTTCAAATGAGCTACAGGATCTCCGTGTCCATCGTATTTGTCAAACATTGGCATTTTGAACCCTATCAGCAAATGGACATTAGGAAACATACACAAATCCTTGTATGAAACACTTTTTGGTCCACCTAATCCTTGCATATTTCTCATACTCTACTCCAGGCATCTAACTTTTCTAGCCATCTCTTCCTGTTCCTCATTCATGGCAATCTTCTCAACCACGATAGGAGTATCGTGTTGATGAACATGATAATGTGGAATTTGGGATTTAAAAGTCATTTCAGAAGAATACAACATATCATGACGGCTTCCCCATATTCTTTGGTACTGTCGGTTGAGTACCCGCAGTAGCTGATGCTACAGAAGTAAAAAGCAGGTTATTTGTGACAGATGGATTTGGTAGGTGCATGGTAGAAATACCAGCAACGCCAGACATATTAGCAAATGGGCCAAATCCTGGTGGGTAAAATGGATCACTAGTTTGAGCTGGACAGAATTTGGATCATTAGAAGTCGAAAGTCCAGGGATTAAAGAAGGCGGGGCTTGTCAGTTCAACCAAGCTTGGTACATCTCTACCATCTGTTGTTTCAATAACTTTATTTCTTCCATTAATGTTACTTCCTGCGAAATCAATTGATTTTGCTCTTCTTCATTGTCAGACCCTATACCTTCTTTGCGGGTCATTTTTCTTTTACCCTTGTATCTGGTGTTATACGGATGTGATGCCAGTTTAAACCACAAACCAACCACCAATTACTTTATATCTTTGTAACCAAGAAGCAAACGGGTGAGTGTTATATTTTTAACACATTATAATGCCAAGTTATATGTCATGCTTCTATATGCATTTTCTAACCTATCATGGAAGGCTTTGTGTTTTATTTCGGCTTTTTTAGGCGTGTATTTTTCAAAAGTTATGATCGAACCCTTTGGAGGGTTGCCTACGTATCATGCTAGGACATGAATCAGATCTTGCATAGTTCAGGAATAATTTAACAAAATGATTATTTTTTTTATTGAAGAAAAAAAATAAAGTAAGTGAAGTAAAACATATGTAATATATATAGAAATAAACAGTCAACTTCATTGCATTCTATAATATAAATACGACAAAATAACTGACCCAACTCCTAAGATAAAACCTACTAACTGATATCTGAAAACTAAAAAAAAAAAAACATAACATCTAAACAAGAAGTTTTAAAAACTAAAAACGAAAAACTATGACAAAGAAAACAACTATCCATTCAAGGAGACTTCGGCTTTATATGTCCTCCCAAACCCAAGTATATGTCCTCCAATAAAGTAGTGAGACGTTGTGCGAAAGATGGTATTTGTGCCAAAAAGTCTTCACGATCCAACTGCTGATAATCCAAACCCATTCTGGCAGTATCCTGTGCTACACGGTAAACCTTCCATCGAAGGGAACTGAAGGCCTGATCCTATTCATGGGCCTGTCGATCTCAAAAATCAACCATCTCTCTTGCACCCTGTTTACGAGCAGAAGCAACCTCCAACTGTTCTCGTAATATTCCTCTTTCATGGATCCACTGAGATCTCTCTCGATTAAATTCTTCTTGCATGTTCTTTTCAACTTCTTGTAGTTGCTGTCGGTGAGATACGACAAGTTCTGCAATGTGTTACCCCCTAGTGGTAGCCAGTTTGATTTGTCCCCGAAGTGCAACCTCAATATCTGCTGATTTAGCTTTCTCTTCAGCAAATTCCCATTGTTGTTCATCTATTTTTGCCCTAGCATGCTCTAATTTTGCTCTCAAAGCTTGGTTGGCCCCATGATGTTCTCGCATGGCTCTCTCAATCCCTATCCTGATTGCAGCTTCCTGATTTATAGGTCCCCTAACCGATCTTTCTAGTCTGACTGGTGGACTCGACTGTTCTTCAAACCATTCATGGTAATCTGGGTGCACTTCTTCTTTCTCACGCTCTATCACCATTGTTTCATTCCCCATGATATGGCAACCCTCCCAAATCTGCTGGGCTAATTCATTCAGAAGTGGGATTTCTGGTCTGACCTCAAATACAAACTCGGTCATATTTTATGTTATGGGAATTATTTGACGTCTTCCTAGCTGACGTAGAACTCTCAATAGAACATACGGTTGAACACCCCTAATACCCATTAATAACAAGAGCGACTGAATGACAGAACTATGTATGACTTGCCTCCAAGGGAACCAAGAGAGATTCCAAGTGATTTTATCTGCTGTCAGAGAACGAAAAATCTTATCCCAATCTCTAACTCTTTCTGGGAATTTATATTTCTCTAACCTCTCTTCGTAATCTTTGATGCGATTGAATCTTTTCGGATTAAATCTTGCCATTGTAGGACGTCGGTAGAGATGCTCCACAATCCACATATGTAACAAGACATTACATCCCTCAAAAAAACTTTTTCCTTTCTGACAAACGATCAAAGCATAGTAGATATCTGCCAGGATCATTGGTACCATAGTGTAATCTTTCTTAATCAGTATCTGTACCACCCCCGCTAAACGAATATTAATTTTTTCTTCTCTCCTCGGGAAAACCATAGTGCCTAGAAAGGCTACCATGAATGCAAATTATTTGTGAACTTTCCAAGCCTCAAACTTCCCTTATTACAAAACTATTTACCGTACTTTTCAAACCCCTCTTGCCTTCCATATCTGTCATACAAAAATTACAAGGAAACCCAACCATTTTTCATTGATTCTTCTTTTGAGTTTCGTATGTTCATGAGCTTGCAGAATCTGCTTATCGAAATGAGTCTTTGGGCTATAAGTTTCTTCCGATGCATATCCCCATATCCAACATAGGCTGCTATCTCCTCTACAGTCAGAGTCAACTCAAAATCCAAAAAGTGAAACACATTATTCTTTGAGTCCCAAAAGGTTATTAATGCATCAATCACCTTCCTATTAGGCTTGTTTGACATAATACTCATCAAAAAACCCAAATACTTATGTATCTCGTCATAATCGAATGTATCCATTTCATTCCACCAGAACCAAAGCTGCAAAGGGGTACAATCCACAACCTGAAGCGGTATACTCCCATCTCTCTTTCTCTTTGGACGTTTTCCACGAACAGGAGGAGGCATTTTATACCTATTGATAAGGACATGAGATTAATAAATGTCTAGACTTAGGCAAGACTTAATACATTAATTTTTGAAAAGAATTTTTAACTTGACCCGTGAGACCTAGTGCGACCATTACTTAGTTGCAAAGAACAATTTTACCAAAATCAAAGTGAGAAAAACATGACTGATATATTTAGGAAAAACACTTATTTAAATTGACTTTATCAAAAACTTTGCAATAACAGACCTCTAGACAATTTTAACTATATATTTGGAGACAATACCCCTTAAGTACACTTAAAAGGAACAAAAAGAAAATAGAATGACTTAGAAGAAAAAAAGAATGTTTTATGTATGAAGTTGTATAAAAATTTCAGTCTCACGACCCCTAAAGGTTCAATACTGTTAAGATATACGTTACATATTTTATTACTTTATAAAAAAATTCAGCTCACGACCCTTAAAGTTTCAGGCTATTAATATTTGTATTAAAACTAATTCTAAGGATAAAATAAAAATAATAATATTCATGAAAATGATTAATTTTTAATTTAATTTTATTATTTTTCAAAAATATCTGAAGTAAATTTGTGAATATATATATATACATATATATATTATTGTTTTCAAAATACAGGGTCGTATTCCGAATAGGATTTCTTACGTATCTCACTAAAGTATGAAAATCAGACCCTCGTAGTTCATAAAAACCATAAAACTATGTTACTGAAAATTTTTTATTTTAAAAATAAAATTTTTCTTTCAAAATGATTCACTAAATGTGACGCTAATTTAATCTCTTGTATTTTAATGTTGCCTAAAAACCGGTCAACACACAAATAGCCTTCCAAACAAATGTCAAAGAGGACGTAGGATGCACATGTTGGTCTTTATAAAGTAGGTTACCTGTCCTAGACAGACCCGGCCTTGTGTCGAGTCCCGCTAAGTCAAATGCATATGATGCAAATAAAGCGGTACCTAATAGGGATAACCAAATTTTGAGTTTTCAGTTATTCTAAGTTTAAGCCTAATAGAGATAGGTCTCTAGACTGGCTTACCCGAGCGGACACTCGAACTAAGGAGGGACAACTTGGTCGGTAGCAGAGCAACACCACCTTCGTTATCGATTTGAACCCCGCCTAACATGTGTGACTATATCCTTCACCAAGTGCCTTGACACTCCGGCTATCTCAAAAAGAAAGTAGGATGCATGTGCTGCATTCCTTCTATCCTATTTCACAGACTCAGAGGGGGTGCGCAAGAGAAGACAATATATAATATAATTCAATCAATATCAAAGCGGTAAATAAGCGACAAGTAGCACATAAGGCCAACAAACACAATATCAGCAATAATTAAAGCAAGTATAAGTCAATATAAAAAACTCAAATTCTTATTAGTCCCCAGTGGAGTCGCTAGAGATGTCACACCCCTTTTTCGCCCGAAGGGTTCGAGGTCGAAGGGTTTTTCCAATTAAAGTGACGATATTGAATAGGAATTAATTTATTTATAGAGTCGCCACTTGATATTGAGTTTTGGTGTTCCAAGTCACCTTATTTAATCCTTAATCAAAAGGAAGTGACTCTTTGTTGGTCTGCAAAAATAGAAGACCGGGTAAGGAATTCTGTTGACCGAGGGGAAGGTGTGAGGCACCCCTCGAGTCCCGTGGTTCTAGCACGGTTGCTTTTATTGACTTATCTTGACTTAAGTTATTTTGATTCGCTCATTTTTATTATACCGAAAACATCTACTTACACTTCTTATATTAAGTAAATCGATGTAAATTTAATTTTATAGAAAAACAGTTATCAAAATTTATTTTTAAATATCCAAAAAGATGTGTACAACCGCATTCTTAATTGAGACGAATATCTTAAACGTACCTAAAATTTACCTAAATTTTTATAATAAAAAATTACTTAACATAATTAATTAAATCAATAAATAATTATTAAGCTTGATTAATAATGGTAAATAATAAAATAAAATAAATAATAAAATACATAAAGATACCCATTTTATGCTAAATTTTAATTTTAATAATACTTTTAAAAATTTATTTGTACGGAAATTTTGAATTTTTGTCAAAATAATTTAAACAAATTACAGTAAGTTTCTGATATAATTTTTAAATTTGTATTGAATCCAAATTGCTATATTTATTAAAATAAATAAATAAAGTAAAGGATAATAATAGTAAAAAAGAAAAGAAAAGATTAGTTGCAAATCAAGAAATGGAGTATGCTACTCCAGAACGACTGAAAGGTCAATTTTGATCAAAGAAGAAACTTGGCTATTGGAGATTCACCTGGTCGTCGGCATTGGGGAACTGGCGATGACGGGATTTGATGGCTGATGACCGGATCAGCGTGCGTGGGGGAGGGAAAAGGGAGGCCGCAGCGGCGACGGGGGGAGATTGGCGACGGCAGCCATGGTTGGTTTACCGGTGAGATTTTTTGACGCCGCTATGGCATGGATTCCGGACAGATCTGATGGTTCTGTAGAACGGGATCGAGTTGCTGGCTTCCTTGGCGATTTCGAAGGTTAATTTTTCCACAAAAACTATATGTTTTAAATTATATTGATCCCTGATTTTATGTTACTCCCGATCTACTACTTTTTTTTTATATTTCTTCATTATTTTTCTCATCTCCGATCTCTCATTGTGTGTGCAGATGTATATATATATATACAAAATAGTATGAATGCATTCGTTTATATCAGTGAATACATATATTACAGTGTATATTGCTACATTTTTATTCAGTATAATAAACAAATAATATCACGTATCAAATAGTGGGATTATTAACACAATATTGAACATGTTTTGCTTTACTATGAAAAATCATATAAAACATAAAGTCGAATAAGAACCTATTTTGAAACTAAAGCAAAATACTTGAATATCGTCACCAGAATCGAAACTCGAACAAAATTACGAAACTTCAATTCGATGATTTTTCTTTTTCTCTGTTTGTTCTTGAAGATTTTTACTCTCTTAGATGTTTCTGATTTTTTTTTTGATTTCTCGTTGCAGTATTTGATGATGTTTTTTGTAAAGTACGTAGAATTCTTTAAATACAGATATTTGGGAGGGAGTAGTTATCTTTTTTTTGGAGGGGGATGGTTATTATCTGATAGGGGAAGGGGATTTTAAAATTTAAAAACTAAAGCTCCTCCCCCCTTTTTTTATATAGAAAATGTAGAAAATAATAGTAATAATAATAATAATAATAAATGAAATAAAATAAAAATGAATAAATAAAATAATAATAATAAAAAATATAATAATTAATTAATTTTATATTTAACAAAACATAATAACAATTTATAAATAGTCAAATATAAATAAAATAATATTAAAAATATTAATTTATTGATTAAAATTTTATAAAACAAAAATTATTATTTTTTAAATTTTGTATTATTTTACAAATTAGAAGAAAAAGAAAAATAAACATAATAAAATAAAATAAAATAAAATAAAATATCTTAAAATTAACTTCATTTAATTATTTATTATTTAATTTTTTATTAAAAATAAAAATAATAATCAAAATAATATATAATTAAATATAAATATAAATATTTAATAACGATAAACAAGTTAAAATTTAGGGAGGATCAAAAATCACGTGTCTACAGCATGCGCTATAAGTAAGTTGAGTCGGTACACGAGTAATCCTAATAAAACTCATTAGATGACAATGAAAATAGTTTTGGGCTATCTTAAATATACTCAAGACTACGCTTTGCATTATAATAAATATCCCGCGGTAATTGAAGGATATAGTGATGCAAATTGGATCACCGGATCGAACGAAGTAAAATTCATGAGTGGATATGTATTTACTATCGGTGGAGGAGCAGTCTCTTAGAAATCATCTAAACAGGCTTGTATTGCTCATTCTATAATGAAATCTGTATTTATCGCATTGGATAAAGCCAGTGAAGAAGCAGAATGGCTTCGAAATTTTATGGAAGATATTCCTTATTGGCCAAAACTAGTGGCACCAGTATGTATACACTGTGATAGCCAAGCAGCAATAGATAGGGGAGGAAGCATGATGTATAACAGTAAATTTCGTCACATAACAGTAAATTTTGTTGTTGTTGTTGTTGTTGACTATGTGAAGTCAAAGGATAATATGTCGAATCCACTTACAAAAGGCCTATCTAGAGAAGGAGTTGAGAGAACATCCAAAGGAATGGGTTTAAGGCCTAGGACAAGTCAGCATGGCGGAAACTTTACCTAGAAAACTAGAGATCCCAAGAGCTAGGTTCAAGGAGATCAAACAAAGTTGTGTCTGACAGGTTCAACATTGTCAAATACTCAACCCATTTTCATGATGTAGACAATGTTTAGTAAACGAGGATAAGACTTATAGTTTAAGTCTTTTAATGATTATCTAAATTTGGCAGATTTGACCAAATAGTTTAATCTATAGGATTGAACGTTTAGAAATCACATATGTGAGGGCGAAGTGGAAGCCGCTTCAAGGAGAATGTTAGTAAAGACCTATTCTCTAAGCTCTCATGAAATCGGGACGTGTTCATAGCTGAAAAGAACAAAACCGTGAGAACCATAAATGGTAAAAGGTTGGTTGTGTGACATGTGTTTTCTAGTTGTACATTAAAGCCCGATGGTTCAAAGATATCAAGTCTACTGATTGACCGAATGCATCCGATGCATGTTCACTACGAAAAGTTCAAAGGAAAACCCACTTATCCAGATGAAAGCAGTCTTTGCTTGATGATCACATACTTGTCCGAAAAATTTTACGAAAAAATAGTCATTCCCCATTCATGTGGGGGATTGTTGGGTTCAATATGTATGAAAAAGTGTAAATGGAAAATGGAGGGAAAATAGTGGAGAGAAAGAAAGACACTAAAATGAAAAGTGTACTCTTTCAAGAAAAAGTTCACTAATTCTCCCACATTGGTGGGAGAAGGGAACTTTGAAGTGTTTATAATAAGGAGTACTTACTCCACATGGATAGTGAGACAAGAACAAGGCGGTGCCTCGCGCCGCCGTCATCGTCACTCGCTTAGCTCGGCTTCGGCTTCGAATTTGGATTTGCATTTGTTAAATCATCGATCGATGAGATCTATCTTTTTGGATAAAATTTATTTGATAGAAATTTAATTCGAAAATACCAAAGGAAAAATGCGACAAATTTTTTTTACTGTTTTTTGATCCTCCATTTATATGCATGCATACAGTGGCAGAAATATTGTTTTGAAATGCAGTGCAGAAGCTAATTAATGGCAGAAACCTGCTTTTATCCACAGGTTTAGGTACGAAAAAATTTTTGAGCATACAATCTCTTATTATCTTCAAAAATATTCTGTGTGATCAATCAAATTGTTGAGTGGATTCGAAGAGATTTCAATTGTTAGAGGTACCACTACAGTTGGTTTGTTTGGCCATTTTATCCGGGGAGGAAAATTCCATAACCTCGGATGCAGTGAGGGGAATTATTCCTTAAGGACACTCCGTGAAGTCGGGGGACTTGGCCTTAAAAATTCTGTTTCATCTCATTTATGAAAGTTAACATATTTCTTGGATAGATTATTCATAATCTTGTGTTGAAGGTGTTAAGGAATTTCAAAAGTATTCTTGTCTTAAACTTGAACTTGTGTTGAAGTTATTGTTGCATGTATATACAGATTCTTGTACCCGAAAACGTTATAAATAACATAAATGACTTATAATATTTAATTCAAAATATAATAGTAATTAATTAGGAATGATATAGTAAGACTACGATTGAAGCAGTTGAAGCAGACATATCATAGGTGTCTATTTTAAATTTTTTATTAAATATTATTAATTTTTTAATATAGAAATAAATTATTAAAATTAATTAAAAATAATATAATAATATCACAATTGAAGCAACTGAAGATGACATATCGATCTCGTGCCCGCTTCAGCTTTATTCTCTCTTATTAAACATAAGAGAATTTAAAAGATTCCTCTTTTAATGTTTGGCCGAACAAAGATTTTATAAAAAAGAATATCTTTTTCTTTTCTTATTTCAGTCAAACACTAAAGACGGAAAGTGTATTTAATTGCTATGAAAAAATAAAAAACAAAAACAAAAGGAGAATCTTAAAAAGTGAATGCTCAGTAACTTCGAGGAAAGAAAAATTTCAGTACCTAGTTCAGTGGATTAACTATTTAAATTTTTATCTTACTGATGAGGATGGATTCTCCAAATTATAATTTGCTCTTATAAATGTGCACATGAATACAAGTAGTAAAATTAGCTAAATGAACATATAAGTATTTTTTATTGTTTATATCTTTGAAGATATGCAAATTATATTCGTCAATACAATTTGTATTCGTCCTCTCTCTAGTATCTCTCTTGTCTCTGTCCAAATCTCGCTCGCCACTCACTATCTCTCTACCAATCTTGCTCATCTCAATTTTTTTTTATCATTTTATGCCTAATATCACAAATTGTTGCCATGAATTGTAAATAAACTATAGTGATAGATTTTTAATAATACCCAAACTATAATATTTCTGAAAAAGTCCTTTGTATTTAACTCATGTCGAAAATCACTCTTTACAAACTTGAATAAAGGACAATAAAAATGATAATGACATTTTATTTTAGTCCACACAAAATTATTTACTTTTATACAGTATTTGATATCTATATTGGAGTTTGACTAAATTTGAATTTACACACTTCCAAAATGGAGATGATACACTCCCTAACAAAAGAAACTCTGTACTGAGGAATTCGAAATTGAGATCTTTAATTAAGAATGGAGAAGCTACGTCACCATCACAGCAAGTTACCTATTAATACACTAGAATCCTAGTCGGTGAATATAACCATCTTTACCCTGCAAAACGATGCCCTTACTCTTTCTTTTTTAAAAAAAATAAAATAAAATGAAAAGACATAAAATCACCATCAAAATTATCCCGAATTTGCTAAAACACACCTTAAATATGCAGGCGTCCTATTACCTCACAAAAGTTGTAAAGATTGGCCATTGTAAATGGGTAATTTTGACACGAATTTTAGCCTATGTTTGTATTCACTCAACTAACGCACGTGAAGAAGAAAGATTGGCTGCAAAAATAAATTAAAAAGTGTCACGTATAAATTTTTTTAAAATTCTTTATAAAAGGCTAAAAGCCCATCTTCTCTTCCGGTTCCCCAATCCCTATTAACATTGAAACTTTGAAAAACAAAAGACTTTGTCTCAACAAAATCATGTCGAAATGATAAGAAATGTAGAAGGGGAGGGGGCTTAATTTAAGAAGAAGAAAAAAGAAAAAGAAAGATGGGGGTGGGGGTTTGAGACTTTGAGTGAAGGAGAAATGGGAGGAAGGAGGTGAGTAGGAGAGAGAAAAGTATAAAGGAAAAAGATTTTTAAACTAAATTAATAAATATTAATTAGTTTGGTTCAAAAACATTAAAAATTGAATTTGATTCAAACATTATATATTAACATTAATTTAATATTTTTTTTTTGGTGCAAAATTCAAATACCTATTTGCAAAAGCGATCCAATTTTAATGGAATAATTATGTCTTCTCCATTTTTTAAACCAAACACGTAGGTATACCATGTCACGTGACATTCACATGATTCACTATATAAAAAAAAAGGAATCAAACATACAATTTAGGGTAAAAGGGACAACACTTTTGTCTTATAGTTGACATTATTATATGTGAAATTAGCGTCGCCTATGGCTTATTCCTAGAGCTATAATTTCTGTTAATTTGTTTCTTGCTTATCATAAGTCAGAATCAAACAGAAGTATGCGCATCGGCTCTGCGGCTTTAAATATCCCACCAGTTATTAGATAAAAAAAAAAAAAATCAAACATAAGTTTCTTTTTAATTAAGAAACTAAAAAATACACAAACTTACAACTTAAGTTTCACTTATTACAAAAAATCTTATCTCTTCAAACATATTACAAAAATTTCATTTTTCTCTGAAAATAAATATACCTAGCTTCTAATATATGTCGGCTCTGTTATGTATATGAATCGCCTTTGTTATGTATATGTCGGCCTTATTATGTATATGTCGGTCTTGTTAGTACTTGTTATGTGTATGAATCGGCTTTATTATGTATATATCGGTCTTGTCATATACAAAGGTTTCTATGTATATGTAGGCCTTGTTATGTATATGAATCGGGGAGACAGAGTAAAGTAATTAAGGAAGTGAAAGAAAGTGTAAATAATTCTAATAAGGTTGAGATTTATGTTATTTTTACATTAAGAAAAGGGCGTAACTTGATACTCCTTTTATTCTATTTTATGTGTAAACATTTATGATCGAGCACAGAGTTTAGAAAATAAGTAAATTTTGTGAAGTTTATCAAAAAAGTTTTTTAAAAAAGTAAAAAATAATACTATCTTTGGAATTCGATAGGACCAATAGAGTAAAAGAGAAATTGTGCCTTTAAATAATTTTTTTTTAAAAAAAACTTCAATAGCCGGAGTCGTTGCCACCTCTGCCACAGTCTCTGCTCTTCGGATGAACATTCTGTGGTGAACACTTTGTCCACACCGAATACATGATCTTTTATTAGACTTCTTTAATGTATATGCTTTATTACTTTCTTCTTCTTTTTAATTTCAAAATAAGAACTTGATTTTTTTTCCTTCAAGTAAGACGTAAGTCCATAACATAAAATAATATGTTAGATATATTATTATTGGCAAGTTGCTTTCAAAGTTTCAATGAAGTTCATCCTTTTGTGTTAGATATATTAATGCCTGAGCTTTCCTTGTACAGTCTGCCTTCATCTTTGAGGTTTTGAGCACGTCCACCAATATGCGGGCATCAAAGTGCATAACTATGTATTCTCATAAGCCTCTATTTCGTATAGTAAAATATATTTATCATCCTCAATTTTGTGCTAACTGTAGCACCTACAATCACGGATTAGATATTTTTGTTGGGTTCAATTGGACGTGGGAATGGAAAATGGAGGAAATTCTTGGAGGAAAAGTGAGTTCACACTTAAAGAAAAGTATATTTCTCCCACGGGAAGAAAACAACTTTATTGCGTTTTTATTAAGAAACACTCCTTCAATTGGATAGTGAGGCAGAATCAAGAGGTGTCTTGTGTTGTTGCCTTTGCTCGCTTGGCTTTAGATTCAAATTTGGCAAACGATGTGATAAATATTTTAGACAAAAATTATTTGAAACTTGAAAAAACAAGTGAAATTTTTAATCCAAAAATATTTTTCCATGAATGTCATACAGACACGTGTAGAAACGCAACTCGAAAGGGACGCATCCTTTGAGGAAATGTTTCGAAAAAGGGGTAACTGTGTTGCTTCCTTTCCGAAGGAACAGTTGATGACTATAAATAGCTGAACTAATTTTAAGTACTAAAAAACACTCTTCTTCATAAAAAAAAAATCTTTGTGATCATCAGCCGTTGAGTGTGTTCGAAGAAACGTTTGAGGTACCGTTGCATTCAGATTGTGAGCCATTTTATCCTAGGGGAAAAATTTTTGTAACCTTAGGTACTTGAGGGGAATTAATTCCTTAAGGACACTCCGTGAAATCGGAGGACTTGGTTCTACTTCTACTTCATCTTGTTTCTTTTAAATAAACTTACTTCCTTGGCAGTTCATGTTGAACTTGTGTTGAAGGTGTTAAACTTCAGTGTTGTTCTCAAAATTATTTTGAACTTAAAGTGAAGTGAATTGCACAAACATACATATTGTATACCCGAATACAACAATTTTTTGATGCTAACTTTTTATTAATCACCAAAGTGTTTCAATACAATCCAATTGCTAGCTACACGTACACAGCTTGCTATACATCTCATAATAGGAATCTCAAAGAGCAAATCTAGAAATTTAGGCTACGAATTAAATTACCTTGTGAATACTGGGTCCGGCGGGGTGGGGGCTCTAACACAAACAACATAGACAATCTCATCAGTCATCAGCAATGGTTTCACATGTTCGACTTTGTTTCTCAAAAATCCTCATGTTTCTTTCGATCCTGATGGCATGTATGACTTCTGTACTTAGCATCTTGAAGATTAATGCTTGTGGTGATCTCCCCTTAGCTTTGTGAATCATCCACTGTATGTGATCAAAAATTACCTGTCAGATATATTAAAGTGGAGTGATCATCTGAAAACTACATACTCAATTGAACTTACTCCTTTAACCTTCATTTTATATAGAGAAGTATCACTACATAATAAAACAAATTCATGTATAATGTAACGAAAAAAATATATGATTTTGTTATTTTATACAACAATCGGAGAGAAAGAGAGAAAATAATGCTAGTGAATGAGGGTTCCTAGGTTTTTTTATGTGGTCCTAGAAAATATCCTAGATTTTCTTAGTGGTCCAGCGTGCATGTGTTCCCAATTAAGTATTTTTTAATTTCGGAGCCTAGGGTTTCAAAAAGAAAAAAAGAAGTAAAATTCTAAGGTAATCAAAAGGTTATCGTATGAGAATTTTAATTTTTACATCATAAGATCAGAGTACATATTTCCGTTCTAATTTTAAGTGTTTTACCTTTTAGCCCGTCTAAAGAAAATACTTTTAATTTTCATATTCTACTCGATTTATTTAAGACTAACAGATTCAAAAAATATATACTACATACATCTTTAATTAAAATTAAGAGACTAAAAATTTTCTCCTATTTTCTTAAAAATCGTGCCTATTCAAAATTAAGACAGTACTTAAAAGAGAGTAATACATAATTATTTGTTTAATTTTTTCTACATAATTGTAAAACTTAAAGTTGCAAGTTTTACGTAAATTTTAGTTCATAATAGTAAAACATAAAACTGAAAGTTTATTACTATAACATGCGAACATCTTTTCTCTCGTGCCCGATTTAGTATCTCTCACATTGATATCTAATTGAATAATAATTGATATGTCATGTATATTTTATCTTCAGAAGATTGCCAGCTTAAAAGTTTATCAATTCAAAAATAGAGTTTGTATTAATTTTATGAAAGATATAGAAGACTAAACTAGTGCATTTGTACCAGTCCATTATTGCAGTAAATTGGCAAAGAAGATAAGGCTGGCATGAGATTGAGTGATCTGTCAAAAAGTTCACTTTGATAAAAATCGACATAAGAGTCGTACGTTGTGCGCCCATGAACGAATATCCAAATACTAAACCACATTTATAGAGAGAAACATACCCAGTATAACACATGGGATAGTCACTTAACACATTGTGATAGTTAAATCCAAGTAGGGGTTTGATGAAAGTTATTATATGTTTAAATTAAAGTACCTAATATTGCTTGAATTTAGTTGCATCACCATAGAATTTTCAAAACAAAAAGTAAGAATTCTCACTGCGTTTAAAATAGCAAGATCTATTATCTCATATAATACTCACCACCCCTGCCAAATTTTTTTTTTTTTAAATATAGCATATATGATCCCTTAAGAAAAGGGATCATGTTGGATAGAAAAATGCAACAGATTGTTTTTAGTGAATTTATCCTTTGAAGCCATGCACTAAGATAAGATGAATTACAAATGTGTCAATGAATCACAGCCCTTTGAATTAAATTTGCCTATGAGTGATATATGATGCTTTTGATATTAGTCGCTATCAAACAAATGGACTGTTGCATTGAGGCGTAACCTTATTCCCTTGATAATATAATTTGGTTATAAATACCTGAGCTGGCTTAACCAATCCATACATCCTCATTATCTATCCTACCATAATAAAATGATGAGAATGAGAGAGCCCACAATTAGCCTTTTGGTTCTTGCTTTGTTCCTCCTTAATGTCTCTGCCGAGCCATCTCTTCCCTTTGATCTCCCAACCAATGAAACCTTATTTGGCCTTGAAGTATTTCAAGGTAATGCATCAGCCCTGACGTATGTATCCACGGGGACGATGTGGAATGCAAGCTGGTGGGGGAACATGTCCTAATGGAGTTTGTTGTAGTATCTACGGCTGGTGTGGAACCACATCAGACTATTGTTCCCCTGGAAGATGGTCAGAGTCAATGTCCAGACCCGTACCCAGAGGGACGATGCGGATGGCAAGCTGGTGGTAAACTATGTCCTAATGGAGCGTGCTGTAGTTACAGTGGTTGGTGTGGAACAGCACGACTCTCTTGTAGAACTGATTTCTGTCAAAGCCAATGTGCAACCCCGTTCCCACGGGGACGATGGGGATGGCAAGCTGCTGGTAGAGGATGTCCTAATGGAGTGTGTTGTAGTGTCTCTGGTTGGTGTGGAAACACATCAGACTATTGTGCTCCCGATAAATGTCAAAAACAATGTAAAACACCATTCCCACCCCCACCTTCACCCTCACCTCCACCTCCCTCCCCACCCCCACCATCACCGCCACCTCCATCCCCATCCCCGCCCCCACCCTCACCTCCACCTCCACCTCCACCTAATTTCCCACCAGGACGATGCGGAAGGCAAGCTGGTGGTAGATTATGTCCTAAGCGAAAGTGTTGTAGTAGATGGGGTTGGTGTGGAACTACGCCAGAATATTGTGCTGATAAAAATTGTCAAAGTCAGTGCAGAAATTATCTAACCTCATCCGCCAAGAATGATATGGGAGGTCTTGGAAGCTTCTAGCTCAACGTTGTCTAGATATGCTAGAGGATGTACTTTTACTCCTTTGTTGGGACTTGTGAAGTGATCAAATATTATTGTGTGTAATGACTAATGATAATGCATATTAATGCATTCAGTAATATAATAAATAAAGGACTTTCGTCTAAATCAAAATTGCAAAAGGGGTTCATTATTGGTTAGCACAGTCGAAAAAGTATTATCATAGAATATAAGTCTTATAATTATTCTACTACTACTGTTTTAGTTACCCCTTCTGTGTTCCATAAATTCTGATGATATTTCCACTCCTTAGCTAGAGGTCGACATAGGATTTACTTATGAAATGTGGTTTGTAATTCGTGAAACTTTTTATTAATTTTTCCTAATTATAACACATGGTAAACATTCAGAGACGTACGTCAATATTTTTTAGGCTTAACCTGGGAAGATCATCATATCTTGAAAGTGAAAACAAGGTTTTGAGCGTTTTTCAAATTTGAACTCAATTTCAAATAACACTACTTCAAGTTGTATTTGAAACTTTCATGATCAAAGACTAATTTTCAAATAAAACAGAAAAAAAGTAAAAAATTCTCATGGTCAAACAGATTCTTAGTAAAATATATTGATCTCCATATAGCTCCGGGGAGCTATGGATCATCTCTTCCGCTCCTGAACAGTGTTGTGGCCGCTGGGTTTTAGTGAAAACAAGGATTGATAAAGCGACTGAATGCAAGTAATTTTATTAATGCATATGAAATGCAAAATTATCAATTTTTTATGAGTTATTTATGAATTGTATACAATCTTGTTGTAATTGTATTAAATTTCCAAAAAACAACATGGGCAAAATATACATAGCTCATATATATAATTTTTATATAGTTTTCATACACGGAAAATGTGAACGAGATTCTAAGCCTTAAAACGAGATATGGATAACTTATACGATTTAAATAGTTTTTATACATGAAAATTGTGAGCAAAATGTTAGTCTTTAGTGAAATTAATATATTTCGTACTATTTGTATACAGTTTTCGTACATGAAAAGTGTGAGCAAAATTTTAACCTTTGAATGAAATTCAAAGGACGATTTCATACACGGTTTAAAAAAAAACTTCTGCTATGTTTGGTAAATGAAGATCTCCTACTACGTTTGCTAAATATGAGTCCAATTTCGTACGTATAGAAAATCCTCCTGGTATAACTTCCTGCTGCCAAGAGCTGAAAGCCCTTTAGCTAAGCCCAAAAAATAAATCCATATTGTAGGAAGTCCATCATGGACTGTCCATGGTGTTGGATATATTAGAAATGATCTGCTGAAGTTAGTGGCCCCTTTCAAAATTAGAAATTAAAGCAATACATTACCGCAATTCGACTACTAGAATATGTGGACATTACTTTATCAGGTAGTACTTCATTTGCTCTGTTCAACGTTACTTTAACCCAAATTGATAATTATATATATATATAATAATAACAAAAACAACAAACCCAGTGTATTCCCACCAAGTGGGGTCTGGAGAGGGTAAAATGTGGGCAGTCCATACCGCTACCTCCGAAGAAGTAGAGAGGCTGTTTCCAATAGACCACCGACTCAAGAACAAGGTCGTAGTAATACATGAAACGGGATGGGTGGCATAACCGAAATAAGAAATAAGAAATAAGAAAAATAGCAATAAGAGAGATACGAAGTAAGAGCAATATGAAAATAAGAAATAAGAAAAGGACACCCACCTAGTAGCAGTATACACTAGCGGCTCCTACCAATGGACAGAGTCCTGGGATTACTTACCCGGCTACACAAGAGCTCCCTAACTACTAGTTACAACCCACACACGCACTAGCTTTCTACCCTTATCAGTGACCTCCACACCTTTCTATCTAGGGTCATGTCCTCAGTAAGCTGTAACTACTCCATGTCATCTCTAATCACCTCTCCCTAGTATTTCTTCGGCCAACCTCTACTCCTCCTGAAACCATCCAAAACTAGCCTCTCACACCTACGAACTGGGGTATCCGTGCCCCTCCTCATCACATGCCCAAACCATCTTAGCCTTCCTTCCCGCATCTTGTCTTCCACCGAAGCCACCCCCAACTTCTCCCAGATAATCTCATTCCTAACTCTATCCCCTCTAGTAAGTCCACACATCTAATGTTGCATTCTCATTTCCGCTACCTTCAATTTTTAAATGTGGGAATTCTTAACTGGCCAACACTCTACACCATACAACATGGTCGAACAGACAGCCACTTTGTAGAACTTGTCTTTAAGCTTTAGGGGCACCTTCTTATCACACAACACTCCCGAGGAGAGCCTCCACTTCATCCAACCTGCTCTAACACGTTTAGAGACATCCTCATCAATCTTGTTATTCCCCTGAATCATAGACCCAAGATACTTAAAACTATCCCCCTTACAAACATCCTGAGAATCCAACCTCACTACCACTTCGTCCTCCTATTTCAAGTCACTAAACTTGCATTTCATATACTCCGTCTTGGCCCTACTCAACCTGAACCCCTTAGATTTAAGGGTTTGCCTCTAAACGTCCAATTTTTCATTCACATCCCCCGCGTCTCATCAATCAGCACTACATTATCGACAAATAACATACACCAAGGCACTTCATTTTGAATACTCTCTGCGTTAACACGTCCATTACCAACGCAAACAGAAATGGACTGAGAGTCGATCCTTAATGCGACCCTGTCTAGACCTAAAAATATTCTGAGTCACCTCCCTCCGTCCTCACTCGAGTCTTCCCTCCATCGTACATGTTCTTAATAGCTCTTATGTACGCCGTCGGGACCCCCGTCACCTCCAAGCATCTCCAAAGAACCTCCCTAGGGACTCTGTCATACCTCTTCTCCAGGTCGATGAACACCAAGCATAAATCCCTCTTCCTTTCCCTATACTGCTCCACCAATCTCCTCTCCAGGTGGATTGCCTCTGTCGTTGAGCGACTGACATAAATCCAAACTGATTCTCCAAAATGGACATAGAGTGACTCAATGTTCATAGAGTGACTCAATAGATTAATACTCCTATAGTTGTTGCAATTTTGAATGTCACCCTTGTTTTTATATAATGGAATCATCATACTCTATCTCCAAGCCTCAGGCATTTTCGCAGTCTCAAAAATGCCATTAAACAAATTAGTCAACCACTTTAAACCTGCTCCACCAGTATACTTTCAAAAATCCACCGAACTTTCATCAAGCCCCATCGCCCTACCCTTCCGCATCCTAGTGTCGCGCTCTATTTTGAACCGGTCAAAACAACACATGACGTATAGTGACGTTTAATGACTCTTGGGTTTAAAAAAATTATGTTTTAGAGTCGCCACCTAACTTTTAGGAAAAATTAGAAAAAAACATTTTTTATTTGAAAACTCTGTTTGGTCTATCGAAACATTTTTGAGATTCTGAGTAAGGGTTTTGGTTACTCGAGAGGAAGGTGTCAGGCACCTCTCAAAGCCTATCCGAAGATAGTCCTTACACTTAGTTTATAAAAACGTTAAGAAAAAAACTTTTATTTGTTATTTGCTTAAAATGGTGATAGTGAAAAAAACTTTTTTTTATTTATTAGTTTGAAGAAAATTTAAGATATAATGAACATAACGCTACCATGTATGACGAAGTAATATAATTATCGCAAAATATATGTATGAGTATTTTTAGAATACGAAAGAGTGATAGTGTACCTTGTACGTGGTAGCGAAGACATGTATATAGCTCAGATTTTCTTAAAAATAAGTTAAAATTAACGGGTGTTCTCTTTTGTAAAATCTAAGTTTTAGCAATGCATTTTCTTACTAGATTAGTTATAAATCTTTTAACTTTATTATCGCATTTTAGGAAAGACGTGGAGGTTACTATGCTAATTTTATTCGAGATATTGATAATGAGCTTTTCAAAAGAATTAGCCGATTATGATAAAAATATATTTTCCTTAGCGATAACCAAGTGTTATTTGCAAAAATGTGATAAAGTTAATTCATTTTTAAAGGTGATTTGCGAATGTTAGAATAATGTATATAAACACAATAATCAAATAATGACACTTTAAATAATTTTAAAAAAGATAAGAATACTCAAATATCAATTCAAGTATCAAAAACTACTTATCATGACATGGATAATAAGAAAGAAGAAAGGCTAAAGAGATACTGAACTCCAAAAGAAGTTTTGGCTTTTAATTTGCGCGACTCCAAAGCTCTGTGATTCTAGTAGCGTTTGACCTGATTCCGTCGCGGAACTTCTCAACTCCCCAGTTCACAAATAAAATAAAGGAAAGATATGGATTAGTGGCTAGTCCAAAGATGATGAAATAGTATATGATATGAGCAAATTAAATAAAGGCATGGCAGAGGCATGTTTCAATGCTAGCATTAAAGCTTTAGTAGTCAAAAGTTTTCCCCACCTTTTAATTAATCAAGTAGCAAAACCAGTCAATTTAATAGTCAGAGACACCTAATTTTGACTCGTCCTTTTTCCTTTAATTACTTTTTTGATACTTCTTGGTCCTAAATAATTTTCAAAAATTAAATAAAAATAATATTTGGTATTTCTATTTCTATTTCTACAAGTTTTAATAAAAAAGAAATTTATTTTCATTTATAAAATTATTTTAATTGAATATAATTAAATATTTTTTGATATCAAAATCATAAATATATATCTTTTGATAGTCGCATCCACATTCTTTCTAACTTTATTTTTTGGGGCAGTATTGTGACCTTATATGTATATTTTTATTACGCAAAATATACCTTTATAAGATGTACATATATTTTTATTATGTTCTTATTTTTATGTATTTTATTATAGTCTTATATATACGTGTATATATGCATTTTGTTAATAGGAAAGTCACAAAATATTAAGTTAGATGTCTGTACAAATTATGTCTGTAAACTAAAAAAAAATATTTTTTTAGAATATCAGGAAGCATCGATAAATTTAATTTCAATAGAAAAAGAGTATTCGGGCTAACAATAATCCAACTTTCTTTTTTATTTTATTTTTTTCATCCAACCTCAACTCTTATATTATAAATTTCAGCCAAGAGCCCGGATATCAGCCCGAGTCAGTATAATTTTTATGCCAGCTTCGTCATTCCACCTTAACGAATATAATTTGACCCGATCTGTCGATTTATTTTGAATCCGAGGGATCTCGAATTTTCAAATATTGATATATATATATATATATATATATATAT
>NC_061113.1:257183056-257231433 GCF_002878395.1 Capsicum annuum
TTATAATTTACCTTTTTATATATTTTTAAAATTTAAACTGTTTCGATCAAATATCGAACGGATAAAAAATAATCAATTCTTAATCAATTTTTTGTGTATTTGTTTATATATAATCAATATGTGCAAGATCAGTGCATTAAATAAAAGAGTTCACGCGTCTGCTTTTGACAGAAACACATGTAACTCTCTTCCCAAAACAATGTTTAGTTTGGATCAACTCAAACTTGTTTAATTTTTTTAAGCTTCAAAATATGTAGGATTAGCTTCCTCCGAAATCTTTCGTCCATTTAACTTTTCTAGGTATAGTAACACATATTATTCCACCATTCATTTTATTTTCACGAACCAATAGTTTTCTTTTAAAAAATATATATATAAAAAAGATTGAAAGGGCAAACCAATAATTCCTTCTAAAATAAAAGAGCAATCATTTTGTCCTAAGCATAAACCTGTTGGCGAAGTTTTTTAAAAAAAAAATAAAAAAATTCAAAATGACTAACTCCAACTTTCTTTCAAATATTAATTAGTTGCTCAACCCCTATTAACTGGAACTTTGCTTAACCCCTATTAATTGGAACTTTCAAGTAACTAACTAACGATGCTAATTAGTCAAACCATTTTTGATCTTATAATTAACTCGCTCACCAAAAGATGTGATTTAGTTTTATTTTAATACCGTTCAGATATTTGACACATTTCTTATTTCTTAATATTATTTTGAGTTCTCCCTGATTTAAAAATCATCTAACATACAAGGTATATATGTTCATCCACTACCATGTACAAGGTACATCGTATTATTTTCACAACAATTATTTTACATCATATCTATTATTACCATTATTTATGTCATAATATTTGATATTGTTTCAATTATTATTACTATTATTATTATTATTATTATTATTATTATTATTATTATTATTATTATTATTTTGTTACGCTTGCATATTATAACAATTTATTTCTAATCTAAATCAATTCAAGTTTCACAAGTTAAGTAAAATTTTACATTTTTTTTCATACTTCCAAATATTATTCATATTGGCCTTTTGTCTTAAATTATTCCACGCGTTAAAATACTTCTATAAATTTTATCCACCCAATTTTGTACATATAAAGATAATAAAGTTTTCCCATTATTTTGTCCAAATCATAAAAATAAAAAGCTATTTTCATATCTTAAAATATTCATGTAACATATATACATATGAGATTATTGTATTATTTCCTTGTACATGGTAGCATTATGTTTGTTATACTTTAAGTTTTATCTCTTTTCATACAAAATAGCAAGAAGAAAATAATAATAAAAGTTTTCTTATCACCATTTTCGCAAATGAATAAAAGCAATAATTTTTTCTAAACTAAGTGTAAGGACTATCTTCGAATAGGCTCTGAGGGGTACCTAACACTTTCCCCTCGAGTAACCCAAAATTCTTATTTAGAATCTCTAAAACGTTTTCGATAGACTAAGACAGAGCTTTTACAATAAAAAATGGATTTTCCTAATTTTCCCTAAAAAAGTTAGGTGGCGACTCTAAAAAAAATAATATTCAAATCCCAGGAGTCACGACACGCCACCATACGTCGTGTGCTATTTCGACCTGTTCGAAATAGGGCATCGACAGAATGGCGACTCTACTGGGGATTTTATGAATTTAGATTTTAACCTTAACAGGCTAAGTTTAGAATTTTTATGCTTTATTATGTTATGTGCTTTACGTATCTTTATATCATGCTCTGTGTGAAAGGACGCAAGCCAAATTCAAACTTGCGTTCCTTATTTGTTTGTACAACACTACTTGTTACCACTTTATCACTTGCATTTTCCTACTGAGTCTATAGCGGTACACAATTCACACGTTGTGGTTCACATGGGGGGTGTATCTACACTCCCCAAACCTTCTTTGGATTTCTTAGTTTTAGAGTTAGTGCAATTAGGTTAATGTACCTTCTCGCAGCTATTTAGTCCCACTCTCAAACATTTAGGAAAAATTCTTACTCTAGAAATAGGTCATGTCGTATAAACCTTAGGCGTGATGGTCCAAGGCATCGGCATCGCAATTAGGAAACCACCTTTTTGTCAAAGGTTGCAAACCTATCGACATATTTTATGTGATGATTGATGTTGACGATCTAAACTAAAACACATAATGGATTTGAGATAAACGACTTACTATACCTTCTTCTTTTCTTACCAGATGAATATCAACCAAAATTTGTCAAACATCCAAATGGTCATCTCTTCCCCTGTTAGCCTACAAAATTGGTGAGGAAACATCCGTGTGGCATATGGTGCGGAAGTTCGGGAACATTTAGGGGCTCTATTGTCATTAATGAGGGTTCGAGCCAATAAGACCCTCATTACACTATTGACGGAGTTCTGGGACCCAAACATAATGAACTTCAGGTTTTTGGACTTCGAGATCACCCCTACCTTAGAGGAAGTCAGGGCATTTGCTGAGCTTCCACTTCAAGTGAAGCTGCCGGTACTCCCATCACCTGTAAGGAAGGAGGATTTCCTGAGGCTTTTGGGATTAGATATATTTTCTTCACTAAAAAATATGGAGGATGGAAAGGTAAAACTGGATTACCTTTTTAGAAGATTCGGCCGCGTGGAGAATTATGACGAGCACAGGAATGAGTTTGTTTGAACTCGCAGACAATGGGTGCATATGCGACCAAGGGTCTTCATCTTGGCATTTTTAGGAATCATGATTTTCCCAATGAGATGACATTATGTTGACATTAATATTCTGCCGGTGGTAATGAATGTCTTTGCAGATCCATAGAGGCTCACATTAGTGCACATAATACTTGCAGAGGTATTTTGGTCGTTATCCGCCTGCTCTAGGGGACATGACTTCTATGGGGGTTACAACCTACTGTTATAGGTCTAGGAGATAAAACACTTCTATCGTCTCCTTTCATAAATGGACTATACGATCGATGCATGCAGCCGCATCCAAAGTCATGAGGATCGCTTAAGGTATTGGATCGCGCCACCTGGAGAGGAGGAGTGGCGCGAGTTTTTAACCAATCTTACTGGGATTCCATACAATGAAAGTACTCTTGGATGGGGGGATATGCCTTCATCAGAACTAGGCATCTGTACTTTATTGAGCTAATTGGGCTACGTGGTATCCAACCATATGCACCTCTGCGGGTTCTTAGACAATTTGGTATCATCCAGGATATCGCGTTTTGGTCCACAATAGTACTTTATGAAGATGGTTATGGTACTTTGATTCCAGCTGCACGAGTGGCAAACCTGCAAATGGAGTGGGATTACACGGTTATGTTGAAGATAGAAGGAGAGAAATAGTCCACACTAGAATATTATACCTGGCACACCACCGTGAGTCACGTAGCCAGATCGAGCGAAGATGGTTTTCGAGGACTACAGATCCTTGGTGGGTCCAATGGGTTAAGAAAGAGTTGCTTCCCTGCATGGATCTCACTATACCTATGTATAACCAAATAATCCCAAGTTCTGTTGATTATCTAATTCCAGTGATCAAGGAGGATCCTGAAGAAGATCTAGAGGAAAACCCAGAGGAGGAGGAAGAAGAAAAAGACCCCGAAGAAGACCATAAGAAAGACCCAGAATGGATGGATGAAGACCCTCAGGAAGGCTCGAAGATAGGCTCCAATATTTATGATCCCGAAGACGGAGGGGTGATAAATGTAGACTCAGTACCTGATCATGACTTAGAAGGATCCCCGGAGTACCATCCAAAATCCTATTTTAATGAGGGCAGAGATGATGATGATGATGCCACCTGGCCTTAGACTTCCTGTCCTATTGTACTTTTATACTCCCCAAAAAGAGCCACATGGCCCACCCCATTGTAAGCCCTTATGGCCATCCTTTCACTTTCTTTCAAGCTGTCATTGATCTATTTTGATGTCACCTTTTGAAACACCATTGTTCAATGAAATTTGTGATTATTCTCAAATCCAAATGTGTTTAAATAGACCGTTTATCATCAAATTGATTGAAACGTAGGCCTACCTCTGGAGAAAAAGAGGCTCTATATTAGGACGCGTTTAGATGTTGCCAACTTGGTGTATATATATGTTACTTACTTGTTACATTTTCATTATTGCCGAAACTAACATAGTTCCTTTTTGCTTTTTCTTCTCTTCCTTTCTTTTGTTTATTAATCCCCCCCAAAAAAAGTTGATTTGTGTCGACTGGAAAACTGGCGGAATCCTAATACAACCTTTGATCAAAAGACAAAATAACTAACAGAGACAAGGGCGCGATGATCCTAGTGGATGATACCGAGAGCTCTCAAAGGCCTTCAGATACTCAGAATGATAATCAAATGGCCAATACGGAACAGGATATCGAGGTCCTAAAACAAGAACTCCATCAAATGCGGGATCTAACCAAGCTTACAATAGCTAACTTTCCCACTCAGCCACAGGCTCTAAGTATTAAATTACCTCCAAGCGCTTCCGCTAACCAAGCAAGTATACCACATGCTCAAGCACCACCTGTTTTCCAACCCATTGCTAGAACGGCACCTGGTTATCCATTTCCTACTCTTAACTTTACTGTTCCGATCTATCCGGAGATGTAGCACATACCCGAGGAACATGTTACTTATGAGATACATGTGCCACCTGTATACGCTACCGAAGCTCCTACCTTCGCAACATCTGTGACTTTTAAGGTTCCATATGAGGCTGATCGGTATGTGGGGTTAGGAGAAGATGTCCAATCGAGTGAAGAAGGGTCGATAGCAGCCCAACTTGAGAGTCTAAAGAGAGCATTCAAAAACATGTAAGTCACTAGAGGGACTGAAAGTTTGGACTACGACGACTTATTCATTCATCCTGACATCGACATGCCAGAGGAATACAAACCACCAAAGTTTTATGTGTTTAACGGAAAGGGTGACCAGCATGCGCACCTGAGGGCTTACTGTGACAAGTTGGTCGGGGTAGGAAGGAATGAGAAGTTGAGAATAAAGTTGTTCATTCGGAATTTGTCGGGAGAAGCTTTGACTTGGTACACCCGACAAGACCCTCGTAAGTTGCATGATTGGCGGGAAATGGCTGAGGATTTCATGAGTCACTTTAGATTCAACATTGATATTGCCCCAGACAGGTTCTCATTGGCTAACATACAGAAGAAGCCGTCCGAATCATTTCAAAAATATGCATGGCATTGGAGGACCGAGGCTGCAAGGATACAGCCTCCACTGGATAAAAGTGAGCTCTCCAAATATTTTATCCGAGCACAAGAGGGTGTTTACTTTGACAAGATGATGTCGATTATGGGCCAAAAGTTTGCAGAATTAGTCAAAATAGGAGATTTCATAGAAGGCATCAAGTCGGGGAAGATCCAATCTATGGCTGCATTACAAGCTGCGAGTAAAGCCATGCAGACTGGTTCCATTAATGGTAACAAGAAAAAGAGGGAAGACGTCTCAGCCGTCACACCATACTACCGACCTAGAAATTCTTCCCATCATTACCCTAACAATCCTCAAGTTATTGTGCACGTCCCAGTGTACAATACTCAACCGCATTATAATCAACCTCGAGCTCCAGCATACCAGAATCCACCAAGACCATACACCCCTGTCCAAGCACCAACTCACCAAAATAGACCAGCCTATGCACCCAGACAATTTCCAAACTTTGAAGCCATAAATACCTACACCTACACACCAATTGTAGAACCTTTAGCCCAGTTGTTTGAAAAGTTGAGGGTTGTTGGTTTGTTGAATCCAATTGATGGAAAGGCCCCTGATCCGACTTCTCGAAACTTTAACGATAGAAGACTGTTACAGCTTAAAGAATCAAATTGAGTCTCTGATAAGAAGGTGTATCGTCAAATGCACCACCAGGTCAGAAAGGTGTTATGCACCAGAGAAACCAAATCGTGGAGTTCTCCTGAAAGATCAAAACCCAAGGAGAAATATCACAGATACTGATCTGCAGAATTTTGGAAGAAAATGCAGCCCAAGGACTATTCGGTCGAGAATCAGCTCAAGAAGACACCAACCCACATATCCGTCATATCTATGCTTATAAGTTCTGAATCCCATAGAAATGCTTTGATGGAAGTGTTATCTGGGATTAGCATACCAAAGGAGAAGACTAGCGAGACTTTGGCCACAGCAATCAGGCGAGTGGTAGAGGCAAATAAGGTCTCTTTCCATGATGATGAGTTACCGCCAGAAGGGGCTACACATAACAAAGCGCTTCATATTGCGGTCAGATATCATGTCAAAATTGTGAACAAGATCTTGATCGGTGGTGGTTCAGATTGCAATATTTGTCCATTCTCCACTTTAAGGGATTTGGGTATGAGTATAGAAGATATAAGGGAGAGTCGGGTGAAGGTTAGAGCCTTTGATGGGTCGCAAAGGAGTGTCATCGGGGAAATTTACTTAACACTGCAGATAGGACCATCAGAATTTCCTATCCTATTTCAGGTCATGGATGTGTCATCTAGCTACAACCTGTTGCTGGGGAGGCCATGGGTCCACATGGCAAGAGCCATTCCTTCCACTCTCCATCAATGCATGAATTTTGAATGGGGTCGCACAGAAATTACTGTCCATGGAGAACTCAGTCATCCCATTTATTCTGTCAATTCAGTCCTATTTATTCTGTCAATTAAGTCCCAGTCACCGAGGAGTTATATGGAGCCATTTTTCATACTCTGGAGATCATGCAAGCAGCAAAGATCAATGAGAAAGTAATGCCAGCTGAAGCAAAAATGTCGAATGCTGAAAAGATGGTTGCCTCAGAGATGTTGAAATATGGGTATCATCCCAAGATAGGACTAAGACCCAGAGCCGATGGTATAGTCGAGCCAATCCAGTTAAAGCAGCAGAAGGGTACTACAGGGCTTGGATACGAGCCAATTTCTGGAGTAGCCTGCAGTAAAGAATTTGGAATAATAATATTTGTGCCAGCCTAAGTCTTGGTTTCAGAACAAACAGATGATGAAGATATCACAGAAGGAATAGAAAATTTATTTGTGGTCGTGATTGAAGAAGAATCGGAGATAGCTTTTAAGAAGCTCACCATCCGTGATGCCGAGCCTGGTGAAGCCTTGCAGAATTGGACCATCAGCCCATCCTTGTTTCGTCAGGAGTCTTTGTAGTGTGGGACTGTTGTTGTTTTAAAAATAAATTACTTGCATGACCAATTGAGGCTTGAATCATGCTGAAGCTTTTTTGCCTCTTGTCAAAGCCCAGTGCTTTTGTTAATAAAAGTCCTTATTTTCAAAACTTATTTTCCTATTTTCAATATCTATTTACTTTACTTGTTTTATATACTTTTCAGCATAAATGTTAACAAAAATTCTCGTTCCATGATTATGACATGTAATAAATCCGTTGAGCAAAATGCAAGCGATGAACAAGATTACAAAGAGTACGATGAGAGCATGATACCTAAAAACCTACCTCAGGATATCGAGAAACTTGAGAGTCAAAAGAAGCCTAATATGGATGAGACTAAAGTCATTGATTTGGGTGATGAAGAAACAACAAAGGAAACACGAGTCAGCACACACTTGGAGGCTGAAAGAAAGCAGGAATTGATAAGTCTTCTCAAGCAATACATTGATGTGTTTGCTTGGTCTTACGATGACATGCCAGGTTTAAGCACTGATATCATCTCGCATCAACTTCCGACTAACCCCGCGTGTCCATCAGTGAAGCAAAAAATGAGGAAATTCAAGCCCGATTTGAGTTTGAAAATCAAGGAGGAGGTGACCAAGTAGATAGAAGCCAATGTCGTGAGGGTCATGACTTATCCCACCTGGTTGGCCAATATCGTGCCCGTACCAAAGAAGGACGGAAAGATAAAAATATGTGTAGATTATCCAAGGCTAGTCCAAAAGACGATTTCCCCCTCCCAAACATCCACATTCTTATTGATAATTGTGCGAAACATAAGTTGTAGTCGTTTGTTGATTGTTTCGCGGGATATCATCAAAATTTGATGGACGATAATAATGCAAAAAATAGCCTTCATCACACCGTAGGGAGTATACTGCTACAGGGTAATGCCGTTTGGACTCAAGAATGCCGGTGTAACTTATATGAGGGTCATGACTACTCTTTTCCACAATATGATTCACAAAGAAATCAAAGTGTACGTGGATGATGTCGTCATCAAATTTAAAAAGAGTTCGGACCATTTAGATGATTTAGGAAAGTTTTTTAAAAGGCTTCGAAGGTACGACCTAAAGTTAAATCCAGCTAAATACGCTTTTAGAGTCCCTGCAGGAAAGTTATTGGGATTCATCGTTAGTAGGAGAGGTATAGAGTTGGATCCGTCCAAGATAAAGGTAATCCATGACTTACCATCTCCCAAGACCAAGAAGGACGTAATGAGTTTCTTGGGAAGACTCAATTACATCAGTCGGTTCATAGCCCAATCCACGATCATTTGTGAACCAATATTCAAGTTATTGAAGAAGGATGCCGCCACCGGATGGACTGAAGAATGTCAGAAGGCTTTTGATAAAATGAAGGAGTATTTGTCTAACCCACTAGTATTGGTTCTACCAGAACCAGGAAAGCCATTACTGCTATATCTATCTGTTATGGATAATGCATTTGGATGTGTGTTAGGGCAGCACGATGATACAGGGAGGAAAGAGCAAGCCATTTACTACCTGAGCAAGAAGTTCACACCGTACGAAGCTAGGTATACATTGTTGGAACGGACTTGTTGTGTATTGACCTGGGTTGCGCAAAAGTTAAGGCACTACCTGTCCGCGTTTACCACATACTTAATTTCGAGAATGAATCCACTCAAGTACATATTCAGAAGCCAATGCCTACTGGAAAGTTGGCAAAATGGCAGATCTTGCTGAGTGAGTTTGACATTGTGTACGTGACACAAAAAGCTGTTAAAGGACAAGCTTTAGCTGATCACTTCGCAGAAAATCCAGTAGATCAAGATTACAGGCCACTCAAAACCTACTTTCCTAATAAAGAGGTGTTGTTCGTAGGAGAAGACATATAAGAATCATACGATGGATGGAGGATGTTTTTCGATGGAGCAGTGAACTTCAAAGGAGTCAGAACTAGAGCAGTCCTAGTTTCAGAAATAGCTCAACACTACCCAATCTCAGTGAAGATTAGGCTTCCTTGCACGAATAACATGGCAGAATATGAGGCTTGCATTCTCGGGCTTAGGATGGCTGTAGACATGGACATTAAAGAGCTATTGGTGATAGAAGATTCAGATTTGTTGATCCATCAGGTGCAAGGAGAATAAACTACCAAGAATGTCAAAATCCTTCCTTATGTGCAATGTGTTAAGAAATTGAGCAAAAGGTTTACGAAGATCAAATTCAGGCATGTCCCTCGAATTCAAAATGAGTTCGCTGATGCCTTGGCGACACTATCTTCAATGATTCAGCATCCAGATAAGAATTACATCAATCCCATCAAAGTGGAGATATACGACCAACAAGATTATTGATTCCATGTAAATGAAGATCCAGATGGAAAGCCGTGGTACTACGACATTAGGAGGTTACTTGGAGTAGGAGGATATTAAGAAAGTGCTACTGACAAATAGAAGAGGACTTTAAGAAGGATGGCCAATCACTTCTTTCTCAATGGGGAAATCCTATATAGGAGGACTCCAGACTTAGGATTGCTAGGATGTATCGATGCCACGGAGTCCACGAGATTGTTAGAGGATATACATGCAGGAACCTGTAGACCCCACATGAACGATTTTATGCTTGTGAAGAAGATTGAGAGCTGGATACTTTTGGATGACTGTGGAGAGGGATATCATTTGATTCGTCCAGAAGTGTCACCAATGTCAAGTTCATGGAGACTTTATACGAGTTCTGCCAAACAAACTCAATGTTATGGGTTCTCCCTGGCCGTTTGCTGCATGAGGAATGGATGTTATTGGGCCCATAGAGCCTCCTGCATCAAATGGACACCGTTCCATCTTGGTCGCTATCGATTACTTCACAAAGTGGGTTGAGGCCTCAACACATGAGGCCGTAATAAATAAGGTGGTAGAAGATTTTGTTCGCAACAACTTAGTCTGTCAGTTTGGAATTCCAGAGTCAATCATAACAGATAATAGAGCCAATCTTAATAGCGACCTAATAAGAGAGATTTACGAAAGGTTTAAGTTCTCTCATCAAAATTCCATGGCTTATCGACCACAAATAAATAGAGCGGTTGAAGCCGCAAACAAGACTATCAAGAGGATCTTGAGGAAAATAGTGGACGGCAATAGGGAATGGCATGAGAAGTTGCCACATGCTTTACTTGGATATCGCACCACAATCAGAACTTCTACTGGGGAAACTCCCTACATGTTGGTTTATGGGTCGGAAGCAGTGATACCTGCAGAAGTAGAGATACCTTCATTAAGAGTCATTCAGGAGGTTGGTCTAGACGACGCTGAATGAATTTGTAGCAGGATCGAGTAGTTAATGCTCATTGACGAAAAGAGATTGGATGCAGTCTGTCATGGCCAACTCTATCAAAATAGAATGATCAAGGCGTTCAACAAGAAAGTCAAGCCTCATCGATTCACACCAAGACAGTTAGTATTGAAGAATATATTTCCTCACCAAGGTAAAGCCAAAGGAAAATTTGCACCAAATTGGCAAGGTCCTTACATAGTTCACCGAGTACTCTCAGGAGGAGCAGTAATCCTCGCTGAAATGGACGGGACAGTAAGTACAAAGCCGATCAACTCAGACGCCATCAAGAAGTACTACATTTGAAGACATTAGTGCTAGTTGTTTCTTTGTACTTTTTGCATTTTTCTCTAATATAACAGAACTATGAATTATCCTGACTTCCCATGGCAGGATACATAGGCAGCCCACGTAGGGTTCGATTTCCCTTAGAAAACCCAAAAACATCATTCTTTCATGTATTTAGAACTACGCTCGACCTGTCTTGCTATGGTAGGATACGTAGGAAATCCACATCGGATTCGGTCCCTTCATATATTTACCTTTTCATTGTCTGAACTACAGCCTGACCTGATTCCACTTGGATACGTAGGCAGCCTGAGTCGGGACCGGTCATTTCATTACTTCACTTTATCTTTAGTATCGAACTAAGTTATGACCTGATTCCAATTCTTAGGATACGTAGGCAGCCTGAGTCAAGCTCGATCACTGCATTGCATTATTTCACTTTATCTTTTGTATCGAACTACGTGCGGACCTGATTTCTGTTATCAGAATACGTAGGCAACCTTTCGGTCTTACCTTTAGGAAAATCCCCTGTCGCTCGTAGTATAGCCCCAGAATATAAGCGATCTCGCCACCAGAATAGTCGTAGCATCGACAGTCAGAGCAGATCCACCCGAAGGATAAAGCTACATGGGTCACAATTAAGAAATGGAGGCTTAACGGATTTTTGAACATGTCATAATCTAAAAACGACAAAGGATTACTATATACTTAATATATACGTAATATATTTGCGAAAACATATATACACATATATATTTTTCACCATACTTTCAACTACCCCACCTACTGAGACTCAAGGCTTGGGAGTGGTTGAGCAACCGAGGGAGTGTTGGAGAATTCCGTAACTAAAGCTAGGATTCCTAAGTCGACACAAATCAACACCCCCTCCCAACTAAGAATTTTTCTTTGAGCGCAGGAAAATAGGAATTGAAAGGCTACGTCAAGTCAAGCTTTGGGATAGGATCAGGGGCATCATGCGGCTTACCACCACGGCAAGAGCCAAATATTCTTCCCTCCCTTTATTCTCTTTACATACATTGATACTAATCCTCACAAGCTCTAACAGTTTTATTCGAATTCTTCTGCAGGTACATTTTGAAGACCCGGGTCAAAAACTAAGAAAAGAGGATCCTCATAGGAAGATTAGGTTATTTACTTGTCCCAACAAAACTCTACCAATCGGAGCCAACCACCTGGCTGCATCGAATAACTTCGCTAATTGGAGAATCATCGTCTAACTACCCCGAATAACTCCGCAAATTAGAGAGTGTCGTCTGACTTCAATAAAGTCAAGCTTCCGTATTTCAAAGGACTGTATAGAAGCAAACAAGTCGAGTTTTCGCTTTTTGAGGAATGTATATAAGCAAACAAAGTCGAGTTCCACATTCCAAAAATTGTACATAAGCAAGCAAAGTGATCCTCTGCCATATCAGAGGATGCAAATAAGCAATACGACTCTCTGCCATATCGAGAGTTGTGCACCAGCAAGGGGGACGTCCCGCCACAAATCAAAGAATGTATACAAGCAAAGCAACACTCCGCCATATCGGAGAATCGCATTTCAAGCAAACAAAGCACAACCTGCCAATCAGAGGCCCACACCATAGCAAGCATACGAGAAAGCCACTATCATAATAGCATCAAGTTCCAGCAGCAATACCGTCAGCTCGTTTAAACTGAGGGCCGACAAATACGAGGCAGTCTACCTTTGGGCAAATATCCTGCCTTCAGAGTCTATTTACATTTCAGTGGACGGAGGCTATTTACATTTCAGCCGATGGAGGCGATTTATATTTCAGCCGACGGAAGCTATTTACATTCAAGCAGCTGCTCAGCAGATGGAGACTATCTACATTTCAGTTATTGCCCCGCCAGTTGGAGGCCTCCAAAAATGGAGACAATACTAGTTTGAATATCTAAACTCTACTCTTTACCATACAATTTTAATTTATAAATTTTTGAACAACAGGTACTTTTCACCCTGTTATCTGTTTTGCAGGACCATGCAGTACCACGTGGAACTACCCTCTTAGCAGAAAATTGGGGCAAGCTAGAGAAATGTCAAGCATCCCTAGCTACGTCAAGGATTCCGGCAAATAAACTCAACTCGACTCGACTCAAGTTTTTATTTTTATAATATCCTTTGTCATCACCCAATGTCGTCTTTGTCCGACACTGGGGCAATTTTTGAAAAATCATTATCTCTTTTTCTCTAAAGATCCTCAGCAGATATCATTATCTAACGTCTCCTCATCCCTAGCTACTTCTAACAGCCCATTTCGGACTTGCACCCATATGTATTTCATTCGTGCTGAAAGCTTGTTATCATCCCAAAGGAACCTAGAGTTACCATAATTCTACAGTGGGGCAAATTTTGATAAATATCAAAATTATGCTATATTTTGAACTACAAATGACCTGATTTCTCGTGGGGCCCGATATATGTAGGCAGGTCAAAAATCGAAGCCCGGCCATAATCTTTCCAACATTTTATTCTGTCTGAGACAAAATTGGTTACGTCAACGTGAGTGCCCAAAGATTTTCACAAATCTTCGGTCCCTCAGGGGCAACTGTTGACACCCAATTTTGACTCGGCCTTTTTCTTTTAATTACTTTTTCGATGCTTCTTGGTCCTAAATAATTTTCAAAAATTAAATAAAAATAAGATTTGGTATTTTTGTTTCTATTTCTACAAGTTTTAATAAAAAGGGAATTTATTTTCATTTATAAAATTATTTTAATTAAATATAATTAAATATTTTTTGACATCAAAATCGCAAATATATATCTTTTGATAGTCGCATCCACATTCTTTCTAACTTTATTTTTTGGGGCAGTATTGTGACCTTATATGTATATTTTTATTACGCAAAATAAACTTTTATAAGATGTACATATATTTTTATTATGTTCTTATTTTTATGTATTTTATTATATTCTTATATATACGTGTATCTACGTATTTTATTAATAGGAAAGTCGCAAAATAATAAGTTAGATGTTTGTACAAATTATGTCTGTAAAACTAAAAAAAAATATTTTTTCAGAATATCAGGAAGCATCGATAAATTTAATTTCAATAGAAAAAGAGTATTCGGGCTAACAATAATCCAACTTTATTTTTTATTTTATTTTATATTTTTCACCCAAACCCAACTTTTATTTTATAAATTTTAGCCAAGAGCCCGGATATCATCTCGAGTCAGTATAATATTAATGCCTGCTTCATCATTCCACCTTAACGAATATAATTTGACCCGATCTGTCGATTTATTTTGAATCCGAGGGATCTCGAATTTTCAAATGTTGATATATATATTAATATTATAATTTTCCTTTTTATATATTTTTAAAATTTAAACTATTTCGATCAAATACCGAACGGATAAAAAATTATCAATTCTTAATCAATTTTTCGTGTATTTGTTTATATATAATTTATATTATTATTTTTTAGGTGCTATTTTAAGACCGTCCGATATTTGATCAGACGGATCAAAATGGGTCAATATGTGCAAGATCAGTGCATTAAATAAAAGAGTTCACTCATCTGCTTTTGACAGAAATACGCATAACTCTCTTCCCAAAATAATATTGATATGTCTCCATCATCTCTTTCCCAAAACAACAACAACAATGGCCTCCTTCCCCTCTTCTCCACTTTCCCTTCTATCAACCATACCCAAATCAGAAGACCTAGATCTGTCGCGTCACCACTGTCTGCAACCCCTACGCGAGCATCTCCCCATTTTCGTCGTGGCCATTTTGTGAATCCGCAAAAGTCAGAAAAAGCATTCCCAAAACGATATAATAGTTTATCTACTGATTTCGAATCCACCATTAATGGCTTCAGAAGCTAAAGATTTGTTCAGTAATTCAAATTTTGAATCATTTTTTCTTGATTTGTTGTTCAAATCCGAACTTTGAAGTCCGGATTTCAGGCTATAAATAGCCAAATCTCACTTCCTATAGAAGGCAAATGGAACAAGATAAAAAAAAGGGAAGATCTAAGAGAAAATTTGAGGAGAAGAACAAGAAAAAAAAAAGAGAAAAAAAAAGAATTTGGGAAACACAGCAGTGAAAAGTGGTCTTGGAAAGTTTTTTTTTAGGGAAAATTCGAAGAGTAGGTTTCTGAGATTAAAAAAGTTTGAAATTGGAGCAGGATTTTGGAAGGAAAACTGAGTTCCGATGATTCTTTCTTCCATTTTAGAGTTTTTTTTTATTTGGTCACTCCTCCGTCACTTCTTTCGGTTTGTTCCCTAGAGTAAGTATTCGTCGGCTTCGAGTTTAATAGTTGAAAATACTTGACGGAAAAATATCAGTCTTGCTGCCCAACACAAGGGGTTCCACAGTGGAACTCAAATCGACCCACAGTATCGGGTCAACATCTAGAGAGTCATCAATGTTTGGAGGCTACATCATTAGGTGTCAATACTTTTAAAAGAACTTAGCGTATCTTCTATTTTTTTTTTTTACATTCTCTTATGATATTGATACGATCCTACTAACCTCTTGTTTATTTGAATATGTATTTTTTGTGTGGTGCGATTGAATTTGGATCAACTCAAACTTGTTTAATTTGTTTAAGCTTCAAAATATGTTGGATTAGCTTTCTCCGAAATCTTTCGTCCATTTAACGTTTTTAGGTATAGAAACACATATTATTCCATCTTTTATTCTACTTTCACGAACCACTAGTTTTCTTTTTAAAATATATATATATATATATATATATATATATATATATATATATATATATTATTGACACCTAATTTTTGCCCTCCACAACTACGTTTCATCTCGGGTTTCTTCGATTTTCAAATAAAATCACAACAAGTATTTTTTCCAAATAAATTTGAGTTAAATTTATCATTTAAGTAATAATTATATATTTTTGTATTTGCATATACGGGATTGTATAAATGATGTCATTTAAATGAACATTTTTTTATCAAAATTGGACTTTAAATTAAGGATTATTTGGAAAATAAATTTAATAATCAAAGTCTTGATTCAAATATATTTGTCTTAAAAGATAATTTATCTGAATAAATATGTATTTAATTTTATCGAATCCAGAAGCTCGGGGTTAAATGAGGTATTAGTTCAGTTCGAATTTTGATTTAATTGAGTCAATCTATTAAATTTGGTCATAATTGAAATCAAATTGGCCATAATTGCGATGCAATTGGCCAATTGCTTTTCAATTGACCAAAACTTAAATGAATTGGCCAAATCCCCAAATAAAACCCAAAATTCCCAATTACCAGCCCAATAAAATAACCCGGCCCACACCTTTATTCTCTTAAACAGCAAAACAACACCAATATCAACCTCA
This sequence comes from Capsicum annuum, assembly GCF_002878395.1. Lineage (NCBI taxonomy): Eukaryota > Viridiplantae > Streptophyta > Magnoliopsida > Solanales > Solanaceae > Capsicum > Capsicum annuum. The sequence continues at coordinate 257,199,130 of NC_061113.1, forward strand.
CCAAACAACACGGTCTCAACCATAAAAACTCAACCTTATACCCGATCTACAACGAACAAACAACCAAAAATGGATTACACCTCCAGCAAACGAATGAACTCAACCCGAATCCAATCGAACCCAACCCTACCAGCTCGAAATCCACCCGAAATCAATCAGTTCGCAGCCCTCCTCATGTGTCTTATGCGAGAAAACTCTCGAAGCTTCCAGAATCCGATGAGTTGGCCCCCCCAACGGCTTAACCCCGTGATTCTTGGGATAATAGGTATGATTTCGTACATGTTTGGAGGATTTTCATTGGTTTAGGGGTGTATTCTGTTTTTTTCTCTTTTTTATTGGTCCACAATTTTCAATCTATTTAGGGAAGAATCCAAAAAAATGGGGGCACCGTGTACGAAGGCCATCGAGAGAGGACCCTCATTCTTGTGACTATAAAAAGCTCATTCATTGAGCTGAAAAAGGGGGGGAAGAGGGATAGATTCTAGGGTTCGGAAATAATTCGAGAAACTAGGCTAAGATTTTTTTTGGTTTTCAAAAAAGGGTGAAAAAGCTCATTCAGTGAGCTGAAAAGAGGGATTGTTCTTTATTCTTCCCTTTTGGTTTTGAAAGTTCTTATGTTCAAATTTTGAAGGAAAATTTCTTCTAAGAGAGAGGTATTTGAAAGGAAGAAAAAACTGAGGGAGGTGGAAGAAAAAATTTTGAGAATGAGCGATTCCTTTGGTGAAGTTTTCTGGTTTCCCTTATTCTTCTTTTGAAACTTGCTCATTTAAACGGAAGACCTGAAGGTTCATTGACTGGTCGTGACTTCCAAATTGACAACGACGTTATTCTCTGGTGGTGATCGAGATTCTGTCAAGAGCTCAATTCCCATTTTGCTGCCCTGAAGCAGGTAACTCATCGTTCTATTTAGTTTCATTTAATTTCTGCCTGATCTCACCATTACGTAAATATAAAAATGTTTGCGATAATTTTCTGGGCTGGAATTGCTTGCTATAAGAAGCCTTATAGGCTATAGGACCTTGTATGAAATAATTTATAGTGGTTTCATCTGTTTTATTTTATTGTCGTTCGTGATTCATGTTCGAACGAGCTGATTAGTGTATGATGAAAACTGTCTTATGAAATTACTTGTTCTAATCAACGCTATTAGGTACTGCGTAAAACAGTTATGTATGTGCTCTATATTTTGGGAGGAAAATATTTGCATATTATGTTATTGCCACAACTGATGGTTTATGTATCATTTGTACTTGAGATTATTCATTTACGGAATGTATGTTATAGGATTTTCATGTTTATACACCTTATACTCTACAAGATGTGCTTATCCGAATGTTTTAATTTTAGTAAAACTGCAGTGACCCTCTTCTGGTAAAGGACAGGTCCATAAAATTAGAAGCTGGACAAGATGATGGGTTCAAATGATTTTTCATCTTCTTTGGGATTTGTTCTTAGGAGCCTCATTTGTGACACTTCTTTATAAAAGTTAAATAAAAGAAGTCTTTTCTATTTGTAGTGTGTATTCCCTTACTTTACCTATTTCGATATAAGTTTAACACGTACACTTGCAGTTCTTAGTTGAAAATTGATTCTAAAACTAGCTTTTCCTAAGTCATTACTAACTCGTATTAGCTTTTATACCACCTGTATGAAACTTTTAGTATCCTATTGACTTGTCTGTTAAATACACCTCTTCTTACATCATTCTTACTATTGTTGGATAAGAAAGCGTTTTTAGTTGCATTGCTCCTTCCCGTCTTTCTGATTCATTTCAGTACCTAAGGTTAAGAGTTTTGCATCCGTTTAAACACAAAATCATTTTCACGTTTTATTTAAAGCCATCTTCTTTTTCGTGTTATCGTTTGCTAGAAAAATTCAATAGGGTAAAAGTTGTTTGTGGGCTATATGTTTGGTGACATGCCTAATTAATGTGATTACTCTGTGGGAGAAGTTCTGTTTTGGTTGTTTCCTGATTCCTTCCAACTCTTTGTTGCTACCTTGAGTTTTAGTAATAGAATAAATAATCAACCTCTGCGCACATCGATTTTAAAAAAAAAATAAAAAATTGCTCCTGTTTTCAATCACTATGTATGTGTGAAGTCGATTCATTTCTCTTGAAATTTTATATTTTGGACGACCACGAATTCCTTTCCATCTATTGATCTATCATACTATTTATTTGTGTGGTGTTTGGTATTATGAACGCGTATTAATCTCCTTTATCTCTTTCCTTGCATGTGAATCCACTTGGAGTCCGGATGGACTCTTTCCCCTTGCATCTATTAATGGGTCACCGAGGCCCACCATGTCTATCGAGTCAAGCCCGAATAAAAGTCCAAAGTCGAGCATGTAGCATATGGATACGAGAAGTCGAAAGAAGAACAAATGGATTAAAGTCCTATCATTTAAAGCGGCTACGAGACCCCAAAGTCTCATTTATTATTTTGTTTATTTACTTATTGTCGTCTTCATTCATTTATTCATTTATTCATTTTGGCCTCGAAGCCAAAGTTGTATTTAATATAGGTGGATCAAGACTCAAGCCAAAGGCTCTAAAAATAGTTTAGGATAGGTGAAATGGGTCGGAAACCCAACTAGACTAGGACAGGTCTTGTTGATTTGAGCCCAATGGCCTAAATCCTTTACTTTCTCCTCCCTTCCCCTTTTATGTGTTTATTTGTTTATAAGTTTTGTTTAGACTTAGTTAAAATCCCTACTAAGTCGCCTAAATCTATTTTACACAAGTCTTTTTTTTGAAAAAAATCAAATCACTATTTCAACAAATTAATCTTTTCGAAGTTAATCAAAAGACGATTTTCAAACAGTCCGGATAACCGCAAGTTAGTGAACGTTTTAGGTGCCTAACACCTTCCTAAAACATTAATAGGAACCGCTTATCTAGAATCTCTAACTTAAAACGATTTTCCTGTTTTGAATCATTTGAAGTAACTTTTATAAAGGTTTCTTAATTCCTTTTCAAAATTAAGTGGCGACTCTCTTCAAAAGTCAAAATTTTCGCAAAACAGAAATGGTGCCTCTGCTGGGATCTAACTAGGTTCTAACAAATGTTTTATTTTGTCTTTGATTAACTGTTTATGTGTTTATGTGTTTTAATTATGTAAAGTTTAATTATCTATCTCATGGCAATTCCTGCATCTTATAAACTGTTTTGGGGTTTCGTGGATGTCCCGGCCCTTGTTGTTCAATTCCAAATTATGTTGGAAATACGAATAGCTTATCAGCACGTGAGTCGTCTGACACTGTTCATATTTTCAAACTCAAGTTGTCCTCTTGAGAACCAGTGTCCAAGCCCACTCTAGACTCTGAGGATAGAACGAAACCAAAACCCTATTTTAGGCATGTGCCTAGGATGACCCAATATCCAAGCGGGGTATTGGGCCCATTAGAAAATCTGCTCTATGTCTATTTGACCCCGATTCAATCACAGACGAACCATGCTTATGTGTTTGAGAAATATATGCCTGTCTAATTCAATCCATTATCCTTTGGGGGTCGGGAAAAAGCTTGATTTGCTTATTTTCGTAAGAAGAATTAAACCAAGTTAAGCAGGAAATTGATCGATTTGGGAGGTTGCATCTAAGGAACAATTTGAGCACCGATGAATGTCACCAATATGAAAAGTGGACAAAGCTAAGAAGGCAAAGGCAGACGAAGGAGCCTCCAGTAGCTAGTTTTTCTATTTCCCCTGCGCGGGAACTTATCCTTTTTCATGTTATTTCCCTTTTTCCCCAAAGATTGTATCCCTCTTTTGTTATCGTTTGTACGTATTTATGCCCGTTTCGTGTCCTATAAGTTAGGGGATAATGGTTTGACTTTAGGGAAGCATATACTTTCTTCAAAAATTCTTAGGCCTGAACCATTGGCTCAAAAAGGGTCACCCCAGTTAGGATACGCATTATTATAATGTTTTGTGTGCTTGTGGTGTTTGTTTGGATCAAAGGCAAGTTTATCCGCTATGCTCCTATGGATGAATTTGTCTAGGACTCAAACAATTCTATATGGTTATTTTCTGTCAAATATTTTTGCATTATTTATCACATACGGAAACTAACACATCTTCCTTTGAGTTGTTTTACTTTACAGATAATAGAAATTACTCCATGTTGATATAAGCTGGCAGAACATCCCCACTTCACCCGATCGAAAGCGCACAAAATCTCATCCCCTGACCATCATTCAAAAATAACAGGAAATGACGAGGAAAGCGCCTTGACTATTCGGGACAATGTGATAGCGGAACAGAATGAGATGATTGCGGAACTTGCAAGAAAATTAGAAATGCTTCAGGAAGAAGTAAATTGCACTAGGGATTTGGCTAACTTGGCCATCACCGTCAATACCCCCGCTCCAGAGAGACACGGGACTCCACTCCAAATCCCTCCCCTCAGTACCCCTATTCTCGGGGACCAACCAACTAACTATTATCCAGCTCCGCTCCTCCATTTGTCCAAAACACTAATCGTGAAAATAATCCAGACGCCTACCATCCACAAAATCCATCCACAACCCCACAGAACCCATCTTCGAATCCATTCCCAAATCCTCAAAACACATTCTCAAATCAACAAAACACATTCCCAAATCTGCAAAATTTACTCCCAAATCCACAAAATAAGGCAAACCTACCTTCGAATCCACCAAATTCATTTCCAAATCCACAAAATCCCTCTCATATTCAGCCAAACTACTTACAAGGCCCACATAACCTTCCCAATTTCTAAAACATTCTCCTCACTTACCAACCAAATTCCCTCCATTTGCAAACTCAAGCCTTCTTTCCAAATCCCCCTCAAGACATCATATTCCCTGATATTTATGAACCCCTTTCTAACCTTGAGATGGACCATTACAAGGAGAAAGAGAAGAAATGGAAGGCCCAGCATGAAAGGAGTTTACTAGCCATGCAAGAAGAAATCATGAGGATCAAAGAGTCTCACGGGGACAAGTACCACGACGGTTTGGGGTATGACGATTTATGTGTTCACCCAAGAGTAAACCTACCAGAAGGATACAAGGTCCCTAAGTTAGAGATATTTGACGGTACCGAAAATCCAATGGCCCATCTAAGAAGGTACTGCGAGCAACTAGTAGGGAAAGGGAAAAATGAGGCGTTATTAATACGCCTATTCATGTCTCATAAGCCGAAAAGGTGGATTGGTTAGAAGACATTGGCCATTAGTTTCCTTGACCGGTTCGCATTAAATATTGAAATAGTCCTTAATTGGTATTCACTAGATCGGATTAAACAAAAGAGCATTGAGAGTTTTTGAGATTATACTTTTCGTTGGAGGAAAGAAGACGCCAAAGTGCAGCCCCCCATGTCCGAGGAGGAAATGGTGTCCGCGTTCTCTCGCGCTCAAAAAGGAGAATATTATACCAGGATGGTGTCCGCAGTCAGAGCAACCTTTGCAGCTTTGGTAAAAATAGGAGAATCATTAGAGGAAGGTATTTGGACAGGAAAAATTGCCAAAATCCCAACATCATCTGGAACTGCCATGTTTTCTAAGAAGAAGAAGGAATAGGTAGGTGGTGTTTCTACTAATTCTATTACAAAATTGAAACAGCGATTCAACTCTAGAAATGTTTTATCTTCCCTGCCATCACCTAACCTTCCGTACGCATGCTACGTCCACCCCCAATACCAAACTCCACTCCTAAAGATCCCACCATCATACCAAGCTCCACAGCCAAATATCTTTCCCCAATACCCAGTTCCACCTCAAAATTATCAATCTCATTTCCAAACTACTCCGCCAAATAGCCGAAAAAATTTCCAATTACCACCAAGTACCCCCTCCTACAAACCTAAGCCCGTATAAGCCCCAGCCTCCAAACCACAAAAAGAAACCTCCCCGAAACTTCACCTCACTAGCTGAAAGTTCCACCCAATTATTTGAAAGATTAACAAATGCTGGTCATTTGCAACCAGTACAGCCAAAGCCTGTCAATCCTAGCTCTCAGTTTTATCACCCTGATCAAAATTGTGCCTATCATTCAGGGGCAGCAGGGCATAGTACCAAGGATGTCTTATCTTGAAACACAGAATCCAAGATCTGATTAATCAAAAGGTCATCACACTCCAGGCACTTACTCCAAATATTAGCAGTAATCCACTGCCCAACCATGAGGGATCTACAGTTAACATGATTGAAATAGAAGGCAAATGGGCATCTGGCAAGACCATTACCCTGGTGAACTCTGAAAAGCGCAAAAAGATGAAAGAGGTAGGAAATATAGAGAAAGTTGTAGCTTCCTTAAGTATCAGCGAGAAAGCCCCATTTATAGTGATGACTGCACCGACTTAAGTGTACGCTGCCCCTCCAAAGAAGGAATTTATTGTGCAAACAGCTGCTGCCTAGGGGATGACGCGATCAAGACGATGTTACATCCCTGAGGAATTGACCAACAAGAAAGATTCACAGAAAAGGTCAATCACTGAAGGATAGGCTGAGGAATTTTGGAGGCGTATGCAACCAAAGGATTACTTAATTGTCAAACACTTGGAGAAAATGCCAGCCCAAATTTCTTTCTTGGCACTATTATTGAGCTCGCAACACCACCGACAGGCTCTATCGAAGGTCTTGGAGGAATCGTATATTCCCGCAAAAACGATCGTTGAGAATTTGCCTGTGATGATAGGGAGCGTTGTGGGGAACCATCGCATATCATTAAGTGACGAAAAGTTGCCATTTGAAGGAGCAATACACAACAAAGCCATGCATGTCACCTTCATTTATCGAGATTATGCAATTAATCAGGTATTAATAAACAATGAATTTGGCGTGAATATTTATCCCCTCTCCGCGTTGGTCTAAATGGGCTATAATCTGGGGAAAATTCATCAAAGCCATGTAAATGTGAGAGCATTCGATGGAGGGCAGAGAGATACCATAGGAGAGATTGATTCGCACATCCAAATGGGGCCTGCTGAGTTTAAGACTAAGTTTCATGTTATGGATATCTATCCTAGCTACAACCTGCTTTTGGGAAGACCATGGATACACGAGGCAAAGGAAATTTCATCATCCCTTCATCAATTATTGAAGTTCATTTGGAAAGATCATGAAGTAGTCATCCAAGGAGAAGGAAGTCAAGTGGACCGTCCCAATGGTTATGTGCCAGTGATTGAAGATGTTCCAAAAGGTAGCAGTTTCTATATAGTAGAAATTGTAAACGCTGTGGAAAGATATTCGACACCCAAAATGTCAATGTCTTCTGTCTACAAAATGATTGCAACTGTGATGTTAAGAAATGGGTTCGAACCTGGTCGAGGCTTGGGCAAGAATTTACAAGGAATTGTTGAGCCTATTGTGATTCTAGAGAGAAGCTCTAAGCACGGGTTAGGGTATCAGCCTACCAAAAAAGATAGGGTTGAGGATGAGCTAGAAAAAAGTCTGTTTAGGCCCTTGCCACTCCTGTTCCAGTCATTTCCCGTACGAGAGATGCCAAATGGTAATGGTCTTGGGGATGGGATAGGAGATTTGTTTGAAGGATGCAATGCTGTACCAGAAGATCTCCCAGAGTCCAGCGGGGTGAAGCAGATTGCGCCAGGGAAGGCTTTACAAAATTGGACCTCCACTCCACTCATAATCCGTCGCCCGTCGTGGTAGATGAAAGGGCAATTACTAATAGTTTTGAAATCGGTGATGATCCGGAGGAGGCCCCGTGATCCACCTTTTACATCTTAAAACTTTATTTTCATATCTTACTGCTTTCAAAAAGAGAAGGGGCTTGTATTTGTGCAAGTCACAAGCCATGGTGTTGTAGTTATTTCTCAAATTTCAATGAAAAGGCCTTCATTTATTTGGAAAACTATATTAGTTCTAAAATGCTTCTAGTCATATATTTTGTTATTTTCTTATCATTTAACTTAGTTTGTTTGTCTATTACAGTAACAGTAGCTTAAAACCTGCCGATGTTGTGTCATGTCAAAGCCTGAACTAACAAAATGAAGGGGATGATGATGGTTGGAAGGACGATGACGAGGAATGGTTAGTTGAAGATATGGAGGAATTTGAGAATCGCGAAAAACCCAATCTGGAAGAAACTGAAATAGTCAACTTGGGAGACTACCATAAAATCAAAGAGACCAGTATCAGTGTCCACCTCGCGGTTCCACAAAGGGAAGAGCTCATCCACCTATTGCGGGAGTATATCGACGTGTTTGCTTGGTCCTATGATGATATGCCAGGTTTGAGCACCAATATTGTGTCACATAAATTGCTGATAAATTCTGAGTTAGATCCAGTCAAGCAAAAAATGAGAAAATTCAAGCCATATTTAAGTCTAAAGACCAAGGAAGAAGTGACAAAATAAATCCAGTCTAAGGTTGTTGAGGTCAAAAAATATCCGACATGGCTGGCCAACATCGTCCCTGTGCCAAAGAAGGACGGCAAGATTCAAATTTGTGTTGACTATAGAGACTTGAACAGAGTCAGTCCTAAATATAATTTTTCGTTGCCCAACATCCACATTCTCATCGATAACTTTGCAAAACATGAAATGCATTCATTCGTTGATTGTTTCGTCGGCTATCATCAGATACTGGTGGATGAGGAAGATGCAGAAAAAACAGCTTTTATTATGCCCTGGGGTGTTTATCATTGCAGGGTAATGTCGTTTGGTCTCAAGAATGCAGGAGCGACATATATGAGGGCCATGACGACGATTTTCCATAATATGATCCATAAAGAGATTGAGGTGTACGTGGATGATGTAATTATCAAATCCCACGAGAGTTTGGATCATCTAACTCATCTGGAGAAATTCTTTAACAGATTAAGAAGGTACAGTTTGAAGTTAAATCCTGCTAAGTGTGCTTTTGGCTGCTATCAGGGAAGTTGCTGGGGTTCATAGTCAGCAGAAGGGGGATCGAGCTAGACCCATCCAAAATCAAGACAATTCAAGACTTACCACTGTCGAGGACTAAGAAAGAAGTTATGAGTTTCCTGGGTCTTCTGAATTACATTAGCAGATTCATCGCTCAATCAACAGTCATATGCGAGCTAATTCTCAAGATGTTGAAGAAAAATGCACTGAATGAGTAGACAGAAGAATGTCAGAGAGCTTTTGATCGCATCAAGGAATACTTGTCTGCACCACCGGTTTTGATCCCACCGAGAGAAGAAATTCCATTATTGCTTTACCTGTCAGTCTCAGAAAATGCTTTCGGATGCATTCTCGAGCAACATGATGAGACCGACAGGAAAGAGAAAACCATTTACTACTTGAGTAAAAAGTTCACACCATATAAAGCCCGTTACACTCTTATAGAAAGGACATGTTGTGCTTCGACTTGGACAGCACAAAAGTTGAGGCATTATCTGTTGTCCAACACAACTTACCTCATCCCGAGAATGGATCCATTGAAGTATATATTCCATAAGGCCATGCTTACAGGAAAGCTAGCCAAGTGGCAAATGTTGCTGAGTGAGTTTGACATTGTGTATGTAACCCAAAAAGCAATCAAGGGGCAAGCCTTAGCATATCATTTGGCTGAAAACCTAGTTGATAAGGAATACGAGCCACTTCGGACATACTTTCTAGATGAGGAAGTTTTGTTCGTAGGAGAAGATATCACAGAAATCTACCCCAGATAGAGGATATTTTTTGATGGGGCGGTCAACTTCAAAGGTTCGGGAATTGGAGCAGTTTTGGTGTCAGAAATGGGCCAACATTATCCGGTACCTGCTAGGTTACGTTTTCCATACACCAACAACATGGCTGAATATGAAGCTTGCATCCTGGGGCTCAAATTGGCACTTGATATGGGTGCTCGTGAATTGCTAGCCATCGGAGATTCAGATTTGCTGATTCACCAGGTACGGGGAGAATGGGCAGTAAAACACTTCAAGATTACTCCTTATGTGGAGCTGGTGCAAGAATTATGCAGAAGGTTCAAGGATGTTGATTTCAGACATATCCCACGGACACAAAACGACTTTGCTGACGCTTTGGCCATGATATCTTCCATGATTTAGCACCTGAATCAGAGTTACATCGATCCTTTGGAAGTAAGCCTGAAGGAGCAACCCGCGCATTGCATACACGTGGAAGAGGAGCCTGATGGAAGGCCTTGGTACTATGACATTAAGAGATATTTGGAATCTGGAATATATCCTGAAGAGGCTAGTAACGACCAAAAGAAGACAATCCAGCATTTGGCAAAGAATTATTTTCCAAGAGGATAAATTCTTTTTAGGAGGACTCGTGATTTGGGATTCCTAAGATGCGTCGATGCGGTGGAAGCCAATAAGTTAATAAACGAGGTACACGCTAGAGTTTGTGGGGCCCACATGAATGGGTTTGTCCTTTCCAGAAATATCCTGAGAACCGGTTACTTCTGGATGACTATGGAAAATGATTGTAGTAAGTTCGTCCAGAGATGTCCAAAATGTCAAATACACGGAGATCTGATTCGAATGCCTCCACACGAGCTTCACGCAATGAATTATCCTTGGCCTTTCGTAGCTTGGGGCATGGATGTCATCGGAACAATAGAGTCATTAGCATCGAATGGGCATAGATTTATTTTGGTTGCCATTGATTATTTTACTAAGTGGGTCGAAGCTACTTTGTACAGAGCCGTCACTAAGAAAGTGGTTGCAGATTTCGTCAGGAATAACTTGATTTGCCGATTTGGAGTGCTGGAATCGATTATTATTGATAATGGGGCAAACCTGAATAGTCACTTGATGAAGGAAATTTGTGATCAGTTCAAGATTGTTCATCGCAACTCGACAGCGTACCGTCCCCAAATGAATGGAGCCGCAGAAGCTGCTAACAAGAATATCAAGAAGATCTTGAGAAAGATGGTTGAAAATGATAGATCATGGTACGAGATGTTACCTTACGCCTTGCTAGGGTATCGAACAACAGTTCGAACCTCCACAGAAGCAACTCCCTATTTACTAGTTTACGGGAATGAAGCTGTGATACCCGCTGAGGTCGAAATACCTTCCCTAAGGATTATTCAGGAAGCTGGAATGAGTAACGAAGAATGGGTTCGTGCTCGCTACGAATAATTTATGTTAATTGATTAAAAGAGAATGGATGTTGTATGCCATGGTCAGCTGTATCAACACAGGACGGTTCGTGCCTTTAACAAGAAGGTAAGAACTCAAGCATTTGAAGTGGGGCAACTGGTTCTCAAATGAATATTCCCTCACCAAAAGGTGTACAAGGGCAAGTTCACTCCAAACTGGCAAGGGGCATACATAGTTCGCAAGGTGCTATCTGGAGGAGCTCTGATTTTGTCTGAGATGGATGGCACAGAATGGACCAAGCCAATCAATTCTGATGTGGTAAAGAGATATTATGTTTGAATGATGTTCTAGTTTTTGTGTTTTCTTAGTTTGTTTGTAATCACCTTTGTAATAATGTTGTTTGCTAGTGTGTAACTGCCTATAATCCTTTTCCTTTATGTACGAACTACGTTTGACCTGAATTCCCAAGAAAGGGATATGTAGGCAGCCTATGTCAGCTTCGGTCAACCCCTTAGGATGATTTATCCTTTCCTCTTATGTATGAACTACGTGATGACCTGAATTCCCAACAAAAGGGATACGTAGGCGGCCTATGTCGGCTTCGGTCAACCCATTAGATGTTTTATATATATCCCTAGCGTAGTCCTGAACTACGTTTGACCTGATTCCTACTTTAACGGGATACGTAGGCGCCCCAACGGCTCGATCATATAACCCTAGAAAATGAAAACTGGGGCAGACTTTTCGAGAAAGGATCTTGAAAATTCACAAGAGAGGATCGACATCCAACAAAGAGAATGAAGATTAGCAAAGACTTCAGATCCACTCAGATTGGTATTATCTCAAACAAGTTTAAACTGGGGCAGAAATTTTGAGGAAGACCTCAAAATTTCCACCAAATGCCGGAACATATTCCAAATTCCCCAGCACCAGAGGTTAAAGCTTTGGAAACCACCAATTGTAACAAAGTCTGGGTAGATTCAATTTTTGGATATGATAGAACTACTTGAAGAAACCCTCCAACAATAATCATAAGTTTTGGAAAACATCCATCGGATATAGTCAAAACGGCGAGGAAAACGTTCATTGAGCTAGTACATGACATGACTAGCAGAAATTTTCTAAAATTTTACAGAAGTTTTCAAAATTATTTTCAAAATTTAAGACTATTTTCAAAAATCTTACGACTCACTTACTTAGTACTTGCCTAGACATCATTTGGGATAGAGTATCAGGGTGGAAGTCTCAATATGGTGGAACGCCCAAAAGATGGCAAAGAGCAAATCAAGGATCGAAAAAGGTCAACATGGAGTAACTTCATTCAACTAATCATTTTTCTGTGGATGCAGGGATCAATACGCAAAATGAGAGTTTCTTTTAAAAATCTCCGAACAAATTGGGAGCCACAACAGATCATTAATGCCCAAGAACGATATTTTAGGGCAGCCATAAAAATAGGTTTAATGCCCATTTATTGAGGACCTTTTGATTTGTCCATCTCATTTCTTGAGATCGTAGACGACAAACAAAAGCACTTTGTCTTCTTTACACGTATTGTATTTAGAAGTTTCCTAAAAATAGTAGCTAGTAAAAGCGACTTTGTGTCTACTAATCATCTACCTTGAGTACAGGTACATGTAGAAAGCAGGACACTGATAAATGAAGCCAGGTAAAATTATTTTATCAATGCCACAATGGCCATTGCATATCACTGCCGCAAAGGCCATCACATATCATTGCCGCAGAGGCCATTACATATCTGTTGATGCGCTAGACACAACGCTGGCATCAAGGATATCATCAGCATTCAATATATATTGACGCGCTAGACACAACGCTGGCGTCGAGGATATCATCAGCATTCAATACCTATCGACGCGCTAGACACAACGCTGGCGTCGAGGATATCATCATCATTTAATATCTATCGACACGCTAGACACAACACTAGCGTCGAGGATATCATCAGCATCCAATATATCTTTCGACACGCTAGACACAACGCTGGCGTTGAGGATATCATCAGCATCCAATATATCTACCGACACGCTAGACACAACGCTAGCATCGAGGATATCATCAGCATCCAATATATCTATTGACACGCTAGACACAACATTGGCGTAGAGGATATCATCAACATCCAATATATATGTAGACACGCTAGACACAAAGCTGGCATCGAGGATATCATCAGCATTCAATATCTGTTAACACGCAAGACACAATGCTAGCGTCGAGGATATCATCAGCATTCAATATATCTGTCGACACGCTAGACACAATGCTGGCATCGAGGATATCATCAGCATTCAATATATATGTTGACATGCAAGACACAACACTGGCGTCGAGGATATCATCATCTTTTAATGAATCAGCATTTGAATACATTAAGAGCGCATGATTTGGAGGGACGTCTTCAGGTCGCCATCTAAGGATGAATGATATATAAGATTTCCTAGCAATTGACAATTTGAAGGTCATCTATAATTCATATCATTTGAAATAGGATAGTGTGCAAGATCACCTATGAGTTGATAGCCTGTAGGTCATCCGTAAGCTACAATGACATCCTAACCGAATAGTGTGCAAGATATCCCAAAAGTTAATAGTTCAAAGGTTATCCATAAGTCGCAACTAAATCCTTACCGGGGGATATGCAAGATTGTCAAATTGATACGTACAACGGTTCTCTATAAGCCGCGTCATATCCAAGATTGATTATGTGCAGGATTACCCAAAGACGATCAATTTGAGGGAGTATCTATAAGTTATATTATATCCAAGGTCGGATGATGTGCAGAAACACCTGAAAGCTAGCGATTGGAGGGATATCTGTAAGTCATCTCTTATCCAAATTCAGATGGCGTGCAGGATTACCTAAAAGCTAGAAATTCAGAGGATATTTGTAAGTCGCCTCGCATCCAATATCAAATAATGCACAAGATTATCCAAAGATTGACAATTTAAGGAAAATTTATAAATCAACCATCGGCTATAACTGGAAAGTTCATCATTCCACATACAACAAGTGATATAGGTAACCAAAAGGGTTGCCACACCAACACAAGATTTCACGATTGTAGAGACCATTTTGAATAAAGTATCGCCGGTGTCTAAAAGGTTCGCCCCACTTTGAAGACGTATTAAACTGATAAATGTCATAATTATACAACAACCAAGAGGGTTTTGTATTTGTTTTTTCCAATTATTTCATTCCAAACAGGTACCATGAAGAGATGACTCCACTTTTCAGGCCACAACTCACACGGAGATATGGTAAAAGACTACCTACATCTTTCATGAATTATTTTAGTACTAACACTTTTTTCTTGAGAAATTATCGAGAGCATCCGAAAGGATGAAAATCTCAAATCAAAACCACAAGTGCGGACAACTCCAAAAAGGACGCAACACGACGTGGAACTCTTTCTCAACAGCAAAACGGGACATAGTCTAAAGAGGGACGTCAAACTCTTTGGACACGAGCTAAAGGATGTTCACCACCACCATCCAACCACACCCCTGTTAGAAGGCTTATGGGTATTTCAGGATATTCTGGTTTCAGCCTCACCTTCGGGATATTTTTAAACTCATGTTGAGGGTAACCTTCTCTTTTTTTCAAATTCGGGTGGCAACACACTTAGAGTTTTGGAAATTATATCCAGGTAAGTTCTTGACTATGGATGTGAAGGATCCCACATTCATGGTAAAGAGTTTACAAGCCTCTTTTCTACAACTCAATCAACTTGTCACTCATTCCGAGCCAAAGATGGTTTAAAATAAAAGACTATCTTTTCTACCGATTGAGTCAAACTACAAGCAATCTGATTCCCTGAAATCTTGGGGATATGTAGGCTGGGATCTATGTAGAAAACTCGATTGCATTCCAACCTCGCCCCTAATCCCTTTATTCCCCCGTTTCTCGGTTTTATCAAACACTCTAAAACTGAGATAACTTGTGAATTTATTGAAAAATCGTGCTTTAAATCAAGCTCTATGAACTACAAGTGGCCTGAATTCTCATGTAACCTGAGATATGTAGGAAACCTAATACCGAGGTCCGGCCATAACTCTATGAAACTCGTGCGAAAACCAACCTCTTTCAGATTCGAATCTATGGTCGGACAAAAATTAGGAATTTCAACCTCCCTTTGCCAAGGGTTACTTACATCCACCCTACCCAAAGGGAAGGGGCAGTTGTTGACACCTAATTTTTGCCCTCCACAACTACGTTTAATCTCGGGTTTCTTCGATTTTCAAATAAAATCACAACAAGTATTATTTCCAAATAAACGTATTTTAAAATATGCATTTGGGTTAAATTTGTCATTTAAGTAATAATTATATATTTTTGTATTTGCATATACGGGATTCTATAAATGATGTCATTTAAATGAATATTTTTTATCAAAATTAGACTTTAAATTAAGGATTATTTGAAAAATAAATTTAATAATTAAACTCTTGATTCAAATATATTTGTCTTAAAAGATAATTTATCTAAATAAATATGTGTTTGATTTTATCGAATCCAGAAGCTCGGGGTTAAATGAGGTATTAGTTCAATTCGAATTTTGATTTAATTGAGCCAATCTATTAAATTTGGTCATAATTGAAATCAAATTGGCCATAATTGCGATGCAATTGGCCATAATTGTGATGCAATTGGCCATAATTGTGATGCAATTGGCCAATTGATTTTCAATTGACCAAAACTTAAATGAATTGGCCAAATCCCCAAATAAAACCCAAAATTCCCTATTACCAGCCCAATAAAATAACCCAGCCCACACCCTTATTTTCTTAAACAGCAAAACAACACCAATATCAACCTCACCAAACAACATGGTCTCAACCACAAAAACTCAACCTTATACCCGATCTCCAACGTACAAACAACCAAAATGGAGTACAACTCTAGAAAAAGAACAAACTCAACCCGAATCCAATCGAACCCGACCCTAACAGCTCAAAATCCACCTAAAATCAACCAGTTTGCAGCCCTCCTCATGTGTCTCATGCGAGAAAACCCTCGAAGATTCCAGAATCCGATGAGATGTCCCCCCTAACGGCTCAACCTCATGATTATCGAGATAATAGGTACGATTTCATACACGTTTGAAGGATTTTCATTGGTTTAGGGTTGTATTCCGTTTGTTTCTTTTTCCTATTGGTCCACGATTTTCAATCCGTTTTGGGAAGAATCCAAAAAATGGGGGCACCGTGTATGAAGTCCATCGAGAGAGGACCCTCATTCTTGTGACTATAAAAAGCTCATTCATTGAGCTAAAAAGGGGGGGGAGAGGGAGAGATTCTAGGGTTCGAAAATAATTCGAGAAACTAGGCTAAGATTTTTTTTGGTTTTCAAAATAGGGTGAAAAAGCTCATTCAGTAAGTTGAAAAGAGGGATTGTTCTTTATTCTTCTCTTTTGGGTTCGAAAGTTCTTATGTTCGGGAAATTTCTTCTAAGAGAGAGGTATTTGAAAGGAGGAAAAAACTGAGGGAGGTGGAAGAAAAAATTTTGAGAATGAGCGATTTCTTTGGTGAAGTTTTCTGGTTTCCCTTCTTCTTCTTTTTAAACTTGCTCGATTAAACGGAAGACCTGAAGGTTCGTTGACTGGTCGTGACTTCCAAATTGACAGCGACGCTATTCTCTGGTGGTGATCAAGATTCCGTCAAGAGCTCGAGTCCCGTTTTGCTGTCCTAAAGCAGGTAACTCGTCGTTCCGTTTGGTTCCATTTAATTTCTGCCTGATCTCGCC
Source organism: Capsicum annuum (assembly GCF_002878395.1). NCBI lineage: Eukaryota > Viridiplantae > Streptophyta > Magnoliopsida > Solanales > Solanaceae > Capsicum > Capsicum annuum. Next base: position 257,215,903 of record NC_061113.1, read on the forward strand.
ATGACGTAAATATAAAAATGTTTGCGATAATTTTCTGGGCTGGAAATTGCTTGTTATAGGAAGCCTTATAGGCCATAGGATCTTGTATGAAATAATTTGCAGTGGTTTCATCTGTTTCATTTGATTTCCGTTCGTGATTCATGTTCGAACGAGCTGATTAGTGTATGATGAAAACTGTCTTATGAAATTGCTTGTTCTAATCAACGCTATTAGGTACTGCGTAAAACAGTTGTGTATGTGCTCTATATTTCAGGAGGAAAATATTTGCATATTATGTTGTTGCCACAACTGATGGTTTATGTATCATGTGTACTTGAGATTATTCATTTATGGAATGTATGTTATAGAATTTTCATGTTTATACACCTCATACTCTACAAGATTTTGTTATCCAAATGTTTCAATTTGAGTAAAAGTGCAGCGACCCTCTTCTGGTAAAGGACAGGTCCATAAAATTAGAAGCTGGACAAGATGATGGGTTCAAATGATTTTGCATCTTCTTTGGGATTTGTTCTTAGGAGCCTCATTTGTGACACTTCTTTATAAAAGTTAAATAAAAGAAGTCTTTTCTATTTATAGTGTGTATTCCCTTACTTTACTTATTTCGATATAAGTTTAACACGTACACTTGCAATTCTTAGTTGAAAATTGATTCTAAAACTAGATTTTCCTAAGTCATTACTAACTCATATTAGCTTGTATATCACCTGTATGAAACTTTTAGTATCCTATTGACTTGTCTGGTAAATACACCTCTTCTTACATCATTCTTACTATTGTTGGATAAGAAAGCGTTTTTCGTTGCATTGCTCCTTCCCGCCTTTCCGATTTATTTCAGTACCTAAGGTTAAGAGTTTTGCATCCGTTTAAACACAAAATCATGTTCACGTTTTATTTAAAGCCATCTTCTTTTTCGTATTATCGTTTGCTAGAAAAATTCAATAGGGTAAAAGTTGTTTGTGGGCTATATGTGTGGTGACATGCCTAATTAATGTGATTACTCTGTGGGAGAAGTTCTGTTTTGGTTGTTTCCTGATTCCTTCCAACTCTTTGTTGCTACCTTGAGTTTTAGTAATAGAATAAATAATCAACCTCTGCGCACATCGATTTAAAAAAAAAAAAATTGCTCCTGTTTTCAATCACTATATATGTGTGAAGTCGATTCATTTCTCTTGAAATTTTATATTTTGGACGACCACGAATTCCTTTCCATCTATTGATCTATCATACTATTTATTTGTGTGGCGTTTGGTACTATAAACGCGTATTAATCTCCTTTATCTCTTTCCTTGCATGTGAATCCACTTGGAGTCCGGATGGACTCTTTCCCCTTGCATCTATTAATGGGTCACCGAGGCCCACCATGTCTATCGAGTCAAGCCCGAATAAAAGTCCAAAGTCGAGCATGTAGCATATGGATACGAGAAGTCGAAAGAAGAACAAATGGATTAAAGTCCTATCATTTAAAGCGGCTACGAGACCCCAAAGTCTCATTTATTATTTTGTTTATTTACTTACTGTCGTCTTCATTCATTTATTCATTTATTCATTTTGGCCTCGAAGCCAAAGTTGTATTTAATATAGGTGGAGCAAGACTCGAGCCAAAGGATCTAAAAATAGTTTAGGACAGGTGAAATGGGTCGGAAGCCCAACTAGACTAGGACAGGTCTTGTTGATTTGGGCCCAATGGCCTTAATCCTTTACTTTCTCCTCCCTTCCCCTTTTATGTGTTTATTTGCTTATTAGTTTTGTTTAGACTTAGTTAAAATCCCTACTAAGTTGTCTAAATCTATTTTACACAAGTCTTTTTTTTGAAAAAAAATCAAATCACTATTTCAACAAATTAATCTTTTCGAAGTTAATCAAAAGACGATTTTCAAACAGTTTGGATAACCGCAAGTTAACGGACGTTTTAGGTGCCTAACACCTTCCTTAAACGTTAATAGGAACCGCTTATCTAGAATCTCTAACTTAAAACGAGTTTCCTGTTTTGAATCGTTTGAAGTAACTTTTATAAAGGTTTCTTAATTCCTTTTCAAAATTAAGTGGCGACTCTATTCAAAAGTCAAAATTTCCGCAAAACATACATATAAAAGATTGAAAGGGCAAACCAAAATTCCTTCTAAAATAAAAGAACAATCATTTTGTCCTAAGCATAAGCTTGTTGGCGAAGTTTTTAGAAAAAAAATAAAAAAATCAAAATGACTAACTCCAACTTTCTTTCAAATATTAATTAGTTGCTTAACCCCTATTAACTGAAACTTTGCTTAACTCCTATTAATTGGAACTATGAAACTAACGATGCTAATTAGTCAAGCCATTTTTGATCTTATAATTAACTCGCTTACCAAAAGATGTGATTTAATTTTATTTTAATACCGTTCAGATATTTGACACATTTCTTATTTCTTAATATTATTTTGACTTCTCCCTTATTTAAAAATCATCTAACATACAAGGTATATATATTCATCCACTATCTTGTACGAGGTACATCGTATTATTTTTACAACAATTATTTTACATCATATCTATTATTACCATTAATTATGCCATAATATTTAATATTGTTTCAATTATTATTACTATTATTAATACTAATATTATTATTATTTTTATTTTATTTTTTATTTTTTTTTACGCTTGCATATTATATCACAATTTATTTCTAATCTAAATCTATTCAAGTTTCACAAGTTAAGTAAAATTTTACATTTTATTTCATACTTTCAAAATTATTCATATTGGCCTTTTGTCTTAAATTATTCCATGCTTTAGAATACTTCTATAAATTTTATCCACTCAATTTTGTACATATAAGGATAATAAAGTTTTCCCTCTATTTTGTCCAAATCATAAAAATAAAAAGCTATTTTCATATCTTAAAATATTCATGTAACATATATACATATGTGATGATTGTATTATTTCCTTCTACATGGTAGCATTATGTTTGTTATACTTTAAGTTTTATCTCTTTTCATACAAAATAGCAAGCAGAAAATAATAATGAAAGTTTTCTTATCACCATTTTCTCAAATGAATAAAAGCAATATTTTTTTCTAAACTAAGCGTAAGGACTATCTTCGGATAGGCTCTGAGGGATGCCTAACACCTTCCCGTCGAGTAACCCAAACTCCTTATTCAGAATCTCTAAAACGTTTTCGATAGACTAAGACAGAGCTTTTACAATAAAAAATGAGTTTTCCTAATTTTCCCTAAAAAAGTTAGGTGGCGACTCTAAAAAAAAAATATTCAAATCCCAGGAGTCACGACACGCCACCACACGTCGTGTGCTATTTCGACCGGTTCAAAATAGGGCGTCGACAACAGCACATAAACGATTGGGAGTTCATGACCGTGCTTTACACTGATCTAAAAGTGGGTAGATTAATCTATTCAAATTAACTTCTGATATTAATCATGAATTCAAAATTTGTTCAAGATCATGTCAAATAAAAATTTTAGCAGATTCATTAACAATGTTGGGAGTAAAAAAAAAGAAAATCAAATTCATTAGTATGACTTGAGCTTGGGAAAATATGACAATCATTCAAGAAGGGATGGTGGAGAATAGCCTTTCATTAGTAGTAATGCGCACTTATATTGGAAATACTACAAATACTAATGACTATATGTCACAGCTCGGTCATTCACCTCTTTTCCTTTCGGCCGCTTGCCAAACAACCGATGAGATAAACTAAGAAAGTAAGTGGGGATCTAACTGTTGCTAAACTAAACACTCGTTCGTTATAATCTGGGTGGTGATGGAACTAGAAAAGAAATCATGAACTAAAACACGAAGCAAATATAATTTTTACATCAGTATTTAATAACCTGAATATTTATTTTTTCACGGGCTGCCAATGTTATAAAATGCCTAAACACAGTCAATTACATGTTGGAAAACTACAACAGGTTATATTTATATCTCACGCAATTCGAACTCCAAAAAAGCAAATATTGAGATAAGTTGAGAAGAAAATCCTATTCTAAACTCGATTTGCGAAGAACTAACAATAATCAAAATCACATATTCATAATATCTAAGTGGCCGAAAAAAATCAAACATGAGATGGATTGTATAGCAAAATGACGACCAAAATTTCTCCATATACGAGAATTAAGAGAGGCAGCCCATAGTAGTTCAAATACCCGCAAATCGGAATAGTAAAGAAGCTAAGTATGAAACCATAACTTATTATCTTCCTTTTTTCTTGCGTTTCAATCAAATTCACCCATTGTCACTGTAAATCAATTTAAAGACTCCTGACAACTTAAATTAACTACTCACGGTCATATGGTGAAAGAGAACAAAGAATGGAGATTTGCCTATTTTAATGTCTTGTGCGAGACCAATTTGAAAATAGTAGAAGATCGAGTTTTGTACTCTTCACCCTTTTGAATGGCAACAACCACATAACAGAAAGAATTAAAAAAAATTATGATGGACCGATATGGCCAGATTCTCACAGAGGAACAATAATAACGTCAAAACTAGATGGGATATCATATTTTTAAACTTAAACTCGCAGCCAATGAACAAAGGAACCAACATGAACATGAAACTTGAAACAAACTAAATAATCACACAATCAGATCAATCGAGGGGAGGAGATGAAGCAAAGAAATGAAATGAATTTTACCTTGTGTTGGGCAGCAAATAGAGGCTTTTCGTCAAGATTCCGGCCAGCGAACTCAACTGTAGACGGCATTTAATGCACTGATTGACTAACTTTGGTCCGTCTGATCTCTTCATCGGACGGTCTAAATAATGTATGAAGAGAAAGCTGATCAAAACTGATTATTTTTATCCATCGGGTCATCGGACGGATTAAATTTAAAATAAATAAATAAAATAATTAAATATATACAATATATAAATATAAACATAAATTATAAGGTTGAAAATTTCAATATATATATATATATATAAACATGAATTGTAAGGTTGAAAATTTTAGATCTTTGAGCTAAAAACAAATTGACTGGCTAGATTGATTGGAAAAGGTGAAGCGGACATGAAAATTGTACTGAATTATGGGCCAATTCTTGGGCTCCAAGACTAAAATTTATAAATAAGAGTTGAGGTTACAATAAAATAAAAGTTGAAATTGAATTATTGTTAGCTCAAATACTTTTTTCTACTGAAATTAATTTTATCAATGTTTTTCGATATTCTAAAATTATTTTTAATTTAACGTATACAAATTATAGACATAATTTGTATATATATGTAGAAATAAGAATATAATAAAATATAAAATATATATTTTATATAACAAAAGCATAAATATATATGGTCACAATATCGCCTAAAGAATAAAATTAAAAAAGAAATATGAATGCGATCACTAAAGACATTTTATTTTATTTGTTAACATATTTAATTATATGAAAATATTTTGTAATATGATAGAAAACTAGAAAACTTGTAAAAATAGAGATAAAAATACGAGTCTTATTTCTTATTTTAATTTTAAAATTAGTTAAGGCCAAGAACATCGATAATTAATTAGAGGAAAAGTGCGAACCAAAATTGGGTGTCAACACCTACAAATAGCCTCTCTGACCTCCTCAACCTTAAAACGTCTACAGTAACTGAAATCCCAGTTTTCCTCCGAGTGCTCCAGCTCCTCTAACTCAATACTTCGGTCCCCCTCCTCATTCAATAGTGTATGAAAATACTCCTGCCATCGCTTCTTAATGTGGACATCCTCCACAAAAACTGTACCATCCTCCCCTTTAATGCACTTCACTTGATCGAGGTCACGACCCTTCCGTTCCCTAGCTTTAGCCAGCCTGTACAATCTCTTTTCCCCGTCTTTCTCCTCTAACCCCGCATACAGGCTCTCAAACGTTGTTTTTCTAGCAGTCGTAACTACTAACTTAGCCTCCTTCCTTGCTACTTTGTAAACTTCCCTATTCACCCGCTTCTCCTCTTCATCTTTACTCTCAATCAACTTAACATACGCCCCCTTCTTAATCTCCACTTTCTTCTTAATTTCTTCATTCCACCACCAGTCGCCCTTATGACGTCCTGTCCGATCCCTCGAAATACCCAACACTTCTTTTCCAGTCTCCATGTTACAGCTGGCAGCCATGTCCCGCATAACATCCACGTCCCTCCTGCACTCCCACACCCCCATTCCCGCCACATTCTTTCCTATCTCCAGCGCACTAACTGACGTCAACCAACCCCACTTAATTCTAGGTCAACCCTCCCCGGCACTTCTCTTCTTGCTCTTCTTGATTATCAAGTCCATCACCAGAAGCCTATGTTGGGTCAAAAGATACTTACTCGGAATGACTTTACAGTCCTTACAAAAAGCCCTATCCCCCTTCCTAAGCAACAGAAAGTCAATCTGAGTCTTGGCTATAGCGCTTCGGAAGGTAATTAAGTGATCCTCCTTCTTCAAAAAGCTCGAGTTCACTACCACCAGCCCAAAGGCCCTCGCAAAATCCAACAAAGCTTCCCCCTCACCATTTCTATCACCGAAATCAAAACTTTCATGCACATCATCATAGCCTCCCGGTAAAACCCCAATGTGCCCATTGAAGTCCCGTACTATGACAATATTCTCCGAGCTAGGCACGCTTCTCAACACCTCATCTAAAGCCTCCCAAAATCTCGCTTTCACCTCCGCATCCAAGCCCGTCTGCGACACATAAACACTACGTACATGCAGCGTAAACCCCCCAATAACCAACTTAATTGTCATCAACCTATCACTGACCCTCATAACTTCCACCACCTGCCATCTAAACTCTTCATCCACTAAGATGCCTACTCCATTCTGATGCCTCTCACTCCCTGAGTACCACATCTTGTACCCATCCACATCTCTAGCCTTAGACCCTACCTACTTAGACTTCTGAACACACGCAATATTAATCCTCCTCTTCTTAAGAATCTTCACCAGCTCTACGGGCTTACCCTAAAGGGTCCCTATTTTCCAAGACCCTATCCTCTCTCGCCTCTCGCCTACCTCTACCACCCTTCATCGAACCATTCCTAAAACCCAACCTACACCCCACACCCACCCCTGTCTTCCCTCTTCACCCCCTCTCAAAATAATCCCCAGCCCCAACCCCCTCGGACATGACCCTATTCCACCATCAACCCCCAATTCACTACTCACAGACCGAAATAAAGCCCCAAATAGACAAGCAAACAAATTAGGCAACAATATAAAAATAGCAGTCACACACAAAACACCCTATCCAGTCTAGCATCTAGAACAACATAACAATATCCACTAATAAGTAGAAACAGTCAGTCACACCTATAGTCACAAGAAATAGAATAATACAAAGAAACTAAATTATAAGAAGTAACTAGTTCAGATGTCATCGGGGTACTCCTGCGTGCTGCAGGTTTTGACAATTTTATTGTCGAGATTGGTTGCCAAAAATGAGTCGGCGGAACAAGCCTGCCGATGTGTTGCCGGAATATCGCCAGAGTATCCTCTGGAACTTGCCAGAAACTGAACGTTGCCTTTTCTTTGTACCAACCTGCTCTAACCAATACTGCACCCTTACTCGTCGCTGGAGTCGAGTCAAACCAACGAGAACCCTAAACCCGTCAACAATAGCAGTGTCTAGGGGGGACAGAGGGGAAGGAAGAGAGAAGAGGATAGAGACGGGGATGGAGAGAACTGAGAGAGGATAGGTAAGGGAGAGAGAGAGAGAAACAAGGGAGAGAGAGCACCCTTACCTATCCTCTCTCATTTCTCTCCATCCCCGTCTCTATCCTCTTCTCTTTCTCTTCCCCTCTGTCCCCCCTAGACACTGCTATCGTTGACGGGTTTAGGGTTCTCGCTGGTTCGACTCGACTCCGGCGACGAGTAAGGGTGCAGTATTGGTTAGATCAGGTTGGTACAAAGAAAAGCCAACGTCCAGTTTCTGGCAAGTTTCAGAGGATACTTTGGCGACATTTCGGCAACACATCGGTGGGCTTGTTCCGACAACTCATTTTTGGCAACCAATCTCGACAATAAAATTGTCAAAACCTGCAGCACGCAGGAGTACCCCGGTGACATCTGAACTAGTTACTTCTTATAATTTAGTTTCTTTGTATTATTCTATTTCTTGTGACTATAGGTGTGACTAACTGTTTCTGCTTATTAGTGGATATTGCTATGTTGTTCTAGATGCTAGACTGGATAGGGTGTTTTGTGCGTGACTGCTATTTTTATATTGTTGTCTTGTTTGTTTGCTTGTCTGTTTGGGGCTTTACTTCGGTCTGTGAGTAGTGGCTTGGAGGTTAATGGTGGAATAGGGTCATGTCCGAGGGGGTTGGGGCTGGGGGTTATTTTGAGAGGGGGTGAAGAGGGAAGACAGGGGTGGGTGTGGGGTGTAGGTTGGGTGTTAGGAATGGTTCGGTGAAGGGTGGTAGAGGTAGGCGAGAGGCGAGAGAGGATAGGTTAAGGGTAGGGTCTTGGAAAATAGGGAACCTTCAGGGTAAGCCCATAGAGATGGTGAAGATTCTTAAGAAGAGGAAGATTAATATTGCGTGTGTTCAGGAGTCTAAGTAGGTAGGGTCTAAGGCTAGAGATGTGGATGGGTACAAGATGTGGTACTCAGGGAGTGAGAGGCATCGGAATGGAGTAGGCATCTTAGTGGATGAAGAGTTTAGATGGCAGGTGGTGGAAGTTATGAGGGCCAGCGATAGGCTGATGACAATTAAGTTGGTTATTGTGGGGTTTATGCTGCATGTGTGTAGTGTTTATGCGTCGCAGACGGTCTTGGATGCGGAGGTGAAAGCGAGATTTTGGGAGGCTTTAGATGAGGTGTTGAGAAGCGTGCCTAGCTCGGAGAATATTGTCATAGTACGGGACTTCAATCGGCACATTAGGGTTTTACCGGGAGGCTATGATGATGTGCATGAAAGTTTTGGTTTCAGTGATAGAAATGGTGAAGGGGCAGCTTTGTTGGATTTTACGAGGGCTTTTGGGCTGGTGGTAGTGAACTCGAGCTTTTTGAAGAAGGAGGATCACTTGATTACCTTCCGAAGCGCGATAGGCAAGACTCAGATTGACTTTTTGTTGCTTAGGAAGGGGGATAGGGCTTTTTGTAAGGACTATAAAGTCATTCCGAGTAAGTATCTTTTGACCCAACACAGGCTTCTGGTGATGGACTTGATAATCAAGAAGAGCAAGAAGAGAAATGCCGGGGAGGGTTGACCTAGAATTAAGTGGGGTTGGTTAACGTCAGTTAGTGCGCTGGAGATAGAAAAGAAGATGGCGGGAATGGGGGTGTGAGAGTGCAGGAGGAACGTGGATGTTATGCGGGACATGGCTGCCATCTGTAACATGGAGACTGGAAAAGAAGTATTGGGTATTTCGAGGGGTCGAACAGGACATCATAAGGGCGACTGGTGGTGGAATGAAGAAATTAAGAAGAAAGTGGAGATTAAGAAGGGGGCGTATGTTAAGTTGATTGAGAGTAAAGATGAAAAGGAGAAGCGGGTGAATAGGGAATTTTACAGAGTAGCAAGGAAGGAAGCTAAGTTAGTTTACGACTGCTAAAAAAACAACGTTTGAGAGCCTGTATGCGGGGTTAGAGGAGAAAGACGGGGAAAAGAGATTGTATAGGCTGGCTAAAGCTAGGGAATGGAAGGGCCGTGACCTCGATCAAGCGAAGTACATTAAAGGGGAGGATGGTACAGTTTTTGTGGAGGATGTCCACATTAAGAAGAGATGGCAGGAGTATTTTCATACACTATTGAACGAGAAAGGGGACCGAAGTATTGAGTTAGAGGAGCTGGAGCACTCAGAGGAAAACTGGGATTTCAGTTACTGTAGACATTTTAAGGTTGAGGAGGTCAGAGAGGCTATTTGTACGTGTTGGCACCCAATTTTGGTTCGCACTTTCCCTCTAATTAATTTTATCGATGTTCTTGGCCTTAACTAATTTTAAAATTAAAATAAGAAATAAGACTCGTATTTTTATCTCTATTTTTACAAGTTTTCTAATTTTCTATCATATTACAAAATATTTTAATATGATTAAATATGTTAACAAATAAAATAAAATATCTTTAGTGATCGCATTCATATTTTTTTTTTAATTTTATTCTTTAGGCGATATTGTGACCATATATATTTATGCTTTTGTTATATAAATATATATTTTATATTTTATTATATTCTTATTTCTACATATATATACAAATTATGTCTATAATTTGTATACGTTAAATTAAAAATAATTTTAGAATATCGAAAAACATTGATATAATTAATTTCAGTAGAAAAAAGTATTTGGGCTAACAATAATTCAATTTCAACTTTTATTTTATTATAACCTCAACTCTTATTTATAAATTTTAGTCTTGGAGCCCCAGAATTGGCCCATAATTCAGTACAATTTTCATGTCCGCTTCACCTTTTCCAATCAATCTAGCCAGTCAATTTGTTTTTAGCTCAAAGATCTAAAATTTTCAACCTTATAATTCATGTTTATATATATATATATATATATATATATATATATATATTGAAATTTTCAACCTTATAATTTATGTTTATATTTATATATTGTATATATTTAATTATTTTATTTATTTATTTTACTATTAAATTTAATCCATCCGATGACCTGACACGGATAAAAATAATCAGTTTTGATCAGCTTTCTCTTCATACATTATTTAGACCGTTCGATGAAGAGATCAGACGGACCAAAGTTAGTCAATCAGTGCATTAAATGCCGTCTACAGTTGAGTTTGCTGGTCGGAACCTTGAAGAAAAGCCTCTCATTATAATACCCAATTGATGGTTGTCTAAAATTTCAGAAATTATATCAAAAATATACTATTAATTAATTATAGTTTTTTTTTTTGTTATGAAGTTTTGCGAGATGATTTTTATATTTATATAGAAGGTGCTAATTAATTGATGCAACACACATATACTAACGTTAAAAAAACATATACTTTTGTCATTTAAATCATGAATTTAATGTTTCATATATTGCGACTTCAACTGTAATTTATTCGTTTTTGTATTCAAGTCATTCACCATAGAGACATTAAAGGTAGTTGACTTATCCATATTAATTAGTAGAACTATAATACCCTAAAAGACAGTGAAAATTTTTCAGACAACTTTAAAAGATTATATTATTTCATTTAAATTTGTTTGTCTGATTTTGACCAAGCATCCCTAACATACTAATGATTTATATCTTGCCCTCAATTTTGATAAAAAATATGGAATTTCAAAAATAAAAATAACATTTCATAAAATAAAGTGCTTCTAGAAGTAGGAAAGAAATATAATGATTAAGTTTTTCTTTAATTAAACTAATATTTTTATCTTCAAAATTTTACATTATCTTTTTAAAAATTTCGTACTTAATAAAATGACTTACTGACTTAAACACAAAAACTTATTTTGTATATATATTTATTTTAAATTAACGCTTGATACACTTATAAAATAACTTACACACAAAAAATTATTTTGTATATATATTTATTTTTAATTAATGCTTGATACTATTCTAAACTAGTATATATGAAAAAACAAAAAATCCCCCCTCCCTCTATCCCCACTCCGTTCCAATTTATCCAAATTCCTACCCCGTTTCTCCTCCTTCAACCCCACACCCTGTTTCTATTTATGGCAAACTCGTACCCATCAATCTCAAAGAAATTGAAGCTTGTGCAGTGAATTATTATTTTTTATTTTTTTGTTTGAGAACTTTTTTTTTTTGCATTTGGTATATTGGTGGATTTGGAGTTTGTTGGAGCGTGGGGATGTGGGGAGTTTGAAAAGTTGGGATTTTTATGTCATTTTTTCTGACGAGGAGTGTGATTCTTGATGTTTGTGAAGAATTGTTAAGTGATTTGTTGAAATCTTAGAGTTTTATTGTTGAATTACTTTGTGGGTCTGCTGAAAATTATATATTTTGGGGGAAAAGATTAAAACTTTAGAGTTTAATTGCTAAATTACTTTGTGTATCTGCTGAAAAATATATATTTTGGTGGAAGAGATTGAAACTTTTGGGTCTTGTTGAGGAAATGCTTTCTGGGAACGCTAAAATTTGTGTTTTGTGGAGGAAAAAATTATAAATTCGGAGTTCCACTACTGAATTGCTTTGTGGGTGTGCTGAAAATTGTGTTTTTTTGGAGAAAAAAATTAAAATTTGGTGTTTAATTATTGAATTGGTTTGGGAGGGGAGTGTGCCGGTGAAGAAGAAAGCATTTTATATATATATATATATATATATATATATATATAATCTAAAAAATACTGTTTTGCATGTCTCCGATGCGTCATTGACATGACGTTGATGTGTGGGCGCGTGTACTGCACTATTCATTGTGATAGTGATATTATATCTTCATACTTTGTTTGGATGGAGATTTGTCATGGTTTCATAATGTACGGTACTGTATGGTATGGTAAAGTATAGTACGATATAGTACAATATAATGTTTGGATAGACTGTATGATTCACTGTTGTTTAATGATAGTTTTATTGTTTGACTTGACGGTATAGTACTGTATTATAACTGATAAGATTACTAAAATGCCCTTAATTATTATAAATGTTAAATTTATTAATAATTATTAATAAAATAATTTTCATTCTATTAATTTATCATAAATTATGCCATTTAGATATGTATTAAGTTGTTAAATTCATGTAAATTCTAAGTCAATAAAATAGTTGATCAAACAAATATAACCTGATTTATTTTTTTATAGCAACAAATTTTATTTTTTTGGTGTTTTGAAATGCGACATCAATGACAAGTAGAAAGTTTGAATGCATTTTTTGTGTATGCTACGGGTGTGTTCGGTATGGAATACAAAAGAAAAAAATTTTAAGAAAATAAATTGTTTCTTACTTATTTTCTTGTGTTCATAACATAAATAAAAAATATTTTTTAAAAATATTTGTATATATTTAACACAAAATAATATAAACGAATATGAATAAAGGGGGAGGATAAGAAAAAAAATCAAACTTTTTTTAAAAAAATATTTAGAGGTGGGGGTAGTGGTGTAAGGGGTCGGGATAAGGGGTAGGGGTAAGAAAAAAGATCTAATTTTTTTTTTAAAATATTAATTTTTAAAAATTATTTCTTTTTCTTTTTGTGGGGTGGAGGGTTGGTAGGGGTGGGGGTGGTGTAAGAAAATTTTCAAGTTTTAAAAAATAAATTTAAAAAAAAAAATTAGTGGGGGGAGAGAGGCTAGTAGGTGATGGGTGGTAGGTTGGGGGCGAGGTTTACTCAAGTTTTTGAAATATTTTTAAAAAATAAATTAAAAAATATTGAGGCGGGGTGCATGGATCAAGGTAGGGGCGGAGGCGAGGTTGGTGAGGTGGGGATCGGGGTAGGAGGTGGAGTTAAATAATATAAGGTGAAGGGTAAAATAAGATTACATAATATTAAGTAAGGGCATAATTAAAAAAAAAATAAGCAAATCATAGGATACCACTAAATTGATGGTCATGTAAAAGGGGTGTTTCATGGTTATCAAACCATGAAATTAAACCATATCATACCATACATTTTAAGAAACAATCAAAACAAACATGGTTCTCTTAATAATTATATCATACCATGGGAAACCACCATCCAAACAGAGGGTTAGAGTAATACTTAATTCACTCAAAAGTTATTTAGAGGGTACATAATTATTTATAAAGTTAATGTGTTAAAGTAAATTTTGAGAACAAGTTTAAGAATATTTTGATACATTCACTCTATAATATTTTGACCGAGGAACCGAACATATCACTATTTAGTTAATTAACAAATGTGTGATCAAAGATTTAATTTCAATGCAGTAGTCATTTGACATTTTATTGAACATACCCCTGTTCTTCTGTTTGTTATATTATAAAAGTAGTGCACAATCAGCTAAGGGCGGGATTATGATCGATAAGGTAATCCCTAATAAGTTAATTGTTGAATTTTGACACACATATTAAGAAAAAAATTTAAAATATAAATTTATCATGTTTTTTCATTTTTATTTTTTTCAAATTTCAAACCCTTAATAATTATACATCACTCCCAATGCGCATTTAATGGATAATAAATTTGAAAAAAAAAAAATTCAACATCTATCTTGAATTGTGAATCATTCACTTACTCCCTCTGTCACATTTTACTCATCCCAAATTTTCTAATTTGATGTCCCATTTTACTTGTCCTATTTTACTTATCAAGACAAGAAAAAAAAAATTTCATTATACCCTTAGGAATCGTTTGGTAGAGTGTATTGAAATGTTAATGCATGCATTAGTTTAATATGTATTAGTAGTACCTTGTTTGGTATACCTTTTTGCCGTATGTATAACTAATGCAAGTATTAGTTATACACTCTATTGTGTATTAAGGTGTGTATTTCTAATACCTCAAAATACATGGCATTAGTAATGCAATGGATCTAATACATGCATTAACATGCTTAAGGACCCTATTACCTCTCAAAAAAAAATTCGCATCCTTTCCAACATATATATTGAGGGTATTATGTAAAAAAAAATAAAAATTAGAAATTATGTAATTCATGTTTTTTTTTTAATACATCGAACCAAATACTGCATAAAAAAATACAAGCATAACTAATACAAGTATAACTAACACAAGTATTACTAATACATGTATTACTAATACATCATATTTTACATTATTCTTATATATTCTACCAAACGACCCCTTAGTATAATTGATTACTCCTTATTATTAGCATTCTTGAAAAATGTTGCAAAGAGCAGTACCATTAAAAATACACCATTAAAAATATAAATGGTGCTTTGGTATTAGTCATCCATCAATATTGGAACTACCAACAAGACACAATTAAGAGGGACAAAATGGTAAAGTTACATTACCAATCATTGTTTTCTTAATAACTGTGTCATCTCTATTTGGGAGGGGTAAAATGAGACGGAGTGAGTATTTTAAACACTAAAAAATATTCACTCCATTTCGTATTAGTCGGCCCCTATAAACTTGACACACCCATTAAGAAAAATATTTATTAGGGGTCTATTTTACTAAATTAGTCATATTAATTATACTTTGAAAATATAAATTTGAATATATACAACTTGTTTAGTCATTTAATGATAAGGGTATTATTGGAAAAACATATGAAAATCCCCTTGATTTTATCAATAAAATAACTAAATTGAAACAAATATTTTTAAAAAGAGGGTCAACTAAAATAAAATGAAGGGAATACTCCAACAATTTACTTATTTTATTGTGAAACGGAGGAAGTAATTTATAATCAGAGGACGAAAATTCAAGTTTGAAAAGGCGTTTAGCCTAGTTTAAGGGTGTTAAGTGGGCCGGGCCGGATCAACCTGTAATCGGCCGATTAAATTTATCCGAATTGTGGGCCGGGCCGGGTCCAGGTTGGGGTTAAGTGGGTTGGGCTGGGCTCAACAGTAAAAATTTTAAAAATAGCCCTAATTCGGCCCACTTAACCCAATCCGGTCAAACCCATCTAAACCCGGTCAAACCTGGTTAAAAATTTGGTCAAACCCGATAAAAAAAAA
>NC_061113.1:257234433-257259232 GCF_002878395.1 Capsicum annuum
GTATATAGCTATATATATATATATATATATATATATATAGCTATATACTAATTTATAAAACATATACACATGTATACGATAAATATACACGTCTATAGAAGACATATTCATATATATACACTCTATTCAATGTATATGTACTACTTTAAATAAAATATACTACAATATATATACATTACAATATATATATATATATATAGAGAGAGAGAGAGAGAGAGAGAGAGATATACTACTTTATAAAACATATACCCATTATACGTTAGATATACACGTCTATAGAAGATATATACACACATATACGTACCATTCAGTATATATGTATTACTTCAAATAAAATATACTACAATATTTATACATTATAATTTGTGTGTGTATATATATATATATATATATATATATATATATATATAGAGAGAGAGAGAGAGAGAGAGAGAGATAGATATAGATATATACTACTTTATAAAACATATACCCATTATACGTTAAATATACACGTCTATAGAAGATATATACACACATATACGTACCATTCAGTATATATGTACTACTTCAAATAAAATATACTACAATATTTATACATTATAATTTGTGTGTATATATATATATATAGTTACATACTAATTTATAAAACATATACACATGTATACGTTAAATATATACGTCTATAAAAGAGATATACATATATATAAACGCAACATTCTATATATATGTACTATTTTAAATAAAAAATATACCACAATATATATATATATATATATATATATATAAATACACTACAATATATATACAATTTATAAAACATATACACATATAGTCATTAAATATACCTATCTATAGAAGATATATACACATATACAAAACATATGCTACTTAATATAATAAATTAATAATACTTGGTAGTAAATTAATAATATATTAGAAGTAAGTTTTTAATTTAAACTAGAAAGTCAATTTAAATCATTAAATGAAAAAATTACAAAGTAAGGACTAAGGAGTGAATAAATGTTGAATTTTAATGATTGCGAAATGATCCAAAATTTATAATTTACATGAATGAAAGATCTACAAATTATGCATCATTTTTTCCAACTCATTCATGTTAATATTAACGGAAACTTGCATAGGATAGTCAAAGTCAACGGGGGCAAAACCATGCATTGGACTTGATTCTGCTGAGTTCTCCCGTGAAAACATAATTTCTTTAAGTTTCTGCTCGTTGTTTGGCTCCGGTTCCATTCCTTGGTTTCTTCTTTCCGCTCTAATCCAATCTCTGAGGCAAACTAGAACATTCATTGCATTGCTTCCCAATGAGTGTCGGTTGTCTCCAAGCTGTTGTCGTCCCTGACTAAAGGCGTTCTTTGATGCAACGGTTGACATTGGAACATTTAAAATATCTCTAGCTAATCTTCAAAGTACAGGATATTGTGTTTCATTACTCCTCCACCAATCCAACGTATTGATCCATCATCTGCGATCCTCTGGCGGCGACCGAAGATAATTTTTCAACTCTTCCCAATAACTTGATGTGTAAGCTCTCTCATCAACACTATTCCAACAAGGTAAATCATAAAAGGAATCAGAAAAACCACTATGTGCCGGCCTTTTAAGAGATGATGACTCCTCAAGAGGATGAGGAGCGACAGTTAGAGTGATATTTGTAGGTACGGCTAAATCAAATAAATCAGCATAGTGATTGTATAATTTTTCTATGTATTTATTCGCATCACCCATAACCGTCCACAAATCAGGTTGTACTTGTTCAGAATCATTGTTACTATTTATTTTTAAGTTAGCATAAATAATAGTACTAAAGTGGCACGTATTATATTTCATGCACGGATTTAGCATAGCATCAACCAAGTAAATAGGGGGAATCGAAAAAAAATATTTTTCAAATTTAGTAAACATGGCACCAACAGCTTCTTTATAACCTTCTTTATTTTTATATTCTTTGAGCAAACCAGAAATATCGGCTATTTATGCCAAAATATTACAAACAGTAGGATAATAAGCACCAAAAAATTCAACCATAGCTACATAAAATTTTTCTTAAAACTTAACAAGATCATTAATTACAACTCAATTAGAATCATGTAGCATGCAATCAGCAAAATCAGCAAATGAACCGCAATATTGGTTAAAAGCTACTTTAATAGGAACTCTATATCTATAACAAGTCTTTAAAAAATCATACGTAAAATTCCATCTAATATCAAGTTCCTCAGGCATCAATATCGGTGTAAATCTATTTTCTTGACATTTAACTTTAAATTCTCTAATTCTCGATCTACGATTATTTCCTTGAATAAAACCAACAGCAAGACGGATTTTTTCAATATGAAATTCAAAAAACTCAAGACCATCTTTTACAATTAAATTATATATATGACATGCACACTTAATATGAAAAAATTCAGGCAACGACAGAGATAGCTTAGATTTTAACTTTTTTTTATAGCAGTTTTATTGTTAGAAGCATTATAAAAAACAATACATAAGATTTTATTATCGATACCATAAAATTCGGTAACTTTAACAATAGAATCAACGATAAAATCTCCAGTATGTTTACGATCTTCATCATATAAAAAAACAAGAATACGTTGCATCACAAATTACTATCCATCCAGTGACAAGTAACGGTTAAATAATCATTTTTATTTACAGCGCGATCAAAATCAGAAGTTAGGGACAATCTACATTGAATATTTTTTAACAATGTTGATAAATAAAAATAATATTGTGAATGAAGTCTAAAAATATCAGACAGACAAGTACTTCTAGGAATATCATTAAACATAGGATTATAAATTGCTTGAATATAATAATAAAGACATTAGAAGAAGGAAAACTAAAAGGCAAACAACCCACAACTACCATTTTAGCTATTTCTTCCCGGTCCCTCAATTTATTATACTTCTTCGTTACCTGACCGGTTGTTGGGTCCATTCTAGTTTGCGTTGGCCCACCGACATTCCCACCCCCTTGTGCAATATTTAACTCTCATTCGTGAGCATCACCTATATGTCTCATTAACATATCCGTACCCCTTTGTTTTTCTCCGCTTTTATGCTCATATATTTGTTGATAAATATTGCATTGCACCTCATTATCTGATATACGTTCAAAAAACTGTCATGCAATACTAGTTATTTTACGAGCTCTTGGGGCACGGGGAGGACGGGAAGGGAGATTAACCGATTCAGATCTAACGTTAGCATTTCCTACTGCGGGTGTCTCACCAATATTTTCATCATCTTCGTCTAAATTAACCGCATCTACTTCATTTTCTTCTTCTATACCATAATTTTTTTGAGTTTCTACATAATCCATATCATTAACATCTACACCTATTTCTTCCTCAAAAGGTGTAACAAGCGGTACCGGAGGTCGCACACGGATATATCTACTACTTGAAATACCTCTATCGCTAGTAATTCACTTTTTACTACCACTACCACTTCGGGGACGAAAATTTAAACACCTTTAGTAGCGAAGTTTCTTAATTTATCCATAATATAAATTAAACTAAAAAAGTTCAAAATACACAAATATAATAAAATTAAATATTCAACAATTAATACAATAAATAAAAATTAAACGTAAGAGATGGAACGACAATATCAAATTTTGAAATTATCCGAACGTTGCGACTTTAGAAACTTCCACTCGTACTTTGTAATCGCAAAAATAAAAAATTAAAGTGAGCACTTTAGGAAATTAAATATATTGAATATTTGAGAATTGAGAATTGAGAGAGAATGAAATTTGTGAAAGTGAAAAATTGTGTGAAAAATGATTTGAAGGTGTAGGGTATTTATAGAATTTTTTTTGGGATTAAAAAATATTTTAATTTTTTTTTTTTTTAATAAATGGGCCCAAACTAGCCGTTTGGACCCAAAAACGGCTATATAGCCGTTGGGCCAATGGCTAGTTTGGCCCAAATATCATTTTTTTAAAAAAAAAAAAAAAAAAAAACGTATTCGGGTCAATTGATCGGCGGGCTTGGTCCAGGCCGGGTTAACCGGGCCCAACCAAAAAATTTAATTAGGACCCGATACCCTACAGCCCATAGGATGACCGGCCGATTTTATTAAATGGGTCGGGTTGGGCCGAATCAACCCCAACCCGTTTACAGGTTTACCCTAGTTTATTGCATAGCTGCCCTATCATATGTTGAGCATGATATGATATGGTATGATATTTTAAAATTGATATGGTAATTTTGATATTCAATTTTTAAAAATTTATATTCTTATCATATCATATTAATTTGATATGATTTGGTATTTTGATGTTCGATTTTAATATTTTTACAATATGGTAATCGATAACATAATTTTTTTTAATTTTGACAATATATACTCGTATAATGGAGTATTATTATGTCGACTTTTCAAAAAATACGTCTCAATTATATTGTAATTACACATTATACATGTATAAATATTGAAAAAGAAGTATAAATAACTTTTTTTGTTAGTCAATTATACAAAGAAAGAGAAATTAAGAAGTAGCATATTTTGAGTTTCATCAATGTTGCTCCAAGAAATTACCTCGCACTTCATGTAGCTCTCATGGGTGTAAGAAAAATGACGGAGTTATTGAATTATATATAATAGTACAATATACTGTAATATATATATATATATAATATAATAGTAGTACATAATATATTGTTTTTTAAAAGTTTTAGGCAAGCACGTACGTTCCCGTAATATATTGTGGGGACGAAAAAGAGTCAAAACTTTTAGGGTACAGTATTTCACATGGTGTATAATAATTGAATTCTCATTTTTGGATAACTGTACATGCCATACTGCCATTACAGACTGTACGTGCCATACTGCCATTACATATTGTGGGGATGCAAAAAGAGGATAACATTCAGTAATGATTGCACTATTTCACAATAATTGAATACTCATTCCGGACCAATGTTACAAAAGATTTCTTTTTTCTTCAGTAAATTCACAAGAACACGTGAGTGATGTGCGTTTGACGTTTGGCTTTTGCTTACAAATGTGAAGCAGTGTCAAAAAAGGGAAATTAAATTTGACTCGAGGATTTTTGTCTTGAATAATTCGAATTACATTTTTTATTCGATAAATTCATAAATAAAGTGACAAATAAGGATGATATTATTTTTTCACTTTTTTTTCCATACCCAAAATAACTTGCCTTAGTTAGAAACTATTCAATTTTGATCAAATCACTATCCAAAAATGTAAAAAGTTGACTGACATTGTCCTTTTCTTGTTCCCCACTTTCTCCTCCCCCTTAATCCTTTCCTCTTCACTTATTACTCATGAAACGATTCATTTTCTCAAAATTTTTTATCATGTTGGCCAAGTGGTATTTGGTTCTTTCTACTTCTCCAATTAGTTTTTTATTTTTATTCATTCAATATACTCTTTAAAACTTGAAATTTTATTTACTTTACATTTTCATTCACAGAAGTGGAAGTCAATATTTCTTGTAAGAGTATTCGCTGTTTAATTTTGGTCAGCTTTTCGCAAAAACAAAATCAAATCAAATAAGTCACATTTTAAGTATCGGGATCAAATCAAATAAATTAAAACAAATTTATTGCTTTGATTCTTTTTTCGGTTATTCAATTTAGTCATTTTAAATGTTACAAAATTAATAACTCTTTAAGAAAGAAAGACGTAAAAACATTTTATCAAGTTATTTATTAAATTTTTTCAAAAATTGTGAGCATTGTCAAAAATTTTAGTCATTTCAAATGAATATAAATAAAATTTCTTAAAATAAATTTGTATGCAAATAATAAAATATTTAGTCGTATATATCTTGATGATGGTATTTAAATTAAATAATTATAATTAATTAAAGAAGTACAAATTATTTTGAAAATTTAATATATTCTTAGAAAAATTACGTCGTATCACTATTTAATTTACCATAACTATTAAAAATTTCAATTCTTAAATAATTATATAAATTCATGATTTCAAATCAAAGCTTGGATAAGAATTTGATGTATTCGTGTAAAATTAAGTGATGTGTTTGTAAGAATGTGATGCGTGAAATGTAATGTATCCGTATAAAATTTAATAATGTATTCGAAAAAATATGATGTGTCTATATAAATTAAATAAGAATTATTATTATAATATTAAAAAGAATTGAATCGTTGTGACAAAAAGAAAGACAAAAAAAAAAAAAGAATAAATAAAATTAATCTACAAAATCATACGAGCACCTCTATGTTAATTGTTAATACATAGAATTTGATTTAATTTTTTGAATCCTTAACAAATTAATCCAATAAATAAAATAGTATGCTTATATTATAATATAATGATAAATATGATATTCAAATCATATCTTTTATTTATTTATTTTGTAAAATTAAATTTTAATCCTTATCACTTATTAATTAGTATGATTTTTAAATTTGAATAAAACAAAATTGAGTTGGAATCCTATTCGTAGACCTGCGGTCTATGAAATGAGAATGCCCTAGATATATTTCAATTTTCAGACGTATGAAATTCTTTTAAAACATGATTGCTGAAATAGTGAAAATTGAAATATTAATAGCTAATTAGTTTGATTAGGTGCACTAGTTTGATTTTTAGCAATTGTTGTGTTTTGATATTTTACATGTTCGATTTTGGTTCAATTATTGTATGTTTGTGTAGTGAACTGTTTAATGGTGGGATGTTTGTTAATTTTTTTTTTTTTTTTGGGGGGGGGGGGTTCATTTGATCATTGACTTATTTCTGTTGATAGACTTGTGGTCTATGAACTGATAATGAGAGATTTGTTCTTTAGGTGTAGACTATGTTGAAAATGCGTAGAAAATATGTTATTTCTAAACAGAAAAACGATACCGCTGGTAGTAATAGAAAGAGAAGAGCTGCGTCAGTTAAAAAAGTGTCAAAAAGAAAAAAAATTGAAGAGTCGGTGTCCGAACAGATTCGAAGTTAAAGGAGATAAGTGACTACGTCGATTCTAGTGAAGATGTTGCCAAGCGGAGTGTCAGTGGTGACAGTGAAGAGTGCGAGGGAAGTGGGAGTAATAGTGATGATGGGGATAATGATTCATTGTCCGTGCCATATTTTTCAAGGTGCATTTTCGTAGAGCGGTATGACCTTCGAATGATAATTGACGAGGTCGGATCTTTCCCGGCAAAGATATCGGTCAGATCAAGAATGACTGCTTATTGAGAATTTAAGCAAATTCTTGTCGACCAAGAATTGAAGAAAAGATTCAAACAGTCCTGTTTTGGACACCTGAGAAACCTGCCGGAACATCTCAAGTTTAATGGGCAGTTGGTCCATTATTTGCTGTTGCGACGCGTTAAGAACGATAAGATGTGTCATGAGTGTGGTTCTGCGTTAACAACAAGCCTGCCTGTTTTGGCTTGAAAGAGTTTTGTTTGATCACGGGGCTGAACTGCTCATCATACCCCAGTGAATTAGAAATGAAGAAGGTGTTAGCAAAGGGGGACAATTTTTGTTTTAAGGTGACAAAAAACAAAAACATCACAGCGGCTAACTTGTTACACCTGATCAGAAGGAATAAGCTGAACGAGGACCAGAAATTTAAGTGTTGTCTACTGTAGTTCTTGCACACCATGTTGTTTGCGAAAGATCGACGAAGGTTGTCGACATATAACTGATTCGAATGGTCGACTCTTTGAGTTTCTTCGAGAAGTATCCATGGGGGAAAGAGACATTTCAACTGACCATGGACTATCTGAAGAAGAAAAGTAACCTGAAGAAGCAGAAGGAAGTATTTGATGAGAAGCAGAAGGCATCCTATGCTCTATTCGGATTTCTATGGGCATTCATGGTATCCACCATAAACCCTTTAGTGAGTTTATCGTAGATTATCATTTTATTTATACTATGTCATAGACTCATAGTTATTTTTTTCACTGCTGTACTGCTTACAGATTTGGATCTATGAGGCCTTTCCTTATCTTGGAAAATTTGCTGGAAAATCAATGGATGAGCCCTTACCCATCCCCTGCATTCTCAGATGGTATACTTCAAAAAGCGACAAGATAATCGAAGGCGACCCATTCAAGTATAAAGGAAAATTTACCGAGGTATGAACTTATTTTCTATAATGCAATAATAGTACCGTTTTATCGAATGTTATGTAACTGTTAATTGATATTTGGTAGAACGTGCACCCGTACATCATCCCTACTATTCATGAGATGAAGATGGATTACATGATTACGATTGAGCCATATAAGGACGAGGTGAAGAATAACATCCTCGATGGCTTGAAGAAAGAGTTAGAAGGGGTGACTGTCCTCACTTCAAATGCGGACAGTGATGATGGCGAGGATTTGGGTGGTAACTCCGTTGGAGTACACGTTGGTGATGATGATTCTCCGAGCACCTCCGAAGATGAAGCGGGAACCTCATCCCCCGGGGATCTTCATAAGCGTGTGGCTGCGCTCGAGGAAGCGGTGTTGGATATTGCTGCCTATATCAAAGAGAAAAGAATGAAGAAAAAGGAAAATAATGAGTGACAATATGAGCGAGGTAACTTTATTCATTAATTGATGTTGTTAATGAATATTCAGCATTAAATATTAGTAACACTTTGATATAACTTTAATTTAGGGGCACAAGAATTAAAAATTTCTTTACTTTCTTAAATTAGTAACAAGTCAAATTAGATCACTTTTTTTAAAACACAGGAAGTAGTAATTTTTTAGGAGGACGAAAAGATATTTTTGCTCTTTAATTTGCACCACACATATTAAAACAATATGGTCCACTTAAATCTAGTACAACGTTAATGAAAGCAACTTGATGAGAATGATCACCAGCTAAAAATCGTCCTTTTTTACTTTGCTGTGATGCATGTGTTAAAATCAAGCAACTTGTCAACACTTACATGTCCGTATATGAATGAATAGATGAGAATTTTAGGAGGGCGGGGAGGGTGGGGGGAGAGTCTGACACTTATATTTTATCGATAAGCCTTTAATTTTTGCAGTATCATAATAGTACATTAGAGGAATCTTTTAATTAATGACATATTTGGTCATAAATTTCTCTAAGTAATTTTTGAAAAAGACATGACAAATCGTATTTAATCATATAATTTATTATTATTTGACAAATAATATAATTTTTCAAATATTAGAAAATATTAATATTTGGGTCAAATTTTATTTTTTATGAGTTTTTAAAAGTGAAATATGTTTTTCAAATACAATCGTCAAACACATGATTAAACTTCACTTAAATTTTTGCACAAAATAATTTGTCAAAAATAGTTAAAAATTTATGTCAAAGACTAAACAGGGTTTTTTTTTTTTTTTTTAATTTTTTAATATATATACCGCGAGCTCGAGGCACACGGGAGACCAGTATCCACCCCACGACGACAGCGTGCCCCGTGATTGTGGCGCGATGCGATATGTGACGCCCAGGTAGACGTGCCCTCGACCTAATAGCTTCGGACGCAACTTGCGTTCAAAGACTCGATGGTTCACGGGATTCTGCAATTCACACCAAGCATGTATACATATATATACATATATATAGAGAGAGGGAGAGAGAGTGTCAATTAGGCTTAAGTCATATATTATATATGTAGCTCCTTAGGATTCGAATACTCAATTTCTGCCTTAATTTTAGAATGAATTTATTTTATATTTATATTATAATAAAATATATGAATAACTCATTTCGCTGTTAATTAACCGGGGACAATAATTTTATTTTTATCCTATATTTTGGGTGAAATAATTAAACTGTTACTAGCTCATACCAAGATAATTAGCTCTCTAATATTTTTTTTTCGTTGAAGCTGCTCAGGCTTTTTCAGATTGAAATTATTGCAACTGTTTCTTCAAATATTTACATGATTTCATGTTTTGCTTTATTTATAACTACATCGAACGTGTAGATCAATTTATTGATTTTTTTTCTCATATCTTTAGATCGTAATTTGATTGCATTCTTAAAATGCGTGAAGGTAGAAGGAAGGTGAACGTTGAAGAAAAAAAGATAGGGAGGTTGGGCGGAGTCACAAAAGAAGAAACGGGGTGGTTGGGGACAGAGGAGTGTTTAAAGAAGAAGAAGAGTCAAAAGGAAAATTGGGTGGGGATGGTTCAAATCAAAGAAGAAGGGATGTAGGGAGGGGATATATTTTTTTTCTTATTTTCTTTTTATTATCTAATATATATAAATTGGAGTTATCCTTTTTCAAAAAAGAAAATATTGGATGTGGCTGACATGATGTTGATATAATATTCAGAGGTGGAGTCATGATTTCAACGACAGGGTTCAATATTCAAATAAAATTTAATCGAAGGGGGGTTGAAGTTACACGGGGATATGCTTATGCCTCAGCAGTCAGCAATAGTAACTCCATTTGGTAGATGCAGTACTAATTCTGTTTTGTCATTATGTACTCTCCATATCACACGGACAATTTATTGATATAAAACGCACCATCACTCTAGAATAGTGCACTCCATCTTTTCAATTTGTTTATCAGAAAGAGTTTAAGTATGTATCAAAATGTCTTTCAGATTTGTTTTTTAAACATGTCACGTGAAAAACTCGAATTAGAGGGTTGCAAGAAAAGGAAAGAAACATTACTTTCATAAATTTTAGTGTCAAGTTAAATTAACTCACATAAATTGAGAGACAAATGAAATGTTAACAAATAACAATATTGCCCAATGAATATTAAGTTCAATTTCAAATTGAGGGCCTCTTTAAAATGTTCCTATAACGGTAAAACTCATGGGCGTGGAAGCAGCAGGAATATAAGTCAAATATTTGAGGTAAGAAGTCAGATCAGGAAAAGTTAAAAGGCATATATATAGTTGGGTAACTGGGTATATATATAGGAATAGATTATTCATGGAATATTCATTTTTCAACATCTCACTTAATTTGTCATGCAAATAAGTTTCTAGAATTCAATACAGATATATTATAACTCGGTTTCGATTATCTCCAAAATGTCCTCAATTTTTTCCCTACTAAGGTTAGAGCTGTCTAATGTGAACTAGGAAGGGGTACAATCACGCTACAGCAAAAAAGCTATTTAGAGATCATAAGTTAATGACAATTATCATTTGTCATTAATTGTCATTTAATTGTCATTAAATGTTTTTTAGAGGCAATTACATTTTATCATTTTTTGTAAATGTCCTTAAAGCATAGCGATATTTGGTTCAATGACTAACTAAAGTCGATAAAAATTTTAGCACTCTTTATTAAAGTGCACATTTATTGTCGCTAATTAAAATTCGTATTGTTGTAAAGAATTGAATTCACTTGTCGTAAAATGTAGTGCATAATCCAGCTTTTAGATTTTGTTTCATCGGAAGTGGATGTGAGATTCATTTAGATTTTGGATCAGTTTGGTATGGAAGAAAATATTTCCAGCTTTTTCCACATTTTATTGATCAAAATTTCTAAAAATGATTCTTTATAGAAAAACAAAATTCATAAAAATCAACTTTCTAGTGATACTAGAAAAACAATTATCATAAATTAGCATCCCACTCCTCCCTATCCTCCCTCTATATCCCCCAAGAATACTTTTATACCATAACAAACGGAGAACCGGGGTATGTTCAATAAAATGAAAATTAAGTGACCGTCCGTTGAAATTAACTTTTTCCATTATATGTGGAAATTAAATCTTTAATCACAGAGAATTGTTAATTAATTAAACATATTGGGTTCGTCATCAATATGTATATATGTTAATTTTTAATTTGGGATAAATTAAGTTTGAATAGAACCAATAAAGTAGTACTTGATAAAGCAATGTCCACATATCCTAGTAGTGAAATTAACGTAATGCATGTTGCCATCTAGTGCAGACTAGTTAACTTCAGCAGATTATTTCTAAATATCCATCTCCATGGACTTCCTTCAATTTGGATTTATCTTATGGGATCTACTAAATGGGCTGGCAGCTCTTCGCAGCAGGAAATTATACTGGGAAAATTTTCTATGTATACGAAAATTATCTAATTTTCAGCTCTTTCCATATTGTCCTTGTGGGAATGAAGGGTATGGGGGGGGGGAGGGGGGGGTTGGGGCTGCATATTACATTGGCTTTGACAATTATCAGGAACAAAATAGGCCCGTGTGGTTTCACATGCACCAATCAGAGTGATTACAAAGTTTGCTGTCAAATAGGACAATATAGACCACCATTACATTGAATTTGACTATTTTCAGGATAACAAAACTCACCAGTGGAAACACCAGCCAGACTTACAGCAACAGAAACCTGGCGGACATGTGACAATGTCTTAGTCTTTGCTGCAATATTCTGGATATATTGGTTTTGACAGTTATGGTTTGACACAATTTTAGCATATTTCTCAACACCAACCCCAGTGGCTACAACACTGTCTAGGAGGACAGTATTTCTTTACATCCACTTTGATATCTGCATTGTTTTTTCTTTGTTGAAGGCCAAGAGTTTCATTGAGAGGAAGAGATGATAGCTCCTTGGTTAGCTGATGAAACTTTAATTATAATCAGGATAACGAATAATAAAATAATCTAATCGATCTCATCATCTCTCTCTCTAGGGAAAAATTGGCAAAAGAGATACTTTCCAAAATTATTTATTTAAATACCCACTAAATTTCTTTTTGATTTAATTTTTAGGGTTAAGGGATAAAGAGTGGAGAAAAATTTAAAAAGTGGGGCCCACATGTGGGTTAAGGGACCATTTCATCATTTTTACAGCTTTAAAAATTTAATATAATACACCTAACACCCACTACTTCTTTCAATATTAAAAAAAAAACTTTTTCTCTCACCTCTTCAACTTCAACTTTTCCTCTACTCTAAGAATTTTCTTTCAAATGCTATTTTTTATTTTTCTTTTCTCCAGCGACAAAGGGCTCGTTTTTTGCATTATAAAGTAGGTTATTTTTTTTCTTTGAAAACCTGGTGATGTATATTAATTATGAAGAAGAGAGGGGGGACTAGGCCTTAACCTCAATATACATCAAAGATTGCAAAGCAATCTGGGCAAAAAGAATGTGACAAAACAGTGAAACTGTTGCACATTCACACTATCTACAAAACACTACACCTAGCTAACAAAGAAATTGGTCTTATCATATCTAATCCTAAGATTTGGAAGCTGTAATTTATCCAAGAAATATGCGCCTTTAGCTCCTGCTGGTAGTTGGCCAAAGTCGGTGTAAAGCATAGATTCTCCACTGCTTGCTGCCAGCTTTGCAAGGAAATCTCAGACCATGTTTGCTTCTCTGTAGCAATGGGAGAATGTTATCTCCTTTGCAACAATCAATCTTGTGGTGTCTTCCACAATGGGTCTTAAATTCATATTGTGGGAGGTCCTATTTTGCATCATATTTATAATCAATAAGGAGTTTATTTCGACAACACAAGACTTGTACCCTCTGGCTTTTAGCCACTTTACTGCAAAATGTGCGTCATGGCTTTAGCGTCATTGTGATCCCTGCACTATATCGGTAGAGCAAAAGCAAAAAGAAAATTTCTAACACTATCCCTTGCTAGTCCTCTTATGCCGACTTTTCCATTGTGGTCAAAATAACTTCCATATCGGTGTTGAATTTAATTTGTATCTGTTGAGGCTTGATCCAAGAAATTGCTTTAAGAATGGTTCTTGGCCGAAATTTCTCAACCATCTCACATAACTGGTTTCATTGTAAGTCCATTTTTTGTATTAGAAAGGCTTTATCCATAGCAGACTTCATGTACCACAAGATTTGTTGCTCCCATTCCCCTAATATAAAACTTTTTTTTGGGTTTCATATCTGCATGAACATCTAGTCCTCCATATTTGCCAACATATCACAATTGGCACCACCTGGATCATCATTTCCTGAATTGCATTTCTTTCAGTGTTTTTCCACCAATTTTTAAGAAGCTTCTTACTGGTTTGCTTTGGTATTTGATGCCCATAGGATGTCCAAAAACTTTTCATAAGTAGCGTGCTGGTTCACTGTCAATGAAAACATGCTTGATGGTTTCAGATTGTGTATTATTACAACATACACATTCTTGTGGCCTTCGATCTCCATACCTGCATATTACAGGCAAGTTAGATTTGAGTAACCTAGAGGAAAGGAAAGAAAATTTGAAAGGGATACTATTATGCCAAACTCTTTTGGCCAAAGTATCCAACTCCCTGATGTCTCTGATGCTATTCCAAGTTGTTTTGTTTGTAAAGATACTATCACTTGCTGCATTTCAGAACATGAAATTCTTTCAAGTTTCGATTATTTGTAGATTCATTTTATCGATTTTTATTGTTAACCGTTTCGAAGTGATGTAGTATAGAAATTTTTTTCGATGTGGTTGATTAAATAGTTAAAATATGAGAATTTTATAGGTAATTAGTTTGATTGCGAAGCAATGGTTAAGTTTTAATTCGGCAGTTCCAATAGATTTTTTCATCGATCACGGTATTGAATTTTGAAATATTTGTTAAAAATTTTTGCTTTATTTCTGATATTTTTTGAGCACTGCAGTGTTGAATTGTGGGATAATTGTTAATTTATAGGTTATTTTGGCTATTTGATTCGAGCAGTGATCTGTTTCTGTCCGTAGACTTGTGGTCTATGAAATTAATATTTAGGTGGTGTTGAATTTTGAATTTTTTGTTAAGAAATTTTGCTTTAGTGTTGGTATTTTTTAGGTACTGCAGTATTGAATGGTGGGATAATTATTAATTTATGGGTTATTTATGCTATTTGATTTGAGCAGTGACCTGTTTCTGTCCGTAAACTTGTGGTCTATGAAATTAATATTTAGGTGTATGGAATTCTTTTAAAATATGATTGATGAAATAGTCAAAATTAAAAGATTAATAGCTAATTAGTTTGATTTGTAGCAATAGTTGAGTTTTGATGTTCGATTGAAAATTTTTCGTTCATCATGCTGTGAACTGTTTAATGGTGGAATAATTCTTAATTATTTTAACTTTTTTATTTGAGCATTAAATTGTTTATATTAATAGACTTATGGTCTATGAATTGACAATGGCAGAATTGTTGAAGAAGAAGCTAAAGATGGAAAGGAAGAAGCAGCAGACAAAGAAGAAGGAGAAGACAAAAAAGATGGATAGAAAGAAAAAAATAGAAGAAACAGAAAAAAAGATTAGTCTTGGATATCGTTGATTTCATCAATGATAATATTTGTGACGATGGGGAAAAAGACATTTGAATGGTAATGTTGTTAATGTTTAAGACTTCTTTTTTTTTTTTTTTTAGAAACAAAGGAGTTGAATGATCTATTGTTAGGATATGACAAACATATTTTTATTTTATGAAAATTGTTATGATTCTGCGCTGAATCTATTTTTATCACACTGTATTATTGCATGAAATTTGAATGTGCATTATGTTGTCATAAGTGATACAGTGTATGATTGACTTCATAGAATGCATATTTAATCATTCGTATATTATTAGCATATTCTATCATTACCATGCTACTCGATTTTAAGTGGATGTGTAGTTTGATCAACTATGATTCTATGAAAAACAGTATTAACATTATAGAAAAATATAAGTATTTTTATTTATTCAATCTCACTACATATATGTTACACCTTTCCAAACAATGAATACTAACATTATACTACATAACATCATTTTTAGATCATTCTTCCTTTCTTCGTCTGAAATCAATTACACAGTTATAAAATTTGTGACCTGAATTTGAGTCCCTGTGTGTTGTCCGTAAGACAGTCGCATTTCCACAATGACAAATTAGAGTCTTTTTAGAATTGGATGTTTGAGATACTTGAGACATTGTAGAATTTTAAAATAAAAATAAAGTGGATGAAATAAAATAATAAAGGATGAAGGGCTTTATATATGAAGTAAAAAGAAGTGTTAGTATTGAAGGAGTAGAAAATTAGCCGTTTGTTATCGTTGAAATAGTAATTGTATTTTTTGAACTATTGATGACACTTAATAGACTGCTATCGATCATGACCTATGTCAATCATCAACGAGTTATTAAAGCTTCCCATAGACACTCGTAATCGATGGACCCTCAATAACATGTTTAAAAAGAAAATAATTAAGTAAATAATATATTTGTGCTTTGAGAGTCCGTCGATTCAATTGGTCTACCGTAGACTTACACTGTAGGTAGTGCATCGGTTGATCTCTGGATCATTGATAGATCTCGTAGATGTATGTACATGATAATAGATCCTTACTAGCATGTTGTTTAAAAATAAATAAATAAATAAAAAATAAATGCAGTGTGAAATTCTACACATATGAGCGAGTTTAAACAAGTCACATAATCATATTAGAGCTTATACAAATCAGGGGTGATGAATTAACGTGTGTGTAGATAGGTAGTGGTTGAATAAATAATATCGTAAGAGTAACGTTTGTCAAAGCACAAATATGTTTTGAAGATGTTGGTTATATTTGATACCTACCCATCCACATACTCCTTCAATCACCACCCCCAAATCAAAAGAGTATATGGATGGGTAGTCATCAAATACAATCAACATCTTCAAAACATACTTGTGCTTTGACAAATATTACTTTGAGGATGTTGATTGTTCAACCAGTATCCATCCACATAATCCTTTAATCACCACCCCCAATTTGTATAAGCTCTAACAAGATAATGTGACTTGTTTAAACTCCTTTATATGTGTAGAAATTCATAATTTATTTATTTTTTATTTAATTATTCATTTTTAAACAACATCCAAGTGAAGGTCTATAACCATGTACATAGATCTATGTGATCTACGAATGATCAAGAGAGTAATCAATGCACGACCTACAGAGCAGATTTACGATAGACCAAATGAATCGATGGACCCTCAAAGTACAAGTATATTTTTTATATGGTATTGACATGGGTCAGCATCGATGACAAAGTATCACCAATAGTTCAAGATTGTTTGTTTAACCAACTGTTCAAGTGGTAATGTGTTTATTTTTTTTTTAATTTAATTATTTTCTTTCACTACCCCAAATCATGTGATTATGTCTTTAAACTTTCTTAATTTAATTATTTTCTTTCAAACTACAAGCTACTGATGGTTCATCGATTCATATAATTTACGATTGACCTATATGTATGAACGAGGAGTGACAGTGTCTAAGATCGATGACAGTGCATAAAATATTATCTGGTATAGTGTAGATTGTTTGCTTGTGTACGATAGACTACATATGTGATCTGGATTTATTATCACATAAGTTTTACTCTTCGTGAAATTAATCAATGCAATCTACAATTGTATTCATTGAACAAACATCTCCCTAAACACAATCCTCTGAATTTCTATAATGCTTGGACCCTTACCATCACGAAAATGATTTATGCATAGTAAAACAATCATCTAGGATGGGATTTTCTTATTCCTGCTCGTGGTGTGTTCAACACCACACGTGTGAAACCCAACATACTTGTGTAGGCAAAATTTGTTCGAGGATTCGCACTTTCTTGCCAAGCAAAAACCAGCTGCAACCACGAGATACACATTTCATCTTTAACAATTTAGTGCAGCTCTTCTTCGTAAAATAATTAAAACACTGCTTCACCGATACTTCGTCTAGTAGCATTTTCTTCTCTTTCTTGTCAGCGAATGTTTAATCACAATAGAAGTTGATTTCATCGGCGAAAGAATTTCTTGGTTGTGATTACGTTCCATAATATTCTTCCGCATCTTGCGAGTCCGATGAAACGTATTCCATATTCATAGAATCATCTTTTATATTAACTGAATGATCGTCATCGTTCTCATAATCATTCAAATCGCCGTCGACTGCCGAGCGCTTAGGTGGGGTGGTGATGAATTCAACATTTCTTTAAAGGGCCCCCCAACTACATTTATCCTTAAAATAGGCCTAAAGCCATCAGCATCAACATTCACCATGTACAACAACATACGTTTATCATTATTTATGACCGTAGGATGCACCTTTTCCCTCAAATGCATTAGATAACTAATCACCACATTGCTCGGTGCACAATTTAGATCCCCCTTCTCCATTACGCTTGCAACCAACTCATCGTATGAACCGTTGCGGGGAATCGCAATGGGCAATGTCATCTTAGTAAAAGATTTTCATTTCCAACATTTGAGAGTCTCCTCCCATTCTCCTATGAAATCATTAGAAACCAGAACAAATTTTGCAATAGACATTCTAGAATTAAGCTTTGGTCGACGGTAGATTATGCTGAGAGTCTATGTCGGGATGTTTGCATAATCGATGACTGGCAGATATCCGTACAAAAATCTCAAAGATCATTAGGTTTATGGAATAGAGAAATGAACTTGGAGTCGTCTAAGCTGCTGTAATGTACTTTCTAAAGTGGTTTTGAGTAATGTGAGTGATTTAAAGTTTTTTAACAATGGTGGAAGTGTGTTTGAGAAGATAGCAAACAAATGGGGTAACAATGGATGTAATGGACTAACTTATGATGTTTGTGGACTAATTTAGAGCTGATCGACGAAAAATAACATCGAAAAAGTGGCCGGAATCGGAGCTTTTTGGAGGGAAATGAAAACTTCTATTTTAAGCTATTGGATTTTGTTTTAATTATTTTTGAAAACCCAATATTTTTAAATATAATGGTAGATGATGGAGTGGGTTGAATTGCATTATTAGAAACTTGTGGGTGAATTTATTAAGTTGGAAATATTGGGTTAAAGTGAATAATTATAAAATTTTTGGGTGAAAATGTTAAGTTGAAAAAGTTAGTGGTGATTTGGAATTAAGTGATATATGACCAATTTTTTCAAACTTGTGTCTATTTGACAAAATAGTTTTGAAGACTATCCTTTTTGGCTCAAGTATATGTTTAATTCGATAACAACTAATGATAGTGTAAATAAATGAGATGGGAACATGAGATCATATATGGTTCATGGTGATATGGACGATTTCTCCTGTGTCTTATCCCCAACACAACAGTTCCATTCCAATCGCTTCACTAGTATATAAACATAATCATTCGGAATTTGGCCGGGTTTTAGACAAGAGACCTTTATTTATTATATTAATAATAATTAATAATGCATTTCATATGCATTACAATTACACACGATACATAATTATTCAAACACGATCACCGGCCAGTCCGAAAAGAGGAGTAGAAGTACATCCTCTAGCATTTAGAGAGCATTGAGGAAGAAGCTTTGAATGCCTCTCATAGAATGTTTTTCACCACCACCTTGTATTCCGCGTTTACCTGTCGCTGCTGGCACTTCACATTGACTTTGACAGGTTTGAGGATCACAGTATTCTGGTCCGGTTCCACAGAAACCCCATATACTACAACACTCTCTACAAGGACATTTTTTATCACCATCTCGGTTTCCGCATTGTTCCTCCCCCTCGGCTAGTTCAAGATGGCCAAGGATCGTTTCATTGGCCGGCAAATGAAAGGGATGAGATGGATTGGCTGAGACCTTGAGGAGGAGGAACAAAGCCAGAGCTAAAAGGCTAACTAATGCACCACTTCCTCTCATTTTGTGGATTGTTATGAGAAGTAGTCTCATCGATGCTGAGGTATATATAGGAAAAATATTATATATCAAACTTTATGCTTACGCATCAATTCCATTTGGAAGATGTTAAAGTTTTGTTATTACTCTGGGATGGGTGAGGTGGTGGTGGGGAGATATCAAAAATTTTGAAAATTATTTTCTCTAGAAAACAAGTTCTTTAAAAAATGAGAATAATGACTTCTCTTAAAGTGAGGAAAGCAAATCTTTATTAAATCAAATTAACAGTGTCCTCCCAACACTCCAACACACCTCATCTTCACCCAAAGTGCTGAGTTACTCTAGTTTACATCAGACAAGTGCAATGTTTTCTTGTACTTAATGTTTCTCCATTATATCTGTAGGTAACTCACCCTACGTTATCTTTTGCACTAAAGAAGAACATCCGTATTTTGGTGGCTTACCTAATTAAAAGATCTTACAAACCATCATTTTCAAAAGCATTGTCCCAAAATCAGTCCAATTGTTGTCATATTATTCTGAAATGCAACAATAAGCATGATTGAAGCGTCAGATAAGCGGGTATCAACATTATATTTATGATCTGCCCTGGACTTTTAGGCTGGGCCTTAGCTTCGTTTGAAAGAATACACAACTACACAACTTATATTTTCAATATTACAAAAAATCTCAACTTCCTAAACATATTACAGAAATTCAACATATACACAGAATGCTACGTAAATAGGGAGAGAGAGTAAAGTAATTAAAAAAATTGGAGAGAGTGTCCAAAATGATTGGTATTTATGTTATTTATACTAGTCAAAAACCTCACTGGTCTCTTCTCAACGATCATGCAAAAAGTTTGGGTTGTCAAAAATGTAACATTTTGCGTATCAATGATCAAAGGAGAAGCATGAGTATAGCAACATGCCACTATGGGTAGAGCCTGTTTGGATGGGCTTTCAATTTTTAGCTTATAGGGGAGCATGGCCCGTGTCAGCACGGGCCCAATATTAAGATATTTATTTATCTTTTCAATCTTGATATTTTTAAATAATTTTTTTAATAAAAAGATTGCATATGTTTTCTAGGATTCATCCGGAATCTAGCATGAGTTTAACATATGTTATTTTAATACGTATTTAGATAATTTAAGTTGTTGACTATTTTAATTTATAATATTTTTTATGTAATTTTCAAATTAATATACGTTACTTTTCTTGTCCAAATTATTTTGGCATTGATAGTCAATTATATTTAAAAATAATTTAAGTTTTTAATTATTGTGATTTATAATACTTTTCTTCTATTCCAATTTTAGTGACACTAATATAATTTCAAGAGTCGACCAAATATTTTATATCTTTTAAATTTTTTAAGTTGTTAATTATTGTGATTTATAGTATTTTTCATGTAATTTTTTTGAAATATATAACATATTAAATTATTTTTAGATATTTTAAGTTGTTAACAATTGTAATTTATAATACTTTTTATATAATTTTTGAATAATATATGCTACTTTCCTTGTCCAGAATTTTGTGTCGATGACAGTCAATTATATTTTAAAAATAATTTAAATTTTTTATCATTGTGATTTATAATATTTTTTCTATCTCAACTTATGTGGCACAATGGTTAAATGACCATAATAATAAATTAGGGGTGATATAGTAAAATCACGTCTGAAGCAGATGAAGTAGAAATCAGTCAATTTTTAAATTTTTTTTGTTAATTATTGTTATTTACAGTACTTTTTATTTCATTTTCAAATAACATATGTTGCTTTATATCTTCTTCTGTCCCGTCTCAATTTATGTGGCACTAATATAATTTTGATAGTCAATCAAATATTTTATGTTGGCATATCATTTTGTTATTCTTATTTTTCTAATACATAAATGACTTATAATAAGGAGTGATATAGTAAATTAGGGGTGTACAAACCGAACCATTAAGTCAAACCGAATCGATGAATCAAACCAAACCAAGAAAAAAAACCGACTTATCGTCTGGTTTGATTGGTTTGGTGTTGAAAAAAAAATCGATCATTCTTGGTTTGGTTTGTTATTAGAAAAAATAAAATCAAACCGAACCCAAACTGAACCGACATAATACATATATAATTTTAATTTTTTATACGTAAGAAAATATTACTTATAATCTACTTTCTAATTACTTTTATTATTTTTTTATCTTCAGAAAATAGATATATATTCTTGGACCTTTAATTATAGTATTTTTTCATTAATAGCAAATTAATACAAAGTCCAATATCTATATCTATATTTATATCTATAATCTATATCTATATCTATAATGTATTAAAAGTGTGGAGGGCCTTAGAAATGTTGTTTGAACTTTTTTTCCTTCATTAAAAAATTTCGCTTTGGATAAAATCGTCTTTTCACTATTTTTTTTAATTTTTAAAAGTTAATAATTAATTAATATATATTTATGGTAAAACCTTTTCTTATTAGAAGTCGTCAGAATTAATGAAAACTAATACTTTTCCATTAGTTTAAGAATTATAAAACAACTAAATTTGATTTTAATAAGATTTAAAAAATCTAGAAACAAATATAAAAGCCTTAGAATAAGAAAATTTTAATAAGTATTAAATTTTAAAAAGTTTTAAATACATAATAAGAAATGTCGTTTTATTATTTTATCAAATTCTTATTTAACTATTTTTACTAAAAAAACACGTCCCACCTCAAAAAGAAAAAAAAATAAGTAGTGTCAGATTGTAGTTAGCATACGACCTAATTTCTTTCTTTTAAGTATGATTTTTGATTTAATTAGGAGTCCTTGATTTTCTTTTCTTTTAAGTTTCGTTTGTCTTGATTCTCTATAATAATTAGTTTTTTTT
Source organism: Capsicum annuum (assembly GCF_002878395.1). Classification (NCBI taxonomy): domain Eukaryota; kingdom Viridiplantae; phylum Streptophyta; class Magnoliopsida; order Solanales; family Solanaceae; genus Capsicum; species Capsicum annuum. The sequence goes on from NC_061113.1 coordinate 257,256,785, forward strand.
ATGAAAAAAGTTTCTCAAATGAGATTAGATTTCTTCCATGTTTCATCAACTCTTTCTTAAAAGGAAAAAAATCGTACATCTATATATTGAACATTCCCTTTTTCCAATAAATAATAGAATAACATTCACAATTTAATTGTTAAAGAGTATGTTCAAGAGAAGATTAGTTTTATGTTGTTTAATATTAGTTTTAAATTTGTAGATCAATAATATTAAATATTATGCATCTTTTATTAACGTTTTTTTATCATATAATTTATTGTAATTTCAATTGTTGGCTTTCGCATGATGTGCATGTAAAGAAAAATTATGTGAGTGTGTGGTTGAGACTTCGTGCCGATTACGAGAGAATTTAAAGGTGTTTTTTTTTTTTTAAAAGGAATTATTTCTCATTCATACTAGCACGATTTATGTTATTAAGGAGTTGATTAGAAGTACACGTTCTGCTCTTTGATTTGATTTTATCAAATTTCAATTCAATTCTTTAATTTACAATTTTAAAAAATAGACATCGAACACAGAATCGAACTATTTCAGTTTGGTTTGTTTTCTTTCAACTTCGTTTTTATTTGATTCGGTATTCAGAAATATTTGAACTTTTTGTCCTTCGTTAAAAGTGTCTGTGTTAGACAAAATTATTTCTTCAATATTTAAGAATTAAAAATTTATTAAATATTTTAATAAAACATATGTTATGTTTGCGCTATTTTATTAAAGTGTGAAGGATCTCTGAGAAGTGATTTAAATTTTTTGCTCTTCATTAAAAATTTTTGCAATAGACAAAATCATCTGATTTTAAATAATCAAATGTTACACGTGCAAGACACGTGTGGTTTAGCTAGTTAATATAAAAACCTAAAACTCTTTAATTGCTTCATTTTTTACATTTTACTTTCCAAGTTTTCAGAGAGTTCTCATTATTTTCTTATCTTACTTTCATCTTACTTTTCTCATTCGTCAAGTTGTGATTTAGGTTTGTTTCTCTTCTTTCTCTTTTTATGTAATTATGTTATAATTAATTACTTTATGGAGTTAAGTTTTTAATAAATTGTCTAATTCTTCATTCTTTTGTGTGCTCACATTTTATGTGAAGGAAACTTTCAGACAAGCTATTGTGACTAGTGACTTAGAAATTGAACTACATAGGTATCCACATAATATTACTTTGAGAGATAGTAGTTTAGAGTCTTAGTAATTTGCCAACTTAATTTTTATTGGAACTACTCTATGACCTTTTTTTTTTTTTTTAATCTTTTAAGTGAAAACATTTAATTTTTTTCTTCAATCACATTATAATTGTAAAAAACCCGAGAAAACTGAAAAATCAAAAAAAAAAAAACCGACTAAATCCGAAATAAAAAACCGATTGCATATTGTTTTGATTTGGTTTATAGATTTAGAAAACTGACATTATTGGTTTGGTTATATTTTAATAAAAAATCGAACCAACCTGACCTATGTACACCCCTAAGTAAAATCATCGTTCGAAAGATGAAAATTTAATTTAAAATATTAAGAGTTAATTTCATATTTTATGTCTATTTTATTTTTCATTAAATATTATTTATTTTTTAATACATAGATGACTCATAATAATTAATTAAGAGCGATTAATTATGTTATTACTATAAAAATTAACATAATTTTATCATATCCAAAAGTAATCATCGATAATTGACCGGAATAGTGTATTAATTAAATAATGGATGCTATATTTGCATATGCAAAATATGATATTATTAAACATTATTGGATAGTGCATTATATTTATCTTTCACAATAATAAAATTTTACTATATACTTTTCTTTATTTCTTCTTAACTTGATACATATTGACCCAACACAAATTCTAAGAAAATATTCATTATAAATTTATTTTATTTATTAAATTTATTAATTTTGTAATTTAAAATTTTAAATTTAAGTTTAAATATTAGTATTTCTATATAAGGAAAAAGTAATTTTAAAATTTAAATTTTATAAAATAAATAAATAAATAAAAAGATTATTTTTTATATAAAAGTCAATTAAAATAATAAAATTGATTTACTTATTTAGTTGCAATTAATTACGATAATTTTTTATTTTGTCATAATTTATGCTGCACCGATAAAATTTTGAGAGTTGAATAGAACTTTTATCTATTTTTAAAAAAGTATTTTAACTTGTTAATTATTGTGATTTATAATAATTTTTACGTAATTATCAAATAATATATTTACTCCTTGTGTCCCAATTTATGTGGCTTCGATACAATTTTGAAAGTCAACTAAATTTTTTATATATATTTTAAATATTTTAAGTTGTTAATTATTATGATTTGTAGTACTTTTTCTTTTATCTCAAATTAGTTTTGAACATGATAGCCAATTAAATAAATAAATAAAATTTACTTTCAATGTGTAGTTATAGTTAATTAATATAAATTAATAAAATATATTAAATATT
>NC_061113.1:257262232-257317681 GCF_002878395.1 Capsicum annuum
ACCAATTAACAAACCTATTATTTCAATTATACAAACTCTTAATTTCTCCTAACAACATTTAGTTCAAACTTGAAGATTCTTGTAAATTAAAACACATCATGTAGGCTTTATGGTTGCAACTAAGATTCAATTTTTTTTATGTTAGTTACTACTATTTCTATTTTATGAGTATTTTCTTATCGGTTAAACCGAAAACCAAACCGTTAAGGACTAAAAACCGACAAACCGAAAACCAATAAAAAATATCTTATTGATTTGGTTATTAGTTTAGCATATTTGAAAATAAAAAATAGATAAACCGAACCAATAATATATAAAACCGAACCGAATCGATCGATGCACACCCCTAAATATAAGTCAAATATTTGAGGCAAAACATGAGGTAAGGAGTTAGATCAGGAAAAATTGAAGGCATACAGTTGGGATGGGGTGGGTAACTGGGTATATATAAAAACCACTATACATGCCCATTGCCCAGTGCCTTCATTTTTCAACATCTCACTTAATTTGTCGTGCAAATAAATTTCTAGACTTCAATACATATATATTATTATTATAATTGGATTTCAATTATCTCCAAAATGTTGAGAAACGATAACAAATATCACTATCAATTGTGAAAATAAATGAACTGCAATAATAATAATATTTCTTTTATAGTAGTATCACAAGTTACAATAATAATAACAACAAGAACAATAATAATAGTAATGATGATGATGATGATGATGATGATGATGATGATAATAATAATAATATTTTAATTAACATATAGTATACTTGAATCGTTCTAGGTACTGTCCTAAGAAACTATTTCCGCAAAGTTAAATGTTTCCCCAGGATTAGACAAATACTTCTCTGTTGTCTTCAAGATCACTTTCCCGTCTGTAACTGTGATAGGAAATCGACCCAACATGTGTGATGCGTTTGAAAGATTGCAACCTAGGATCAATGTTAAACAAGTTATTCGACAAAAACCAAAAGCAGGGGATTACAAAATTAATGTCGATGACAACTACATCAAGGACACAAGACAAAAAGGTATCAGAGGAATAGTTAGAGACACAATGGAAACTTTGTGAGGGCCTTTTCTAAGATAGTGCATTGTACCATTATTAACCAAGAGGAAGCTACAGTCGCTAAATCTGGTGCTCAATGGTGTGTGCAAAAGGGTCTTAATAGCTTTGTTATAGAAATGAATTCGATGGTGATCATTAACATGTTGAAAAACAAGGGTACTGATAATCTCAATCTGAAGAAGATTATTTATGATACTAATAATAGTGTTAGAAATGCCAATGAAAATTTTAACCATTGCAATCAAGAAGCTAATATAGCAGCAGATTACTCTGTTAAAATGGCCTCTACTAATGAAAATGAAACCTTTTTCTACTCTTGACAATCCCTTCCTCCAGAGATCAAAGGCAAATCAACTAGACAAGCAAAGGTACCACAACTTGGTACCCCAACAAGCTTCTTTTTGATTAAGAGACATGGTAGGAGTCAAGCCTAACCCCCCTCACCAAAGGTACCACAACCTGAGGTGATAGTTTATTGAAAAAAAAAAACTTTCTTTTGAAGACATTAACCTAGAATGAACCTTTTTTGCAATTTAATTCAGACAAAAGTCCTTTATTTAATATATTAGTTAATGCATTTCACATGCATTATAATTTAGCATATTACAGAATATTACAACACTTAACTAGTTCCAAAACAGGCCGGGGTAAAAGTACATCCTCTAGCTAGTATTGTCTTTAAACGTTTTCGGGTACAAGAATTTGTAATTTGATACAATAACTTCAACGCCAGTTCAAGTTTAAAAGAACAACACTATGAAGTACAACAACACCTTCAACACAAGATCAAAGTGATCTTTCTAAGAAGTGTATTTTATTTTATCAGAAATTAATATGAAACATAAATGTAAAGCCAGGTCCCTCGACTTCACGGAGTATCCTTAAGGAATTATTTCCCTCACTGTACTCGAGGTTTTGGAATCTTCCCCCCAGGATAAAATGACTTTCAATTCAACTATAGTGGTAACTCAAATAATTGGATTTATCGAACTCACTCAACGATTTGATTGATCACAAGAAATGTTTTGAAGATAAGAAGAGTTTGTATTTCAGAAAATTTTTCATACCAAGACCTGTGGATAAATGCAGGTTTATATAGCCATCAAGTGCCCCTTCCGAAAGGTGGAAATGGTTCATCCGAAAAGATGTACCCTTTGGAAGAGTCACGTTTGTTCATTCGAAACATTGTGTCTTTTTCTAAACAGACACAACTATCTGAACAGTCACTCTTTTTTCAAAACAATGTCGTTTCATAAAAGGTTGTGTCCCTTCATTTTCCGTTCACACTAATTGAACCCAACAATCCCCCACATGAATGGAGAATGACTATTCTTTATAAAACTTTTCGGACAAATATGTGATCATCAATCAAAGACTGATTGCATCAGGATAAGTGGGTTTCCCTTTGAACTTTCCGTAGTGAACATGCATTGGATGCACTCGATCGATCGGTAGATTTGATATCTTTGAACCGTCGAGTTTTAATGTACACCTAGACAACACATGTCATATAACCAACCTTTTACTATTTATGGTTCTCACAGTTTTATTCTTTTCACCCATGAACACGTCCAGGTTTCATGAGAGCTTAGAGAATAGGCCTTTACTAACATTTTCCTTGAAGCGGCTTCCACTTCTCCCTCACCTAGGTGATTTTTGAATGTTCAACCCTATAGATTAATCTATTTGGTCAAATCTGCCAAATTTAGATAATCATTAAAAGATTTTTCACCTTAAGTCTTATCCTTGTTTACTAAACATTGTCTACATAATGAGAATGAGTTGGTATTTTGACAATGTTGAACTTGTCAAACACAACTTTGTTTGATCTCCTTGAAACTAGCTCTTGGGATCTCCAGTCTGCTAGGTAGAGTTACCGCCATGCTGACTACTCCTAGGCCTTACACCCATTCTCTTGGATGTTCTCTTAACTCCTTCTCTAGATATGCCTTTTGTAAGTGGATCTGACATATTTTCCTTTGACTTCAGATGGTCAACAGTGATAATTTCACTAGAGAGAAGTTCTTAATGGTATTATGTCTCTGTCTTATGTGATGAGATTTACCATTGTACATCATGTTCCATGCCCTAGCTATTGCCGCTTGGTTATCAAAGTGTATTCATACTGGTGCCACTGGTTTAGGACAATAAGGAATATCTTTCAAGAAATTTCGGAGCCATTCTGCATCTTCACCAGCTTATCTAATGCAATAAATTCAAATTTCATTGTAAAGCGAGCAATACAAGTCTGTTTGGATGATTTCCAAGAGACCGCTCCTCCGCCGATAGTAAATACATATCCACTCTTGGATTTTACTTCGTTCGATCTAGTGATCCAATTTGCATCACTATATCCATCAAGTACCGCAGGTTATTTATTATAATGCAAAGTATAGTCTTGAGTGTATTTAAGATACCCCAAAACTCTTTTCATTACCATCCAATGAGTGTTATTAGGATTACTCATGTACCGACTCAACTTACTAATAACGCATGCTATGTCTGGTCGTGTACAATTTATTATATATATTAAACATCTCAATACTCTTGCGTACTCCAATTGTGAGTCACTTTCACCTTCATTCTTTCAAAGTGCAAAGCTCACATCCAATGGAGTCTTGACAATACCAAATTCCATATACTTGAATTTGTCAAGTACCTTTTCGATAAGATGAGACTGTGACAATGCCAACCCTTGTGGAGTTCTATGGATTCTTATCCCTAAAATCACATCCGCAACTCCAAGGTCTTTTATATCGAACTTGCTCTTGAGCATTCATTTCATTGCATTCATGTTTGAAATGTCTCTACTTATGATCAACATATCATCCACATATAAACACACAATGACTTGGTGATTTGGAGTGTCTTTAATATAAACACATTTATCACATTCATTAATTTTGAATCTGTTTGCCAACATGGTCTGGTCAAACTTTGCATGTCATTGCTTAGGTGCTTGTTTTAGTCCATAAAGTGACTTAACAAGTTTATACACCTTATTTTCTTTTCCTGGAATAACAAAACCCTCAGGCTGTTCCATGTAAATTTCTTCCTCAAATTTTCTACTTAGGAATGCGGTTTTCACATCTATTTGATGGATTTCAAGACTATATACCGCTGCCAAGGCAATTAACATTCGAATCGACGTTATTCTTATTACCGGTGAGTATGTATCAAAGTAATCAAGGCCTTATTTTTTATTTGAAGCCTTTTATTACAAGTCTTATCTTGTATTTGTCAATAGTACCATCCGCTTTCATTTTCCTTTTGAAGATCCATTTAGATCCTAAAGGTTTGTTTCCTGGAGGAAGATCAACCAATTCAATCTCACTATTAACTGCCTCTTTACAAAAGGATGAGTCTGAAGACGTCATCGCTTCCTTAAATGTATGAGGTTCACTTTCTAAGAGAAATATTACAAAATCCGATTCAAACGAAGTTGACATTATTTGACGTGTACTACGTCTTGGATTCTCATCATTATTTACATTCTCACTTGGTTCATCTCAAGGTCGTTTAGACCCTCCAATAGACTGTTCATATCTAGTTTTATACGGATAAATATTTTTAAAGAATTTAGTGTTATCTGATTCAATTATAGTATTTTCATTAATATCCGAATGTTTGGATTTATGAACCAAAAAATGACATGCTTTACTACTTTTAGCATATCCTATGAACACGCAGTCCACCGTCTTAGGTCCTATCTTAACCCTTTTAGGCATAGAAACTTGAACCTTTGCTAGACACTCCCACATTTGAAATATTTCAAGTTGGTTTTCCTTCCCTTTCATTTTTCATAAGGAATTAATTGTGTCTTACTATGGGGAACTTTATTGAGTATTCGGTTGGCTGTAAGGATAGCCTCCCCCCACAAGCTTTGCAGTAAACCTGAACTTATAAGTAAGAAATTCATCATTTCCTTCAAAGTTTGATTTTTTTCTTTCCGCAATTCCATTAGATTGAGGTGAATACATGACCATAGTTTGATGAACAATTCCATTCTCTACACATATTTCGGCGAAGAAAGATTCATATTCTCCGTCCCTATCACTTCTTATAGTCTTGATATTTTTCTCTAACTGATTTTCAACTTCAGTTTTGTATTGCCTAAACACATCTATTGCTTCATCCTTACTATTTTGCAAGTAGACATAACAATATCTAGTGCAATCGTCAATGAAAGTTATGAAATACTTTTTCCCACCACGTGATGGTGTTGACTTCATATCACAAATGTCAGTGTGAATTAAGTCTAAGGGATTAGAATTCATTTCAACGGACTTATACGGATGCTTAGCATACTTTGATTCCACACAAGTTTGACACTTTGATTTATTGCACTCAAAGTTTGGCAAAACTTCTAAGTTTATCAGTTTATGTAATATTTTGTAATTAACATGGCCTAGTCATTCATGCCACAAATTGGGAGACTCAATCAAGTAAGAAGAATTTAAACATTTATTGATTTCAACATTCATTACATTCATTTTGAATAGGTCCTCATTGAGGTAGCCTTTTCCTACATACACTTCTCCTTTACTAAGCAATTTTTTCGAAAACAAATACACATTTGAATCCGTTCTTGTCTAGAAGTGAAACAGAAATTAAGTTCTTTCGTAACTCAGGAACATACAAGACATTGTTAAGTGTCAACACTTTGTCGGAAGTTGTCACGCCCCAAAATCCCATCGGGCCGGACTGGCACCCGAAGCTGAGAAGGCCCGGGAGAACCCGTTCAAATACCTGTACTTTCACTTACATGTCACCAAAAAATTGGACAGCACTTCGTTGCATATAGAAAGGTCTAATTACCTGTATCAGCACAACACGCGCAAATATATATATATATATATATATATATATATATATATATAATACTTGGCCGTCGGGGCCACCACATATACAGATATAACATCACTATATAAACTTCCATGACTTTACCCTTCCTTATGTCTACAAAGCCTCTAGGATATACATGACATAACTAGGGTCGGGACAAACCCCCGCCCACACGTGACTCATGTACAATAACAAAACATAAGGAACCGACTCGGAAAGCTCCGAAGCAAACTGGAGCTCACCAACAATAGCTGTATGACCTGGCTCCTACTTGTGCGGTGTATGAGCTGAGGTACCTGTGCCTGCAGCATGAAATGCAGGTCCCCCGTGAGGGACGTCAGTACGAAATATGTACTGAGTATGTAAAGCTGTAAATAATCACATATGATATAGGAGCTCAATAGAAATCAGAAACAAGTGAATAAGTCGTAATAGGAGTGGACCACACTTACTAGAACTTGTGACAACCTGTACATTGTATTTATTCAATCACTTTACCTTCGTTCTTATCGTCTTTGTAATCATTACTGTACTGTACTGTGACCATTAGGATGCCTCCAGTACATATCAACTGGGATCGACCCGTGCTAGGCTTATGCCCCTGGGATACCACCCATAAACACATGAAATAGGGATCGACCCATGCTAGGCTTATGCCCCTGGGATACCACCCGATAAGAGAGAACTCCCATCACTTAGTTCAATTAATCTTGGAGATTGTTATTTCGGTCGCCTCCACATTTAATACTTTGAAACAATGATACATCAATAGGAACCAAGTAATAGACCTTCTATACAATAACGATGTAATAAAGACTCATTGGTACATCAACAATGTGTTTCAGAATCATCAATATCACAACAATGAAATAAGAGCCTTTTGGTCTATCAATGAAACATTTTGACAATTATAGGATGGAAACAACTTCGTTGGTAACGTAGAACAATACATGTTTTTGGACAACCTCGGAATCTTACTTGATGGAACATTGGTGTTTTCATGCCAAAGAACATTGTTAGAGTATGCTTTACATACCTCGTTGTAGATTCAGATACCAATTCAACACAACTTCCCGCCTTTACAAATCACTTATCTACAATGAAATGTTTGGCATCTAGTATTAGCAACCCAACACCACAATTCTCTTCCATAATTCCATACTACCAATATTTGCAAAACATTCCAAAAACCAACTTGAACAATAGGTTTATGTGTGTATATATATATAATCATCATTTCAATACCACATAATCAATACCACATCATCACCCCAAATTCCTTCACAATTTAACATAATCCAACCATGCACAAGAATAATCCAACATCATTTCCAATCATCTTTCAACAACAATCAAATAACATACTTCTTATGCTCACATGCATATATATATATATATATACATATCCATATAAATAACACAAACATAATTTACATCCTTACCAAAAAAATGGCCCTTTTGATTTCGAAGTCCTGTTGGCACAAATAAGGGGTGCTTCTCGAAGCCCTTGAGACGGTGAACACAACTACGGAATCAATTTGGATTTTCTACGGTTGAATCACGAGATAATTGGAGTTGAAATTTGGCTAGGGTTTCTTAGTTTTCAATAATGGATGATAAATAATGGATATGAGGCTAAGTATATGTATATAATGACCAATTTTCGTTCAAGAGGTGATGGAAAATGACCATATTGCCCTTAAAAATTTAAGTAAATCCGAATCTGTCCATGGTGGACTGTTTTGATAGGCTAAAGTAAATCGGCCATAACTCTTTGCTCCAATATCGGATTTGGGTGAAATTGGTATCGTTAGAAAGATAATTCAAAGGTATTTCATTTCATATAAATTAAGCCACCCAGTTCGTCCTGTACAAGTAGTTATGATCGTTTGAAGTTGACCCTAAAAATCTGTTTTGAGAGGCTGAAGTAAAACGAGTATAACACCTTACTCAGATGTTGGATTTGGATGAAACCAATTGCATTGGAAAGAAGACTCATATATCTTTCTTTTGATATGTGGTAGCTCTCCCAGTTCATTATATTTAGGGAGTTATGATCGTTCAAAGTTGACCCAAAAAACTGGCAGGCCTCAGTAGTTTTCCTGCACATTTACTGTTCACATCCCGGCCACCGTTTTAAAGTTTCGAACGTGCTCGCTTATATCCGAAACTTATCCGTTTTTGGAAATATTTATATCGTTGGAAAGCTTATTCAATAACCTTCGTATGGAACCATCGACGGGAAAATTCCGGTATAAATAAAGTCGATTCCTATACACATATAATCAAACTATACACTTGAAACCATCTCAAAATAATCAATACTCATACTTAAACTCATATATACCTAACTTAGGATCAATACATATACTCCAACACATATAACAATGACTAATGCACGTAATTAAGTACGGGGTGTTACAGAAGTCATCTTCAAGCACACATTTTTTGTTCCTTCCACTTTTGCAGTAACGGAGTTTGCCATGTATATTTTTTCTTCTACTTGTGCCGGAGTGAACGTCGAAAACAACTCCTTGTTATCACAAACATGGCGGGTGGTACCAGAATCCATCTATCATTCGCGAGGATTTCCCACCAAGTTGCATTCGGAAATTATAGCACACAGATCATCTATTTCTTTCTTAGACTCAGCCAGATTTGCTTGGTCCTTCTTCTTCCCTTTCTTGGGGGCACGACAATCCGTAGACTTGTGGCCAATCTTGCCACAGTTGAAGCACTTTCCCTTGAATTTCTTCTTGGGTTGATTGCTTTCATTTTCAGATTTCTTTTGCTTTTTAGAGTTGTTTTGGTTATCTTCTACAATGTTTGCTCCACTCATTGCAGAATCGCCTCTTGACCTTCTTTCCACAGCCTTGCTATCTTATTCAATGTATAGTCATACAATTAGATCTTTGGCTGACATTTCCTTACATTTGTGTTTCAAATAGTTTTTGAAGTCTTTCCATATAGGTGGTAGCTTCTTTATTATTGTCGTTACTTGAAACGCTTCATTCATAATCAAACCTACAATAAAGTTCATATGAATACTAAGAATATTTTTAAATTGTTCAACAACATTATTTGTCGAAATCATACCTTCCGCTAGGAGATCATGGATGATCACTTGCAGTTCCTGCACTTGGGAAACAACAGACTTGTTGTCTATCATTTTGTACTCCAGAAATCTTGCAACCAAGAACTTTTTAGTTCCGGCATCCTTCGTCTTGTACTTCCGTTCTAGCGCTCCCTATAACTCTTTTGCAGTCTTGGTTCCGCTATACACATTGTAAGGGTCATCATGGAGACCGCTCAAGATATAATTCCTGCAAAGAAAATCTGAGTGTTTTCAAGCCTCCACAATCACGAAGCATTCTTTTTCAGAGGTTCCCTCGAGAACCTCTAGAGCTTCCTCAACCGTGAACCTTTGAAGACATAGAGTTGTGAGGTAGAAGAACATTTTCTACTGCCATCTCTTGAATTTAATACCAGTGACCTTTTTGGGCTTCTCCGCCGGTGCCATAGCTTGCGGAGCATTAGTACGACTCATCGTGACAATACTAGTTGTCGCCATAGTCGTTCCAGCATCATGCATTTGACTATCAGTCGTCATTTTCTTGTCACCACAAGACAGTACCTTAAGTATATCAAAATACTTATTAAAAAATTGCAACAACTTTAAACACTTCTTGTTTCTAGTTTAACGATGAAGTTTTTATGACTTTCAATCGTCAACCGAGTGATCTTTAACTTGTGATGAAGATTTTATTTCTTCAAATCACTAGTTAAGTTCAAACGGAGTAGAAAGCTAAAAGCTTTAATCTCCAGAAACCAAGTTATACAGATTCGAAATAAAAAACTTTAGTGAAAAGAAAATTTCACCAAACAAGCAAAAATTTTTTTTTTTTCTTTTTCTATAAATTATTCCTTGGCATTGTTGTCTTTAAACTTTTTCGGGTACAAGAATCTGTAATTTGACACAATAACTTCAACACTAGTTCAAGTTTAAAACAAGAACACTATGAAGTACAACAACACCCTCAACACAAGATCAAAGTGATCTTTCTAAGAAGTGCGTTTTATTTTTTCAGAAATTAAGATGAAACAGAAATGTAAAGCCAGGTCCCCCGACTTCACGGAGTGTCCTTAAGGAATAATTTCCCTCACTGTACTCGAGGTTTTGGAATCTTCCTCCCAGGATAAAATGACTTTCAATTCAACTATAGTGGTACCTCAAATAATTGGATTCGTCTAACTCACTCAACGATTTGATTGATCACAAGGAATGTTTTGAAGACAAGAAGTGTTTGTATTTCAGAAATTTTTCATACCAAAACCTACGGATACATGCAGGTTTATATAGCCATCAAGTGCCCCTTCCGAAAGGTGACAATGGTTCATCCGAAAAGGTATATCCTTTGGAAGAGTCATGTCTGTTTATTCTAAACATTGTGTCTTTTTCTGAACAGACACAACTATCTGAACAGTCACTCCTTTTCCAAAACAATATGTCTTTTTATAAAAGGTTGTGTCCCTCCATTTTTCGTTCACACCAATTGAACCCAACAGCTAGTAATTAATTGGGAATAGAGGAAGGAGGTAGCAATTAAACAAGGTCGAGGAAGTGGCTTTGAATTATTTTCTTGGTTTGAGTTTTGCAGTGCTCGTCACAATGACAATATTCTGGAGTGTCTCCACACCAAGCCCAAAAGCTACAACACTCTGTAATAGGACATGGTTTAATTTAGTCTCTTCACAATGTCCCGGTAAGTCTGATAGCTGGACTGGTATGTACTGCCTGACAATTGATCACATTGACTTGGACAGTTTCCAACAGCACAATAGGCTGCTGTGGAACCACACCAACCCCATCTACTACAAAGCTCTAGCTCCAGTGGGACATTTTACATCATTAACGTGTTCGAGCCAACAGCACAATAGGCTGCTGTGGAACCACACCACCCCATCTACTACAACACTCTCCAGTGGGACATTTTACATCATTAACGTGTTCGATCTCCGCATTGTCCTAGGGTTCCATTGGTTGGTTGATAATAGGAAAGAGATGTTGTCTTGGCTGAGACCTTAAGGAGGAACAAAGCCAGTGCTAAAAGGCTAATCAATGCAGTGTCTCTCATTTTGTAGATTAATTGTTATGAGAATGTTCAGTTTCATGCTGCATTTTGAGGTATGAATAGGCAAAAAAAAATAAAATTTACATACTCTATCACGGGAATATGCTCATGCCTAAACAACATGACTCCCTTTGGTAGATACAGTACTATAATTCTATTTTGTTATTACGTACTTCCATATCATGGACAATTTATTGATATAAAAAGCACCATCACTCTAGAATAGTACACTCCACCGTTTCAATTTGTTTTATCACAAGATCTAAGAAATTAAATAATTTTTTGAATCTCATAGCCTTAAAATAAAGATATATAGAATATATAAAAATGTCATTTAATGTTGTAATTTAAAATATATCACGTGAAAAGTTAGAATTAAAGAATTGCCCAAAAAGAAAAAAAATACTTCTTTTTAAAAAAATGAAATAAAAAGTAAAACAAGAGAAACAAATTGAAATAAAGGGAACAAGTAATATAATTCTATGTTATTACATATGTATACTAATATTTGACTTTCTTTTTAATAAAGATGACAAGTGTTTAGAACAGGGGAGTGTTATGTTTTGGTGGCTTGCTTAATTAATTAAAGACCTTACAAAACCTGAATTTTCAAAAGCATTGTCCCAAAACCAACCCAAGTGTTGTCATATTATTCTTAAATGCGCTTAAGAAATAAGGATGATTGTAGCGTCAGCAGATAAACAGACATCAACGTTATTTATGCTCTATGCTAGGCTGTTTATGGCGTTCTTTTATAAGGATAGTCAAATTTCACTGGTATCTTCTCAATGATTATGTGCATAGTTTGGGTTGTCAGATATGTTACTACTCTTTACGTATCAACGATCAAAGGAGAAGCACGAGTATAGCAACATGTCGCTATGGGTAGAGCCTGTTTGAGTTGACTTTCGGTTTTTATCAAGCATTAAAATTTCTAACTTAAAACTAATTGTTTATAAGCACTTTTTTTATTGTACCCGAACACTACAAAGATGCTTTAAGAAAGCTTATCCAAACAGGCTACATATATACTTGTTTGTTAATATTACTCCATGTTTTTTAATTTATATGAATCATTTTCCTTATTAATCAGTCTAAAAAAGAACGACATATTCCTATTTTTAGTAATGATTTAATTTTAAAATACCCATTTCCCCTGAATAAAATTATTTATAGCCACATAAATATCTTAAACTTATTCCAAAAAAATTTCTTTCTTAAATTTAGTATTAAGTTAAATTAACCCGGGTACTAATATTGCCCAATGAATATTGTTTGAGTTTCAAATTGAGGGCTTCTTTAGAATGTTACTATAAAGTATAACTGTTAAACTCATGGGCGTGGAAGCAGCAGGAATATAAGTCAAATATTTGACGCAAAACATGAGGTAAGAAGTCGGATCAGGAAAAACAAAAGGCATTTAGTTAGGATGGGTGGGTAACTGGGTAGATACATAGACCACTACCCACGCCCCCTGCCTTCATTTTTCAACTGTCTCCCTCAATTTGTCATGCAAATAAATTTCTAGAATTCAACATATGTATTTTTTTTTTTTGTTTTTTCATTCGGTGTCTGGTGTTTACATTGGAGCCCCAACTAATCCGAAGGCGCGTTGTAGAGTCCATTAAGGTGGCAGCACTCCTAACAGAATTTTCTCCATACTCAGGATCAAACCCTTAACCTCTGGTTAAGGGTGGAACAACCTTGCACCACAACTTATGTATATTATAATTGGATTTCAATTATCTCCAAAATGCCCTCATTCCCTACAAAGGTTAGAGCTGCCTATTGGGAACTGCGACGGGTACTATCACTACACCGAAAAAACTACTTCTTTCATTTCAAAATAAATAAATTATATACTATTTTTTAATATCCAAAATAAATGAAATGTTTATTCTTCAGAAACATGTTTAATTTTTTTTTTCAATTTTACCCTTTTATTTAATAAGATTCTTAAGTATTTCACATTTTCTAGAAGAATAATTTAAGAATAACTAAAAGGATAATAATGAAAAAATAACATACAATTTATGTCCTAAATTATTTTTTTTCTTAAGTGGTGTCATACCCAACAATTCAATTATTTTGGAACGAAGAAAGTATTTAGGAATAATAAATTATTGACAACAGCTTAATTGTCATTAAATATCTTTTAGAAGCAATACATATATTAGTGATAATTACATTTTATCGTTCCTTGTAAATATCCTTAAAGCATAGACATTTGATCCAATGACTATTAACTAATATTGATTAAAAAATTTAATACTTTTTATTAAATGCATATTTATTGCTGCTAATTAAAACAAGTACCATAATTAGCATCCCACTCCTCCCTATCCCCCCAAACAGAACTTTTATACTATAGCAAACAGAGAACAGGGGTATGTTCAAAAAAATGAAAGTTAAGTGAACGTTGGTTGAAATTAACTCTTTCCATTATATGTTGAAATTAAATCTTTGATCACATAGACTTGTTAATTAATTAACTAAACATATTAGGTTCTTCATCAAGATGCCATCGTGATCATGTGCGAACTAGTTAACTTCAGCAGATCGTTTCTAAATATCCAGCACCATGGACTTGCTCCAATTTGGATTTATTTTATGGCCTCAGCTAAATGGGCTAGCAGCTCTTCGCCGCAGGAAATTTTACCGGCAAAATTTTGTATGTATACGAAAATTTTCTAATTAACTTCAGCTTTCTATCCACATCGTCATTGTGGGAATGAAGGGTGTGTGGAGGTTGGGGCTGGCGTATTACATTGGCTTTGACAATTATCAGGAGCAAAATAAGCTCGTACGGTTCCACACCAACCAGAGTGATTGCAACGTTGGCTGTCCAATATTGGGGTGCTCGAGTATTACATTGGCTTTGATTTGTTTAAAGGATAACAAAAAAGTCACCAGTTGGAATACGCTTACGTACGCCACAACTACAACGAAGGTGTTTAATTTGATAACAATTATTTCACCTACAATGATGGTGTGTATATATATAAATGAGATGGGAACTGGAAATCATATGGTGATATGGACGATATATTTCTCCAGTCTCTTATCCACAACTCAACAGTCCCTTTCCAATCGCTTTGCTAGTATATAAACAGAATCATTCGGAATTTGGCCGGGTTTTAGACAAAAGACCTTTATTTATTATATTAATTAATAATGCACTTCATAAGCTGATATGCATTACAATTACACACAGCGATCACCGGCCAGTCCGAAAAGAGGAGTAGAAGTACATCCTCTAGCATTTAGAGAGCATTGAGGAAGAAGCTTTGAATGCCTCTCATAGAACGTTTTTCACCACCACCCATTTACTTCGACAGTTTTCAGGATCACAGTATTCTGGTCCTCTTCCACAGTAATCCCAGTGACGGTCTAGCCCATACATATATGCTTACTTTGTTAATATTACTTCATGTGTCCATATTCATCTGACTCACTTTTCTTATATTTTTATATTTAATAACAATTTAATTTTAAAATACCTATTTTACCTTAAATGAAATTATTTGTAGCCACACAATTATCTTAAACTTATTTTGGACCACAAATTTCACAAAAATTTCTTTCTTTCTTAAATTTAGTATCAAGTTAAATTAATAACTCACATAAATTGTGAGACGGATGGAGTATTAATATTGCCCAATGAATATTGTTAAGTTCAGTTTCAAATTGGGGGCCTCTTTAAAATGTTACTATAACCGTAAAATTCATGGGCGTGGAAGCAGCAGGAATATAAGTCAAATATTTGAGGCAAAACATGAGGTAACAAGTCGGATCAGGAAAAATTAAAGGCATATAGTTGAGATGGATGGGTAACTGCGTATATACATAGAGCACTACCAATGCTCCATGCCTTCATTTTTCAACATCTCACTCAATTTATCATGCTAATAAGTTTCTAGAATTCAATACATATCTATTATAACTCCATTTCCATTATCTCCAAAATGCCCTCAGTTTTTTTACCTACGAAGGTTAGAGCTGCCTACTCGGAACTTGGAAGGGGTACAATTACAACACCAAAAAAGCTATTTAGCTGCAATGAGTTAATGATAATAGTTTAATTGTCGTTAAATATCTTTTTAGAGATAATTACACATATTAGTGACAATTACAATTTATCATTCTTATAAATGCCCTTAAAACATTGCGACATTTAAACCAATGACTATTGACAAATATCGATAAAAATTTTAACACTTTTAATTAAAATGCATATTTATTGTCGCTAATTAAAATAAATTGAACTACCATAATTAGCATCCCACTCCTCGCTTTCCCCCAACAGTACTTTTATACTATAAAGTAAATTTGAACATAACCAATAAAGTAGTACATGATAAAATAATGTCCACAAATCCTAGAAGTGAAATTTACGTAATGCAGTTGCCATCTTGATCATGTGCGGACTAGTTAGCTTCAGCAGATCGTTAATTTCTAAATATCCAGCACCATGAACTTCCTTCAATTTCGATTTATTTATGGGCTCAACTAAATGGGCTTTCAGCTCTTCGCAGCAGGAAATTACACCGGCAAAATTTTCTATGTATGCAAATTTTCTAACTTCAGCTTTCTTTCACATCGTCCTTGTGGGAATGAAGGGAGTGGGAAGGATAGGGCTGGCGTATTACATTGGCTTTGACAATTATCAGGAAAAAAATAGGCTCGTGTGGTTCCATATATATGCACCAACCAGAGTGATTATAACGTTCGTTATCCAATAGGACAATACAGTCCCCAGCTTGTATTCCACATCACCCCTCTGGAATTGGGGATTCCGGTGTAATACATTGGCGTATAACAAAAGTCACCAGTCCCACACCGGCCAAACTTGCTACAACAGAACCCTGGAGGACATGTGAGAATGTCCTAGTCTTTGCCATAATATTCTGGACATTGGTTTTGGCAGTTATGATTTTGACACAATTTTAGTATGTTTCTTAACATCAAACCTGGTGACAACAATACTGTCTAGGAGGACAGTATTTTTTTACATTCGCTTTGATATCTGCATTGTTTTGCTTTGTTCAAGGCCAAGGGTTTCGTTGAGAGGAAGAGATGATAGCTCCTTGGTCAGAGGCGAAGCCAGAATCTTATGTTTGTGGGTATGGTTCTGACTTTAAAGATAACACGATGACCTTAAGCTAATATATATAATCACTAAATTAACTAAGGAACGAGTACCGATATATGTAAAAAAAATGCTGAACTATTTAAAAACTAAATAAATATGAACACAAGTTAATCATACAGCTTGATAAAGAAAATCATAAAAAAAAATTCTCAAACACCTCATATACACTATGCAGGGGAAGTTGGCTAAAAGGCCATTTCCCAAATCTTTTTTGACATTTAGACACCAACTTATTTTAATGGGACCACAAAAAATAAATGCAACCCTAACACGCAACTTACAAAATATATACTTTAGCCCCTTTCCCATTTCAGCCCCAATTATTTTAAAACTACACTTTAGTCCATGGCCAAAAATATAAATATTGGATAATTAATTTTTTAAAAAAATATCCCAAAGCTTCTCAACCAATCCACTACCAACCACCCAATTTTGGTGCCATTTCCTCGATTTTTCGATCATTTTTCAGTCATTTTTCGTTGAATTTTTTGGCATCCATCGGAAAGTGACATTATCTCCATTGTCTTAAGCCATTTTCGCTTATTTTTAGCTCCAATTTTTCTTCCATTTTTATACAAAAAGCTTGAAAATCAGTTCCACATTTCGAAATCGATTCTTGGCTCAATAGCAATATTCCAACACTTCTTAGGTTGTTTGTAAGCTGAAATTCATCGGATTATTCCGGTGATCGTCGGAAAAGGGTCGATCTTGCACTCTACGACCAACAACTAAGAAGAAGACGACTTCAGTCTATTAAGTCTAGGCGCATAACCACTATTCAAGTCTATTAAATACTATTATCGAGGTATATCATTTCTATTATAGATTACGAGGTTGTTGGTGGTATATTTTCTGGTGAATGGGAGGAGACTCCTAAATATTGGGATTGGAAAATCGCGTCTAAGGAGACAATGTCCATTGCCCTTCGTCGCAACTGTTCATACGCCGATATAGTTAAAAGCTAATGGAGAGTGGTGAATTAAGTTGTGATCAAAGCGAGGTGGTAATTAGTTACTTGATGAACGGGAGGGGGAAAATTCATCCAATGTTCATAAGGAATAATAGACACCATGAATTATACATGCTTTGCGTTGATTCTGATAACTCCAGACCTATATTGCGGGTTAAAGTTGTTGCAAGGTCACGGGAAGAAGTTTCTACATCAGCCCCACCCCTAACCCCACCCCTGGCAGTGGATGATACGTTAACGAAATACGATTGCATGAGTGGTGATGAATGGGATAATAGTGAAGATTATGAAGAAGAGGAGTGTGGAGGAGTGAGGATGGATAGTTCGGACCACAAGGAAGCCACTCGTTCTCAGACGACATTAATCATTGTGTAGGATAAACATTCAAGGATAAGAATGTTTATGTAATTTTAAGTAAGAAAAGATTGAAGAAATATATACTAGACTGTGCGAATTATTTATTATATACTAACGCCATTGTTGATTTCTACACATGATAGACAGATTATCAATTTTTTAAGAAGTCGATTATATTCACCAATTCGTGAATTTATGATCAACTATTTGAATATATGGACAAGTTAGAATAATGATCAAAAAATAAAAATAAAATAAAGTATAAAAATTAACACCTTTCAAACATTGTAAAACAATTTAGATACATTAATTGTGATACCAAATCACTTTTGAACATAATCAAGTGATATTTAATGTATGTTATAGTCGTAAATCAGTGAGATGAAACTAAAAAGAAAAGAAATAAAATAAAATAAAATATATAAGCACCATCCAAACAGTGCAAAACAACTAGATATCATCAAATGAGATTAGATGCATCTAATGAGCATAAGGAAGAGTGATGGTTGTGACTTGTGGGTGCATGGGACAAGTAGCGTTTGAGAACAAGTAATCCTTCTCAATGCAAACGTTTGTTTTGAATAATTGATTGTTACTACCATCACTCTTCCTTGTCAATAGAATTAGATGATTGATGCTAGATCTATAATGATATCGTGCATATATTATATATAAATGTATGTATCTATACTAGACTAAATTAACAGTCATGTATCGATCAATTGAGTCTAGTGGAAAGTAAGACGAGACTAAAAAGGGGAGAAATAAAATAAAATAAAATAAATTAACATCATTCAAGCAATGAAAAATGACTAAATATCATCACATGAGAGTACACAATAATTAAATACTAGATCAAATAAGTATAAGAAAAAGAAATGATAATAACAATCAATTACTCATGACAAACGTCTGCATTGAGAAGGACTACTTATTCTCAAACACTATTTGTCTCATGAACACCCACAAGTCACAACCAGCACTCTTCTTGATACTCATTAGACACGTCTAATCTCATTTGACGATATCTAGTTGTTTTGCATTGCTTGGATGGTGCTTATTTATTTTATTTTATTTTATTTTATTTCTTCCCTTTTTAGTCTCATCTCACCGATTTACGACTATAGCATGTCTTAAATATCACTTGATCATGTTCAAAAGTGATTTGGTGTCACAATTGATATATCTAAATTATTTTACAATGTTTGAAAGGTGTTAATTATCATATTTTAATTTAATTTAATTTCTCTTTTTTTGGTCATTATTTTAACTTGTCCATATATTCAGATAGTTGATCCTAGACCTATGAGTAGGTGAATAATCGACTTCTCAAAAATTGATAATCTATCTATCATGTGTAGAAATCAATAGCAGTGTCAGTATATAATAAATAATTTGCATAGTCTAATATTTCTTCAATCTTTTTTTACTTCATCAATTTTAAGAAGCTTCAATTATGTCTTGTTTAAAATTACAACTCTTTCAGGCATACAATGATAGAGTCTATATAGTAAACCTTGATAATCGATTATAGAAGATGTAAATATTCTTTAGACCTTTTCTAATGGTCACTTTTTTAGTAATCCTACTATATAAATGACATGACTTTTTTGAGCTCCTCCATATTCATTTATTCATCCTTTTCTCATTTTGATTCAACAATATCAATGTCTCTCTTTCTCATTTGAAACACTCCTTAACTTGTTCCAAAGATTTAATCCGTTGCATAATTTCGATGATCGTCGGAAAAGCAATATCAAGTACTGTATGAAAATCAGGTAAGAAGAAGACAACTACAGTCTATTAAGTCTATGATCATAAATGAACTTGTTCTCATTGTCCAGATTTCTAGCACAGTAACCGATAAAATTCAAAAAGAAAAATTACCTTACAATCGGCAAGGACAGTCATAATCCATCAACAATCAAACAAATATCAACTTAAAAGCATAGATTTTCAACAAAATTAAGTTCCATTTTTTAAAAAGATTTAAGTTTTTCTATCCAAACCAAACAAATACCTAATCAACCGAACGATCTATTAACAGAACAACATTCAAATTTCTTGACACATTAACCGATTAAATTCGCGAAAAAATTTCACTATGTAATCGACAAGCACAATCATAATCCATCAACAATCAAACAACTATCAACTTAAAAACACAGATTTTCAATAAAATCAAGTTTCATTTTTTTAAAGATTTCAGTTTTTTCCATCCAAACCAAATAAATATCTAATCAACCGAACGGTCTATTAACAAAACAACATCCAAATTTCTTGGCACATTAACTAATTAAATTTGCGAAAAAAATTTAGCATGCAATCGATAAGGACAACCATAATCCATCAACAATCAAACAAATATTAACTTAAAAACACAGATTTTCAGTAAATTCAATTTTCATTTTTTAAAAAGATTTCAATTTTTTTAATCCAAATCAAACAAATACCTAATCAACCGAATGGTCTATTAACAGAATAACATCCGAATTTCTTGACACATTAGCCGACTAAATTCGCAAAAAAATTTCACCATGCAATCATCAAGAACAATCATAATTCATCAGCAATCAAACAATTACCAACTTAAAAAAAAAAAGTCAGTAAAATCAATTCCTTCTTTTCAAAAAAAAAAAAACTCCCAAATCAATTCATTTACCACAAACTAAAACCGAAAAAAGCAAAAAAAACCATCAATATGGAGCACAAATTACTCGGGGGATGAAGAAGAATTATTTAAAGTGGAAGATGAAAGATCTTAGAGCTTTAGAAAAGATAAAAATGAAAAATAAAAGTTTGGGAAAGAGGAAAGAGAAATGGTCATGATTTTGTGAGTGAGAGTGAGGAGAGAGCAAAAAGTTTTTGGTATTTAATAAAAAAGTGGAATTAAAAAAGTATTTAATAAATATAAAGAGTGGTAAAAAAAAAAAAATTTAACACTTTAACCCATACCCTACAAAATCCTAAAAAATTCGGTCAAACCAAAAAGAATATCTATTTTTTTTGAAATAAGTTTTCAATGCTCTTTTACCTAAATCTTCTCCACTATACACACTTAACAAATTGCTAGAAAAATAATGGAGAAGCAAAACTTCTTCTGCTCTCTAAATCATCTAAACGTATGCAATAATAGATATTAGAGTTATTTTTTTGACTCAGCACAATCAAATAAGAAAGAAATACTACCAAAAAATTGTCTGCATTGAAACTTCTTTAATAGTTCACAAATTAATTTATTTACAAAAAATATTCTAAAATTGCATATGATATAGTATCATATTTGAAGGGAAACAATTAATAAATTGCATTATACCAAAAATAAGAAAGGAATCACACTAGTCGGGAATTATGACGATGAAATTTCGGAAGCAAAATAGCAAAAGCTATCCATGAAATGCCAAAATATGACACAACCCTAAACTTAAAGATTAAAAATTAATTTGTACAAACTGTTATATATTATACTCCCTCCATCCTAAATTTTCTAATTTGATTTTTCATTTTACTTATTTTTTTTTAATTAACCAAGAAGAGACAATTTTTTTTTTCCATATTTTACCCTTTGCATTAATTACTTTTTCTTCAAATTA
Source organism: Capsicum annuum (assembly GCF_002878395.1). Lineage (NCBI taxonomy): Eukaryota > Viridiplantae > Streptophyta > Magnoliopsida > Solanales > Solanaceae > Capsicum > Capsicum annuum. Next base: position 257,283,361 of record NC_061113.1, read on the forward strand.
AAATGTAAACATCATTTAATAGGGGTATTATGATAAACTAGATATGTTATTAATTATTTTTCTTAATCAATGTGTCATTTCAATTTGGGACGGATAATTTGAGACGAAGGGAATAATAGGCAAACCAAATAAAAAATAAAAGAGAAAGATATGAGAAAAGAAGATGAGTAAAGGCCCAAAATCATACATTATCTTTTGCTTTAAACACAAAATAATACATATTCTTTCAATTGGTGCACTAATAGTCCTTTTTATTTAAAAAGTGGTGCGTTTTTAGACACAATTCTAACACCGTGACTTTTTTCTAACAGTAGCCAGCCACCTTTCTATCAAGCTATTCTTTTCTCTCCAAAAAAAACCTCACCTGCATACTTTTTTTAACAGCAATCATTAATAAATTACTGTACGTTGACTAATAAACTGACTTTTTTTAACATTTAATCCAATCATCTACCTTTCAAAACCATGGGATCAGCATTGAATTGAAATATTACATACATTACAGGGTGATGTAAATAAGCAAAAAAAAAAAAAAATCAAAAACATTGATAAAAAACTGCAAAATAAGAACAATAACCAATACTCTTGAAGAAAGAAATGTTTTTGTTACACAAAAGCTGAAGAAAACAATCTTAAATAACTACACAGCTTGAAGCAAACAATCCGAAATGATAGGACAATGAATAACAGATCTACCTAGCTATTCTATTTAGCATGAAAGCAATCAATTCGACAGTTACTTTTCAGCAAAAACAATAGCTGAATTCCAGCAAAAACACTATCTAAATTACAAATATTTTAAGTAAAAAGCAGCAACTAAATTCCAACAAAAAGGTCACCCAAATTTCAGCAAAAATAATATCCAAGCTGCTGTAGCAAATAATATCCAAAATCCAACACCAGCAAAAACAGCATACAAACTGAGCCATTTTAACCCCAGAAAAATTGTTATAGCTTCAAAATGTAGATTCATTTTCTTGTGTATATTGAGAACTTTCCCAAACAAAATATGGTTCAATGTCTTCTTCGCTATCTCCCATTTGTTCTTGTTCCACTTCATTTCGTCATCTTCTAACCTGAAAAACAATAACAAGTATAATGTTATGCTAAATTAAACTTATTAAATTAAAGATCAAAGCTACCATAAAAATCAACAATACATGTAATTTTTGACGAAATGAAGAGAAAGCTTCTGGTGTCACAGTGTAGTAACCACAAGTTCTTTTATTATGGCCAGGTTTGTGACGTGCTGCAATTTAGAGAGTCTTGCTTTCGTTTCATCTTTGTTCGATTAGCTCCAACTTCATCTTCTTCCTTATTTCGCGACTTAGGTTTTCTTCCTTTCTTCTTAACTTTTGTAATTTTTGGAGGCAGGGGAGGAAGTTTACTTGACTTAGGCCATATTTGTCGTCCATTCATTGGAAGAACTGAATTTTCATAAATTCTCCTATATGTTTCCACCTTGTAACAATCATGAACATAGTCAAGAATGTTATTTTTTTTAGCCCAAATTGCCGCAATAGCATGCTTGCAAGGAATTTCGGTGAGACTCCATTTCCTACAACTACAAGTTTGGTTCTTCAAGTCAACTGTCCAATTGTCCATAATTGTAGCTCCCAAAATTTCATAGCTCCAATGATTAGATCTTCTAGGGATATATTCAACAGTTGCAATCTCATTCTTATGCAATATATCCTTGATCCTAGGACAAACATCTCCCAATTTTTATTTTTGTGCTTTTTCTCTATTATCTTGTATTCTATCCATGAGCAGATACCGCAACTTCTCCAAAAGTGTCACAATTGGCTTGTCTTTAGAATCAAGTATCATGCTATTAAACACTTCACACAAATTATTTAACAAAATGTCACACTTAACATCTGAAGAGAAATGCAATCTTGACCATTCACTAGGTTCTTTTTCATTTAACCAAGTAGCAGCATCAAGATCTAACTTTGAAATATTCTTCATACAGTCATTAAACCTTTTGACAGTACTAGCCTTTGCAGCAGCCCAAAGTTTTTTTTTTAATGTGACACCACCAAAGCCAGCAATTTTAAAATTGTTATGAAGGTGTCTAACACAGAACCTGTGACTCACACAAGGTAGGAAATCATTAAATGCTTCTGTCACACCCTTTTTTCGACTCCAAAAAAAAATATGTATTTTAAGTTCGAAAGGGTTTTATCATTAAGGTGACAAAAATGAAAAATTTGTTTCAAAAAAAAAAAGGATTATTTACATTATTATTTTTTTCTTATTCAGAGTCGTCACTTGGCATAATCCGGTGTGCCAAGTCACCTTTGGAAAATCCTTTTTAAAATGGTTTGACTCTAAAAATTGATCTGTGAACAGAGATTCTGGCTAAGGAATTCTGTTGACCGAGGGGAAGGTGTTAGGCACCCCTCGATCCTGTGGTTCGACCACGGTCTCTTGGTGGAGCGTATCGGCTAATTTGACATTACAAATGTACAAACCACATAAACACACAAAAACAAGCAAACAAACAAATCACACAAAATTCAAAACAAACCAAAATAATGTTCAGTCCAAATTATACAATCCAAAATAAAAGAGGTACTGAAATATAAAACATATTCTATTCTAAACTAATCCTAAACTAAACTCTACCCGACGTTCCGGGCCTTGATCACGAGCCTCCTTTGCGTACATGCTACTTCGGGGCATTCCCTTGATAAATCAATATAAATCTTTCGGGGCATTCCCCGGCCAAATGAGTACAAGTTAAACTTTTCGTGCAATAAAGTAGAAAGTACCATTCACGCACATATTCAAACACTCCAACAAATCGTTATTCCTAAATTTGCCTACCCGTCCTATGTTTGCCTACCAAGTTCAACGTATCACAATTCTATCATGTTTAACATTATCAATACATCAAAATTAATCAATATTCATTTTCCTCCATTTTTAATCCCCACATTAATTCATTTGCAACCACGTGATTAACTCATTTCAATACACAATCCACCAATTGAGAATAACGAAAATTCACCAATCATGCTTAGCACATCACACACCCAAATGTCACCAACAGTTCAAATCAACAAACAAACCATGGTGTCAAATCACACGCAATCACAATCACATAAGAATTAAATAAAAAAGAAGAAAGAATTGGACCTTAAATTTGAAACTTTCAAACTCAATGTTATTCGAATAAAGAGAGTCCACACCCAGAAACTTCGAGCCGAACCTTAACACCAACAATCCAACTCGACAAATAATGAACCGTTCGCCGTCACTTTTCACGCCGTTACTGTTCACCGGCGCCCCCTTTTTTTGTTGTTGTTGTTGTTCTTGTTCTTGTTCTTGTTCTTGTGAGGAAGATTATTTTGTGATTGTTGTTATTGTGGAGAAGATGATGATCAAAGAATGAGCCTCCCCTTTTTCCCTCTTAGAGTTTTTCTTTTATAATGGGCATGGATTTGTTATGATGTGGGAATTTTGGTGTGTCCCCCATATATTCTTTCTTTGTGGATAAGAAAAAAAAGGGGGATCACATAGGTAGTTAGGGTGGTGATGGTGATGTGTCATTTTTAATGGGGAGGGGTTGTTAGAATAAGATAAAATTAGTTAGGAATTGTTATTTTTGTGTTTTTGTGAAGGGGTTATCACACGGGTGAGGGCACACACTAAGACGAGGGTAAAATGGTAAGAATACTTTTGGAGAGATACAAAATTATGTGTCTACAGCTTCAATAAGACCTTTTTGCTTGTCAGACATAAACGTCCAACCATTCTCACCTATACACAAATCAGCAGCCAAATAATTTAAAAACCAAGTCCATGTCTCCTTACTTTCCTTTTCTACAATCGCATATGCAATAGGAAGTATATTGTTGTCAGCATCGAGGCCAACAGCGGATAACAATTGAGTCCCATACATTGGACCCTTCAACCAACACCCGTCCACGCCTACTATTTTTCTACAACCCGCTCTAAAGCCAAGCTTACAAGCAGCAAAACAGATATAGATTCTTTGAAATCTCTGTGGCTCATTAGGGACCTCGTTGTCAACAAGCTTCATGTATATTGTGCTGCCTGAATTTGTTCTATTAATCTCATTGCAATACTCCCACATCATTTTGTATTGATCTTTAATATCACCATCAATTAATGCAATCGCTTTCATGTTAGCTCTTTTAGCTTGAGATAAGGTCACATGAGCTCTTAGTTCGACACTTACTTTATCCCGAAATTCTGCCACACTCCAATTTCTATTCGATGCAACTTCTTTGAGGTACTTTCTTGCAATGAAAGATGAAGTGATCGTCCTATTATCATAATGCTACTCTTTACAAGTATTTAGGGGATCATAAGTTCGAACCTGGAAAGCCTTGTCTCTTTGCATTTTGAAGCCTTGATTTTCCATTTGCACTCTGGATGATGTATGCAAATTGCTTCCGCTCTTAAATTATCATTCCTACACCATTGAATAGACTTTCCATTCTTAATTTCATGAGTTGCTACAGCATTTTTAAAGTTCATCTTTGTATCAAAGACATATTCGAGACCTAATACTGGGTTATCTCCATCGGTTTTTGGATTCTGCTGAGGAAAGTTGAGACTTTCAGTTTCAAAATCACTATGTAAGCTCTCTGTGTCTTCAGAATTACAACAATCAGAATCTCCATCTATATCAGCTATCTTTCTCTTTATTTCAACACTAAGGAGCTCCCCCTCTTCTAGAATGCTTTGGTTCCTCTTCCCATGTGTATCAATTGTAACATCATCTAATAAATTAGCTTCTGAGTCACTAAAATTTCCACCCGACGAATTTTCATACAAAATCTGTTTAGCATTTTCTCCCATGTTTGATTGATTTACTGAATCCATTTTGTCCATCTGAAAATAAGAATCCAAGTGTTCAAAGCATATCTCAAGCACATTTCCTTTTGGATGGTTTTGCTAACTAAGTATGCTTCAAAATCTGTAGCAATCAACTTCCATTTATTACCAAATTTTCCACAACGATGCCAAAAGGTTATCGAATCATTCGCATAACCATATAACTCTGCCATCTTCTTGAATTCAACAAGATTCAGTTCTGCTGCATTTACATAATACATGATTCCTCCAACGTAATGCTTGTCTGGTGTACGCTTCATAATTCCCCCATGATGTATTTTCACCGTCATAAGTAAAGATTTGGTTGAAAAATCTGAAATTACAAAAAGTGAACTTCATAAAGTGTTGTTACAGATAAAAAAAAATCAAAATTATTGTTTCTTGCAAATGAACTAACACGATTAAGCTGACCATATTGAAAACAAGCAAACTAAATTGCCCTAGCTACATCAACAGATTTTGAGCATTATTTCACCAAAATGAGCAAATGAAATATTCTGCTATATTTACTCAAAATCAAGGTAAGAAATAGTATGTGCTCTAATCTGAAGAAATTATTATCATTTGAAAAAAATAAAAGAATCTTACCATAGAAAGGAGGCGATCGTCTATCACTATAGCGTCTTAGGAACATTATTACTTCCGGATAATTAGTGCTTCTATAGATTCGATTCGGGCTTGATATGATTTGTTGTTTAAAATTTTCAATTTCAAGTTGGGTGAAGGGTTACGTTTTTCAAAAGAAAGAAAGACAGAGAAACAGAGCATACACTTTTGGAGGAAAAGAAACAATATTATAAGCAGGCATATACATTTGGAGGGAAAGAAATCAATATTATATGCAGGCATATTTTGGAGGGAAAGAAACCAATCTTATATGCAGGTGGAGCTTCTTTTTGGAGGGAAAAAATGGTTGGCTGCTGTTAAAAAAAGTAACGGTGTTAGAATTGTGTATAAAAATGCACCATTCTTTAAACAAAAAGAATTGTTAGTGCACCATTTGAAAGAATGCGTATGATTTTGTGTCTAAAGCAAAGATAATGTATGATTTTAGGTCTTTACTCAAAGAAGATAAGAGTAAAATCTCTCTATATAGAAATAAGGAAAAAATCACAAAAATAGCGCATAGGGTAATGGAAAAAAGTTCTAGGTAAAAGGAAAAAAAAGTGAGGCACGATGAGTTTCGAACCCACTTCCCATCAATAGAAAAGCATCACTTGTCTGTCCTTATTGGCTAAAAGTCAAAAACCATAAATTGGTATTATCCTACTTTTTAGCTTTTGATTTATTTTGACACTTTTTTACTTAAAAATAAATACTTAAAAGTATTTTTTTACTTTGTCAAATAATAATAAAACTGAAAAAATGCTTAAAAGCTAAAAATACTTAAAAATAAGTCAATTGAAACACCCATATAACTTGGGTTCGCAACTGGCTTATTATGTCTAACTGCTGATATTTCCGGTACAAATATCTTACCTACAGAAAAGTTACCGAATTCTTCCTAACTTCCTCATTTCACTTTTGCTCCGCCCCTATCCTTTTTTAGCTGATGAGACTTTAATTATAATTAGGATGAGCAACAACAAAATTAGGTTTGATCTCATCATTTTCTATATATATAGATAAGGATATATATGAGTGGATTGGTATATATCTGTGGTCTCATACTCAAGTATATAACAAAATGTTCAGGGGAATACGCTTACGTACGCCATAACTACAATGACGGTGTTTGTTTGTTCCGATAGCATCTATTTCACCTACAATGATGGTGTATGTAAATGTGATGGGAACTGGAAATCATATGGACGGCGAAGTACATCCTCTATCATTTAGAGAGCATTGATGAAGAAGCTTTGAATGCCTCTCATGCTGTTCTTCTTTAGAGTAGTTGGGCACTGACTTTGACAAAAATGCTCACACATATCTGATGCTGCTGTACACAAACCAAATACAGTACAACACTGTCCACTAGGACATTTTTTACCACCACCTTGTATTCCGCATAAACCTGGCTCTTCTGGCTCTTGGCATTGACTTTGACAGGTTTCAGAAGCACAGTAAGCTGGTCCGGTTCCATACCAACCCCAGTAACTACAACACTCTTCACTAGGACATTCTTTACCATCACCTTGTTTTCCGCATTGTCCCTCCCCCTCGGCTAGTTCAAGCTGGCCAAGGATCGTTTCATTGGCCGGCAAATGAATGGGATGAGATGGATTGGCCGAGACCTCAAGGAGGAACAACAAAACCAGAGATAAAAGGCTAACTAATGCACTGCTTCCTCTCATTTTGTGGATTGCTATGAGATGTAATCTCATCGATGTAAGGTATATATAGGAAAAATACTATATATCAAAGTTAATTTGGTTACTCTCAGGGTGTATTTTGGGGTGGAAGTGGGGGTGGGGGAATATTTTTCTATTTTCTTATGTTTGACCAAAATTTAAAAAAATATTTTCTCTAGAAAAAAAAAGAAAATAAAACAAATGTCATTAATCCAAATTTATAGTGTCCTCCCCACACTCCAACGCATCTCATCTACACCCACATACTTAGCTCCCATCCCCATTCATCACTTCTCATATTATTTATCTAGATTATACATAAAAAAAATTTTTATAATAATACTTTTTGTTTACCTATAAAATACACACAAAAAAGGTAGAAACCTATTTATTTTACTAGAAAATAATCACTTTTCATAAAAAAAATATTTTCCTTCCTAACGAACATACCTCTCATGATAAATTTGATAGCGACTGAATTAAGGGATTGAGCAGTATCCATTATTTCTAAATAACGAGCATATTATCCAACAAGATCCATTTCTTAAGGGATTAAACAGGAAAATTTGATCTATTTTAGATGCGATGAGAATTATATTCTTTAATTTTGTTTGTAATTAATTAACTTCAAAGAGTATTTTTAAACACAATACGTCCATCAAGGCTTTTATATTCAGATATATTAAATTGCTCCTAATTAAATTACTAAGAGATAAACTAGGAAAAAGCTTTTTAGCCATGATTAATTAAGGAGGACACTAAGTGATGTTGGTTTAAATTTGGATATTTTTTCACGGCGTCCACAAAGTAGGAATCTCCACAAAGTATGACTCCTATATTTATGTTGGTTTTTGAACAGAATACAAAGATATTATTACTTTAATTTGTATCAACACATATTGAGAACACAATTAAAAAAATATAAGTGTATTTTTTCTAACAACTTAAAAATTTAGATGAAATGACCGACATACTTTAACTTGCATGATATCAGAGCAGGCAAATTTAGGTCCTCAGATAAAATCTCACCGTTGTCACCCATTATTAACAAGAGTTTTCAGGAGTTTGGACTATGAAAATGAATCAGGGTTGCACGTGAGGAGCGGATTGAAATTAAAATTAAGTTTTTAGATAAAACAATCATAAACTTTAACAACACATATTAGTGGATGTTGTGGCGGAGCCACATTTAATTCAGGGGTTCATCCGAATCTCCTTCATCAAAAAATTATACTATTTTTTCATAGTCAAAAATATTTTTATATATATATAGTAGATGTTGAACTCCCTTCCACTAGTCCATATATTTACTTTTGAACCCCATAATGAAAATTCTGGCTCCGCCACATAATGGATGTGCTCAAATTCTTAAGGAAAACTAGACATTAATGTTAGAGTACGACCCCTACTAATTGTCTATCTGTGGAACAGGTAAGTAAACGTGGTTCCCAGAAGTAGAAACTGAACACAGTATTTTTACGTGGAAAACACCCGGCTCAAGAAAGGTGTAAAAAACACGACTTGTACCTCTACGGGATTTAACCCAAACTTCACTAAAACACCTGAGCCTCAACAATCAACAAAATTACAAGACTTCTTGTAAACTAGGAACTAAAACTTCTAACTCCTACCACTACAAAAATACAAATCTTCTCAAGATTAGTGTTCCCAAGTTTTCGAGTTCCCAAACTTGAAGACTCAACTCCTAACTCAATTTATAGATCACTGAGACTAGAACAATGGCTCATTACAATTCAAAGAACCTATCCACTACAAACACAGCCTACGACTTGCTAAGTAAGAGACTAGGTTCTTCTTCAACAAGTATGTGGACTGATATGCTAATTGTTGATTATCCTTTTAGTGCTTGAGCGTTGCTTTCGTTTCTTGTATTTAAGCACACACCTCATAGAGTCCTTCAATTGATGTCATCTTCTATGTTCAATAAGACTCTAGATAGTTTCTCACTTCTTGTTGCCGCCCCTCTCTTCTTCTTTCAATAGGATTCCTCTTCTCTCTACAAGACCTCTTGTTCAACTCAACTTCTACACTTCTTCTTTTTCAGCTTAACTTCTGTATTTCTTCTTTTTCAACTCAACTTCTGCTGTGATAAATGTTATCCACTTTTATTTGTACGTCAAGTCATCATATCAATAACCTATCTGCAGCTGATCTTGGTTCAATTAGATGGAACAGCTTTTACCACATGTTTCATTTTCATGGCTATCATCAAAACTCCACATGCTCTAACAATTAATGATTACAATCAGCCAATATGGTCCATTTAAATGGACAATAAGTGGACGAATCCAGGACAACGTTAATGACACCAAGTAGCCAGCTAGAAATTGTCCTTCTACTACAATGTGATGTATTGAAAATGAAAAATTAAGCAAATTTATTAATTATTTTCAACCAAACATTACGAGGAATTCTTTAAATTAGAAAATAGGCTTGTTTTTTAGTAGAAAACAATTTCAATTTTTTTAACACTGCTCCACATTTGTAAGCAAAAGCCAAATGTCAAACACATCATTCACGTGTTCTTGTGAATTTACTGAAGAAAAAAGAAGTCTTTTGTAACATTGGTCCGGAATGAGTATTCCATTATTGGCTTGTGAAATGGTACAATCATTACTGAATGTTACCCTAATAATTGAGTTTTTTTTTAATCGCCACAATAGGTAATGGCACGTACCATTTATCCAAAAATGAGAATTCAATTACTTCCTCCTTTTCCAAAAAAAAAAAATGATTTAATTTGATTTGACACGAAATTTAAAAAAATATAGAAGACTTTTAAATCTTGTGATCCTAAATTAAACTTATGTCAAATGTATCCAAATATCTTTTAATCTTGAACATGTCATATGGGATGTTGAATTAAAAATATTGACAAAAAAGAAAAAAATTATTCTTTTAATAACAGACTACAAGAAAAAATAGGTCATTATTTTTTAAATCGAAAAAGTATTATATACCATGTGAAATAGTAATGTACCCTAAAAGTTTTGACTTTTTTGCATCCCCACAATATATTACTGGAGTGTACGTGCCTAAAATTTTAAGTAAAACAAGTACCTACTAATAGAAAATAATAAGCGCGTTATAGTAACTTTAATAAATGAGTTTAATATAGGCAAAATCACCTTCTGGATCCCTGCACTATATTGATTTTGTAAGTTGGACATTTCTACTTATATGTTTGTCATCTGGACCCTTGAACCCACTAAAAAACAACATTTTAAACACTTTTTTGGTGAGTGTTGTGACACACTCTAGCCACATCAGCTGCCATGTCAGCCACCACGTCATTTTTAAGTATTACATTAAATTTTATGTTATTTTTAAAATGCTACATAAGAAATTAAATATTAAAATAAATTTGATTAAATAAATTCTTTTTATAAATTATACAAATTCTAACACACAAACACAATAAAATTTTGATTTAAATTAATTTAAATTTTCAACTATAAATTTAAATTTTTAATTATAAATTCTAATACAAAAATACAATAAATTTAATTAAACATCAAATTTATTCTAAATAATTGAAATTTCTCTCCAATTAATTTAAAGTTTTAACTATAAATTCACATACACAAACATAATGAATTTTCAATTTTTATTTAAATATCTTTAACAATTTATAAAAATTACAAAATTAATCCTAAATAAAATAAAAAATTTAAATTGAAAAAGTAAATAAAACAAAATTAAAAAAGTAAAACAACAACAATTTTTTTTTTTAACAATGAACAACAACAATATCAACCACAGACCCTCTTTAGGAATATATAAATATAAGAGACCCGTATCTTGGCTGGGCGACCTAGACGCAATCCGAGGTTTGCAGTCATGGCGATGTCTTCATTCTCTTATTTTATCAACTGATCTGAACTTCAATTTTACTCTTGTAACTTGTTTGGATGATTGTTATCTATTGTGTTGTATTGTTATTCTACAATGGTGTATTTGGTACAAAAGAAAATGTTTTTATGATGAATGTCATCCGTGTTTGATTTCTAATGTAGCCCTCTGCAAAGAAGAAAGTTGGAAAATTTTAACGAGGCTTACTCTTTTGCGTGCAATTGGTGATTTTGCAGCCAAGGCGTGGTTGTCTTCTCTTTGTCTGAGCAAAAATACAAAATTCTGAGCCTCAAATTTTTGAAAATCGAACTGTGAGCCTCTTGTTCTTACATTTAAATTTGCTCCAATTAGAATGATGTACAGTTGTATACGGGGTCATTTGCACTTTTGCCCTTATTTTGTTCTGTTCTTCAATTTACGCCTCTCGTACGGGGGAGGGGGAGGAGGCTAGACGGGGGTGAGGGTGGGGTGGAGTGGTGGCTGGGCGCGGGGAGGAGGCTAGGGAAGGAGGCTGAATGAGGGTGAAGGCTGGGGTGGGCTGGACGGGGAGGGGGGCTTTTTATTTTTTATTTTTAAATTTATTTTTTTAAAATTTAAAAATGTTTTAAATTACAAAAAAAAAAGGATCTTTTTAATTTTTTAAAATTTTAATATTATTTTTATTTTTAAAAAAATTATTTTAATATAAAATTGACTCCCACTTGCACCATAGGCGAGTGTAATCAGTCTCCTTGTTCTAGTCAGCATTTTAATGATGTCACATAGACAAAGTCAACAGTCAAAAGGTTTAAAATGTTGCTTTTTAGTGGGTTCAGGGGTCCAAATGACAAATATGTAAGTAGAAGTATCAAACTTACAAAATTGACATAGTACAGGGATCCAGAAGATTATTTTGCCTTTAATATATTAAAAGTTTCACCACCTTCTCGCTACTAAAGTATTAAAATTTATATTTTAAGAGAGTTTATTACTTGGACATATTCGCAATTCATTTGATATCTTTTACATTAATAGTGGATATAATTTAAACTCCCAATAAACTCTTCACCACAACTACTCTCTTGTTTCATTTTAGATCATTATTTTACTAGATACAAATTTTTTTGTTATCAAAATAATAAAACTTCTTCCTTTTATATGATTTGTGTGATTCCGGCTGAACACGGTGCCTATTTATCTCACTCGGGGACTTACCTGTATCTGGAAAGACTAAGAGGAGTGACATATTATTTTATCCCGCTCTTTGATAGATATAGAGTAAAGATTGATGATAGTGGTGACTATCTGTGAATTGAAATGGTTGAAAGGTATCCGATCAATGTGCATTGTGACAGTCAAGTGGCATCTCATATTGCCCCAAATCTGATTGTTTGTGATCTATCCTAGACTTTTTAGGGGTCGTTTGTTATGGGATGAGATAAATAAAGTTATTTTATGAATTGGGATATCTCATGTGATTAGTTATCTTTTATATACATACATGCATACATATATACATATATATATATATATATGTGTGTGTGTGTGTGAGAGATAACTTATCACTTTGCTATGATATAAGTGATAGGATAAATAATTCCATCACTAACCTGTACCTAACCAAATGCAAAAATAATTATTCCTTATCCCACATACCTAACACCTCCAGCTGTTTGTGGTTTTTTTAGGTTAGGATAATCAAATCTCCCTATTCTCTTCTCAATGACCATGTAAATAGTTTGGGATGGCAAACTACATTATGTAACTTCAGGTTTAAAATCAATTCCATGTCTAGTAATGGTTTGACTATCCTGAAAAAGAGTTAACAGTGTTAAGGACCTGATCCACTTTTTGTTGTGTTCTAACTCATCTTTATTCCTTGCAAGATTTTCCTGCAGTAACCTATTCTTTTTAGTAAGCTTTTGAAGATTTACAGTTAATTTCTTGATGTCAACTTCTAAAGATTGTTGAAAAGTGGTTGCCTGACTTTTTTCTTTAGAAGAAAATTCTTTTAAAGAGTTTTTCAAGGAATAGTTTTCTTCATCAAGATTTTGATATTCCATTCTTAAAGATGCATAATCACTCATAAGCTGATTCTTGTCAGAACAAGCAGAATAATAGGCATCAATAAGAACATAAGCCAAATTTACAACAAAAAATTCAGAAAATTTTTGAGTTCAGGTTTAAGATCAAGAAAACATACCTCAAATTCTCTTTGTTCAGTATCACCATCTGAGTCTGAACTTGCCATGTGTGAAAGTATGGCCTCTTTGAAATTCCTTTCCTATTATTACCCATCCCAATCAACAATTGCAACAAGTGCTAGAGTGTCCTCATCATCAGATTCCACCATAGCTAGTAATGATCGATTTTGTTGTTCTTCATCTCCAAATTCATAAGAAGAGTTTTTCATTTTAGTAAGAGCCCTTTTAACAGCAACATCAGCTTCACGTTTCGTCATCATTCTTTGTGATGAAAGAATCAGATCCTTCTTTTGTTCCTTAGATTTTTCTTAATTATTTTTCTTGTGCTCCACTGTCCAGAAAGGACAAAATTTGATAAAGTGTTCAGGACTGCCACACTTGTAACACACTTCATTATGATTTTCCTTTTCATAATTTCTCGGAACCTAGTTCCTATTTTGTGAATTCAGGCTTTTCCTCAACACCTTTTGAAATCTCCTAGTCATGAGTGTCAAATTCTCAAGTTCAAAATCTACCTTTTCAGTAACTTTTAGAACCAAATTATTTTGCTTTGTGACCCCAATAATTTGACGTTCTTGATTTTTCTTAAGCTCATACATTTTCAAGTTTTTAATGAGCTCATCCATGGTTAATGTGTCTAAGTTATGAGCCTCAGAGATAGCTCCAATCTTACATTCTCATGATTCTGGCAACACACTGAGCAATTTTCGGACAGCCTTACCATTGGGAACAACTTCACCTAAGGAGTAGATCTCATTAATGAGATGTGAACCTGGTGTGCAATTCCTGAATAGTCTCTCCTTCTTTCAACCTAAATAATTCATATTTTCTGTTTAGTACATCAATCTTAGACTTTTCACTTGACTAGTACCTTCATGAGCTGTTTGCAAAGTGTCCCAAATTTCCTTTGTAGTGGAACACGAGAATATTCTAGTGTACTCATCAGGTCCAATTCCACAGATTAAGATTTTCTTGGCCTATGCATTATTTTGAACATTGATCTTGTTATTATTATCAAATTCCAATCTCCCTTTAGGAATCAGTGTCTTTCTATCTTCACCAAGCTTCATTGGGATTGTTGGTCTATCCAATACAATATTTCAGAGATTATAATTTTCTCCAATAATAAAGTCCATCATCCTATTCTTCCACCACCCATAATATTGTCCGTTAAAGAGGGGTGATCGAATTTGCGAAGTACCTTCTTGAGATGTCGGTGGGGCAGCCATTTGATCATTTTCAAGATGTTAGCCTTTAATTGAAAAGACCTTCTCTGATACCAACTATTAGAAATTAACTAATCCCACCACATGTATTAGGAACCTGATCACAAAAATTGCAGTTAACAATAAATAGTAAAATAAAGTGCAACGCAAACTTACCGTGAAAAATTCCTTGCTCAAGGGAGTAGAAAATCATGACCAACACTGTGTAGGATTTCACCATCAATCTCCACTAATTTTAAAGAGCTTTGTTCAAGATTACAACCCTGCAATCCTAGAACGTAACTCTTAATTCACAACTCAACAGTTTACTACAACTGTTCAACCCACTATATAAGCACTCCAAGAAGTCAAACCAACTTCTTGTTACAACGCCTCACAAACAAGAAGTCAAACCCACTTTTTGTTACTCAGACTCACAACGTTCAATAATAGAAAAGATTACAACTCAAAATTTATCCTATTACAGACTCAAAACTCATCAATTTACTCCAACTGATGATATCAATAAAGAGTACTAACTCTAGCCTTAAACTTCTCAAACTTCAGCTTTCAGTAATGTAAATCAAATAAAAAACTGTGAACCAGGTTTTTGTTTTGCTGTAATGAGGTCCTGCAGTTTTTGCTTTGATAGTTATTGCTCTCAAGATGATATGTTTCCTAGATGTGCAATAGGTGCGACTCTCAATGATCTTCATGATATATATATATAGTGGAGATTTGTCATACTCTAGAATATTATGGACTAGGACTCCTTCTCCAAATGGAACATGATTTCCTGTAAGGAATTAGGTGATTCCTTTCCTTATAAGGAGATGGCATCCTATAAGGAAACTTTGAATCCTATTTAAACTCTATTTCTTCTTTTTATTTCTTTCCTTCTTTGCTCATTTATTTCATTCTTTCTTTACTTATTTCGTTCCTTGTTTGCTTCTTTGTTTATTTTCTTCTTTATTTCATGCCTTCAATCTTCCTTATTTACACTTGATTTCCTTGTGTACTCACGTCACCTGCTCTGGGACCTAGTTCACAACTATTCAGGGACCTGGTTCACAGAATACAACATACAGAAGACAGTAAGTAGTAAATCAGATTCTTATTTGTCAATTATCAACATGTCCTCTTACTTTCCAACAATACCCTCAACATTTCTTTCTTTATTTTTCACTAGGGTAGAGCAGCTGCCTGTTGGGATGGGGTACAATTGAATTCCTATGTCGTAAAATGTGGTTCATAAATAGGGTAAAGATTATCTTTGGCATATACTCCCTCCATCCCAAATTATCCGTCTCAAATTGAGATGACACATTAATTAAGAAAAATAATTAATGACATGCCTAGTTTATCATAGTACCCCTATTAAATGATGTCTACATTCTAATTTGAAGAAAAAGTAATTAATTCAAAGGGTCTCTTCTTGATTAATGAAAAAAGACAAGTAAAATAAGAAATCAAATTAGGAAATTCGAGACGGATAATTTGGGACGGAGGGAGTAATATAAATTATTGAATATTATTTTCTCAAAATATGAAAAAATTCTAAATTAAACGCAGATTTTATCGGATTCAAATCTTAATCATGGTACTTCTGTATTCTTTTCAATTTCCTCATTAAAATTCCTGATTAATTGTGCATTCTCATCACATTAAATCAGATGATTTTATTTCTCTATCTTTTATCACATTAAATCAGATTATTTTATTTCTCTATCTTTTGGACAGGTATTGATGAAACCATGCAGGTACTCTTGAGGAAGCAGCAACAACATATGACAAGGCAGCTATGGAATAAAGTAGGCTAAACGCCATTTCAAACTTGAATTTTTGTCCCCTGATATAAACTACCTTATAGATCATAATCCTGCTTTGTGCACTACTTTTATGATTTAGCAAACAGAGGAGCAGGGGTATGTTCAATAAAATGTAAAATGACTACTGTGTTGAAATTAAATCTTTGATCACACATTTGTTAATTAATTATATAGTGATATATTAGGTTCCTCAGTCAGTATATTATATGTTGATTTAGGCTAGTACTAGTAGTCAAATTAAGGTAAGGGGGTAATGCAGCTGCCATCTTGATCATGTGCAAATTTGAAAAGGGCCACTTGCTAACTTCAGCAGATCATTTATAAATATCCAGCACCATGGAGTTTCCTTCAATTTGGATTTATCTTATGGGCTCAACTAAATGAGCTGGAAGCTCTTCGTATAAGCAAATTGTTGGTTTCAATATATATGAAAAGTGTGAATGGAAAATAGAGAAAAAATTGTGGAGAGAAAGAGAGACGTTAAAATGGAAAGTGTACTCTTTTAAGGGAAAGTTCACTAATTCTCCCACGTTGGTGGGAGAAGAGAACTTTGAAGTGTTTATAATAAGAAGCACTTACTTCACATGGATAGTGAGGCAAGTACAAGGTGGTGTTTTGCGCTGTCGTTGCTCGGCTTGGGATTTGGATTTGGATTTGGAAATGATCTCTTGATGAGATCTATCTTTTTGGACAAATTTTATTTGACAAAAATTTAATCCGAAAATACCAAAGGAAAAAACGCAATAAATTTTTTATGTGTTTTTGATCCTCCATTTATATTCATGCATATAGTGGCGGAAACACTGTTTCGAAATGCAGTGCAGAAGCAAATTGATCCTTCGGAAGGGATGCAACCCTTCAACGAAATAACACACTGATTCATGAAATGGTATGCCTGTTCGGAAAAGGCGCATTCTTTGGACGAACAGACATGATTATTCAGAAAGGTTACACCTTTTAAGTGAACCATTGTCACCTTTCAGAAAAGGCACCTGATGGCTATAAAAACATGCTTTCATCCACAGGTTTTGGTACAAAATTTTTCTGGAAAAAAATACAAACTCTGAGTCTTCAAAAACTATTTTGTGTGATCAATTAAATCGTTGAGTGAGTTCGTTGAATCCAACAATTTGAGGTACCGCTATTGTTCGGATTGAAGGTCATTTTATCTTGGGAGGAAGATTCCATAATCTCTGGTATAGTGAGGGGAATTATTCCTTAAGGACACTCTGTGAAGTCCGGGGACTTGGTCTTAAAAATTTTGTTTCATCTCTTTTCTTGAAATTTAACATACTTCTAGGATAGATTATTTATAATCTTGTGTTGAAGGTGTTAAGGAACTTCATAAGTGTCCTTGTTTATACATGAACTAGTATTGAAGGTTTTGTTGCATTTATACAGATTCTACTACCCGAAACATTGAAAATAACACAAATTACACTGGGAAAATTTTCTATGTAATACAAAAAAGTTTAGGTTTTGTGCACCGTCAGTGCACAAAATATTTTACACTATCAGTTGATCTGCTATTGCAGGATACCCACTTATTTACATAAAAATTAAAAAAAAAAAAAAATTAAATAACCTGCAATAGCAAGTCAAGTTTAGCTGATAGTATAGAACATTTTGTGCACAAATAATGCACAAAACTTAAATTCAATACGAAATTCAACTCATATTTATCAATTGTAGAAGGAGATTTCCATTTACCACACATATTCGGAGTTTTTTTATCGTTTTATTTTTTTTCAAACACATATGAAATCACACTTTGAATTTGGCTCAAAGCTTAAAATTTGCTAATACTTTTCATGTATGAAAATTGTATAAAGCTGGCACGAAATATGTATACCTCATTAAATACTTGGCATTTGACTGTTGTATAGAACTGATGTGAAATATGTATATTGCCGTTGCTCTAATGTTGGTTTTTAGGAATTTAATATAATTACAAGAAAATTGTTAAAACTTTCAAAAGGAGTATGTGTTTCCACAAAAACCCCAGCGGTTACCACACTGTTTTGGAGGACAATATTTTTTATATCCACTTTGATACCCGCATCGTTTAAGGCCAAAGGGAGGAAAAGATGATAGCTCCTTGGTTGTTGAGACCAATATTATTGTAAGGATCAGGAAAATTAAAATTAGGCTTATTGATCTCATCATTTTTCTATAGAAGAGAATGAGTGGATATGTGGACTCATGCTCAACCATATATAATTGACATTATCCTTATTTTGTTATTACCCTCAATTGTTTTGCGATATTTTTATGATATTTGACGAATGATGATTGATGTGGGACAGGAATCATTTAATTTTATGTTGAATTATGGGAAGAAAAACTTCACGTCAATAGTGAAATCTCAGGGACATTTTGATGGAAGACAGATTAATTATGGTTAAAGTTGAGCATTAGAATTTCAAGTAAATGTGCGAACTATAACAAATAAATAAAAACAAGATTTATCTTTGGCCACTATAACATTTAATTAAGCTTCTACAATTGAAATTATAACATTTTAAAAATTATTATAGGTTCAAGTTTACAAAGATTTAAAGGTAAAATTAACAAGACAAACAGGATATTTAGGTTTGTTATAATCATCCGCCTTGAAAATAACATCTGGCATTTCATTGTGCATAGTTGTTCTGTATTGAATATGGGCAGCTTTAATTTTAAGGTTATGCCGTGTAGGCATACCAGAGTTCAGAGTTGTAGCATAGAAAGGATCATTTGCAACAATCCTCAAGTTTAGGTTGGCTACTCAGTATATATATATATATATATATATATATATGTTGATTATCAATTTGGGTTAAAGTAACTTTTAACAGAACAAATCAAGTAATACCTGATAAAGTAATGTCCACATATTCTGGTAGTCGAATTAAGGTAGTGTATCTGCTTCAGTTTCTAACTTTCAAAGGGCCCGCTAACTTCAGCAGATCATTTCCAATATATCCGGCATCATGGACTTCCTACAATTTGTTTTTTTTTTCTTATGGGCTTGCAGTTCTTCGCAGCAGGAAGTTATAACAGGAGAATGGTAAAAACTTACACGCACCCGGTGTATACATTAAATTAAAGTTTTTTATCATGATTATATAATTAAATTAAGTAAAATACATATTGATTAATCATGGTTAAGTAACATGAACTTTAAATTCAAACACATGACATGCATATATTGACTTGGTGTGTACACCAGGTGCGTGTAAGTTTTATCGAGAGAAGAATTTCCTAAATATACGAAATTAGACTCATATTAAGCAAACGTAGTAGGACATCTTCATTTACCAAACATAGCCGATTTTTTTTTTAAAACATGTGTGAAATCACCCTTTGAATTTCTCTCAAAGCTTAAAATTTTGCTCACACTTTTCATATATGAAAACTGTATAAAAGCATAACGAAATATGTATATTTCGCTAAAGACTAACATTTCTCTCACAATTTTCATGTATGAAAACTATTTAAATCAAATAAAATATCCATATATCGCTCAAGGCGTAGAATCTCGCTCACAATTTTCATGTATGAAAACTATATAAAATATATATATATATATATATGTGTGTGTATTTTGCCCATATTGATTTTTGGAAATTTAATACAATTACAACCAGGTTATATACAAGTCATAAATAACTCATAAAAATTTAATAACTTTCATTTCATATGCATTATTATAATTAGATGCATTCAATCGCTTTATCAGTCCTTGTTTCCACAAGAACTCCAGTGGCCACAACACTCTTCAGGAGAGGAAGAGATGATCCATAGATCCCGGCTGTGGAGATCAATATATTACTAAGAACCCGTTTGACCATGAGAATTTTTATCATTTTAACTTAAAACCAAGTGTTTATGAATACTTTTTTATTTTACCCAAACACTTCAACGTTCAAAGACACTTTATAAAAGCTTATCGAAACAGGCTAACCCATACATATATACTTCTTTGTTAATTATTACTCCATGTGTCCCAATTTATATGACTCACATTCCTGTATTTAACAACATTTAATTTTAAAATACCCATTTTACACTTCATAAAATTATTTATAGCCAAATGAAAATCTTAGACTTATTTTAGATCACAAATTTTAAAAATTTTACTTACTTTCTTAAATTTAGTGTCAAGTTAAATTAACTCACATAAATTGTGAGATGGATAGAATATTAATATTGCCAAATGAATATTGTTAAGTTCAGTTTCAAGTTGAGGGCCTCTTTAAAATGTTGCTATAACCATAAAACTCATGGGCGTGGAAGCAGGAGTAGAAGTCAAATATTTGAGGCAAAACATCACGTGAGAAGTTAGATTAGGAAAAATTGAAGGCATATATTTGGGATGGGATGGGTAACTGGGTATATATATGGACCACTACCGATGCCCGATTGCTTCATTTTTCAACATCTCACTCAATTTGTCATGCAAATATGTTTCTAGAATTCAATATATATATATATATATAATATATAGAAAAATTACAGAAATTAGCATCATTAAGACTTTAATTACAATAAATAGCAACACTTTTTCAAAATTACAACTTATAGCAAAAGTATCAATATTTTACCCACTTCATAGTAACAGAAGAATATGTATTTTTCAGTTGTGCATATGTATTTATGAGTAATACATATATATTTGTATATGTATTTATATAGCAACATTTTACTTAAATACAAAATACAATTTGCTACTTTTCGTAATTATGAAACTGTTGCTATAAAAGCTATAATTAAGGCTACAGAGTTGTTATTTCTGAAATTTTTCCTATATATATATATATATAATTCGATTTCGATGATCTCCAAAATGCCCTCAATGTTTTTCCCTACTAAGGTTAGAGCTGTCTATCGGAAACTAGGAAGGGGTACACCAGAAAAACTATTTGACGGTAATAAGTTAATGGCAATAGCTTAATTGTTGTTAACTATCTTTTCAGAGGCAATTGCATATATAGTGATAGTTACACTCTATCATTCTTTGTAAATGTTCTTAAAGCATAGTGACATTTAATTCAATAATTTATTAGCTAATGCTCGTAAAAGTTTTTATACTTTTTATTAAAGTGCATATTTAATACTGTTAGTAAAAATAAGTATCATAAATTAGCATCTCACTCCTCCCTATCCTTCATATCCCCCAACAATACTTTTATACCATAACAAACAGAGAACAGGGGTATGTTCAATAAAATGAAAGTTAACTGGCTGTCCGTTGAAATTAACTCCTTCCATTGTATGTTGAAATTAAATATTTGATCATATAGACTTGTTAATTAATTAACCGTATTAGGTTCGTCATCAATATGTATATATGTTGATTTTTTAATTTGGGATAAAATAACTTTGAATAGAACCAATGAAGTCGTACCTAATAAAGTAATGTCCACATATCCTAGTAGCGAAATTAACGTAATGGAGTTGCCATCTTGATCATGTGCATCTTTGAAAAGGGCCACTAGTTAACGAAATTTCTGCCAAAAAGACTCTTTATCCAAACTATTTTGTCAAATACCCATAAGTTTTAAATTTTTTGTCAAATATCCACTTAATTCCCCCTTACCACCAACTTTTTCAACTTAACAATTTCAGCCCCAACCTTTATAATAATTCAGTTTAACCCAATACTTCCAACTTAATAAATTCACCCACAAGTTTCTAATAATACACTCCAACTCACTCCATCATCCACCACTCTATCTATAAAAATAATATCTAGGTTTCCAAAAATGTTAAAAAAAAATAATTCCAAAAGCTAAAAATAGAAAGTGGTTATTTTTCCCATCAAAAAGCTCCAATTCTGGTCACTTTTCCGACGTTATTTTCGGCGACCAGATGTAAATTAGTTCACAAACATCATAAGCTTGTCCATTGCATCCATTGTTACCCCATTTGTTTCCTATCTTATCAAACACACTTTCCACCATTGTTAAAAAGCTTTAAATCACTCACATTACTCAAAAACACTTTAGAAAGTACATTACAGCAGCTCAGGCGACTCCAAGTTCATTTCTTTATTCCATAAACCCAACAATCATTGATTACAAGCAATATTTGCAATTTCAAGTATTTGTACGAAAATCTACGCAGTCATCGACCCATCTCGCTAGTCATCGACCATGCATACAACACGACATAGACCATAAGCATAATCTACCATCGATCATAGCTTAATTCTAGGATGTCTATTGCAGAATTTATTCTGGTTTCTGGTGATTTCATCGGAGAATGGGTGGAGACTTCGAAATATTAGAAATGAAGATCATTTACCAAGGTGACAATTTCCATTCCTGTTCACCGCAATAGTTCGTACGATGAATTTGTTACAAGCGTAATGCAGAGCGGGGATCTAGATTGCGCATCGAGCGACGTGGTGATTAGTTATGTAATGCATTAGAGGGAAAAGGTGAATCCTACGATCATAAATAGCGATGTACGTGTGCTGACGTACATAATGGATGCTAATACAGATAGTTAGGCCAATTTAGAGGATAAATATGGTTGAGAGGTCCTTTGTAGGACCGCTAAATTCATCAGCACCCCCACCACGGCGCCCGGCAGTCGACGATAATTTGAATGATTACAAGAACGATATCGATGATACAATTAATATGGAAGATTATTCTATGCATATGGAAGACTTTTCATCGAACTCGCAAGATGATAAAGAAGACCGTGAAACGGAATCACAAGCAGGACACTTCTTCACCGACGGAACCAATTTCTGTTGTGGACAAATATTCGCCAATAAAAAAAAGTTGAAAATGCAACTAGACACAGCAGCGGCGAGGCAGTCTTTTGATTATTATATGGAGAAGAGCTGGACGAAATTGATGAAGGCGCAATGCTTATCTCGTGGTTGTGGTTGGCTGTTGCGGGCAAAAAAGTATGACACCTCGGATAGATTTTGCATATAAAAGTATGTCGGGATGCACACGTGCGGCGTTGAAAATACCACCCACAGGCACAAAAAAGTCTCATCCAAATTGATTGCTTCAGTATGCGTAAATCATTTTCGGGATGGTAAGGGTCCAAGCATAAGAGAAATTCAAAGAATTTTATTTAAGGACTTGCGTTGCAACGCAAGCTATTGGATGTGTTGGAAAGGAAGTGTAATTGCGAAGAACATCATTCGCGAGACACCGGAGCACGGATATGCTTGCTTGCCTGCTTTTTCCCACATAGTGGAGTTATTGAATACCGGGTCTTCTTACTCTATCATGGTAAACCGGATAGATGGATCATTCGTTTACTACTTCTTAGCATTCGTAGCTTGCATACGAGGATATGCCCACATGAGAAAGGTAATTCCCGTCGATGGCACACATTTGTATGATAAGTATGGGGGCGTTCTGCTGAGCGTCGTTGCACAGGACACCGAAAATCATATATTTCCGATTACCTTTTATGTCGTCGATAAAGAGAACGATGCTTCTTGGACCTTCTTCTTCCAGAAGCTGAAGTTTATCATAGAAGATGAACCAGATCTATGCGTCATCTCCGACAGGCACATTAGCATCGTCAATGCCTTCTCTCGTGTATACAGTCGTGCACATCACGGACTTTGCATAAGGCACCTTGCTGAAAATCTTCGCGTAAATCAATACTGCGGAGAACATCTTTATCTATTCTACGTCGTGGCAAAGGCTTATTCCTTTGATGAGTTTAGTGATAATTTTGTGGAATTGAAGAGTAAATGCCCCGAGGCAGCTCATGTTCTTGAAAATGTGCTTGGTTTTGAAAAATGGAGTAGAGCACACTTTCCGAGTAATAGGTACGTTGAAAATGTTGATGTGTGCGTGTTGTACTTTTCAAAAATATGGTGTATTTTTGAAGAATAATGCAATATGTGTGCAACAACGACATTTTTGAGCAGTCTAAATAACATAGGTTAATATCTATACGAGCAAAGCTAAAGGGCTGCTGTTATGACGGCCTAAGATTTATAATCCTGAAAACTGTCAAAGCCAATGTAATACGCCAGTAATGTAATGGATTGTTAAAAATATTTAAGAAGTAAATATATGGAAGTTAATAACTATTATATTGTTAAGACTTTAACTAATTAAATATCAGTCATTAATTTTAATCTCTCCAATCCAAGTAAGAACTTGGAAAAAATGGAGAGGAGACGGATTAATTAGTTGTAATGGGGATCAGTTTGCTGTTGTGGGTGATCGACAAGAATGGTTTTGAACTTTTAACTTCCCCACTTGCCCTATGGCAAAACTTAGAGTTTAACAAGTTTTGACTTTTGATCTTGAAGATTTCTCAAGTTCAAGACAGCTTCTTATATATTTCAAGGTCACTGGGTACAATTTCCTACTGCGAAAGAGCTGTCAGCCCATTTAGTTGAGCCCATAAATCAAAATTAAATCGAAAGGAGGTCCATGTTGCTAATTGATCTGTTGAAGTTACTGGACCTTTTCAACTCACAATTCGCTTTGACTTACTGCTGCATAAATCACAAGTAAATGTGTTTGAACAATGCTATTTGCAGAGATGATTTCTTAAAGAAGTAAGCCTGAACGTGATGGGAAAATAATAGAGCTAGTCCGAAATCTACTTTCACTCTTCACTTTTACCTGTCCACTTTAAATTATGTGTACTCCTTAACAAACAATTAAAAATTAATATGAATATTTTATCATAATACTCTTATTAATTGATATTTAATAGTAAAATACTTATATTAATTAATATTTAAATATTAGATATTGAAAATGACTCTCATTAGTCATTTGGATAAGTCGTACAGGCCATTAACATATTGTGGGGATGGAAGAAGACTCAACTTTTAGGGTACATTCAGTAATAATTGTACTATTTCACGTGGTAATAATTTAATGGTTTAAATCATTCACAGCTTCTTAAAATTATTATAAAAACCTCATTTAGATACCTCAATCCAATCTACCTTATACTTATTCACCGTTACTAGTTAAAATTGATACACATTTTTGGACAACTATCTAAAAATATGAAAATGTTACGAATTAAAATTAGAAACTTAGCATTTGAGATATTTTACAAATGTCGTAGGTATTTGACCATGTTTCATTGTGGAAATAGAATAAAGTACTGTATTTTTTTTATTTTTTAAGTGCAAAATAATATTTAAAAATTAGAGCTATATTTGGCCATAAAATAAATTAGAACTATTTTTAAATCTTTGAAGTTAAAAAAAGTGAACACTCTTTCTGTTGTTTTTGAAATTTTTTATTTTTTTCTGAATTAAAGAAAGTGAAATAAATTTTCTGAAATTTCATGCTCATACACGTTTTTCAAAAGTAAACTCTCAAACGTAAATAGTAATTTCTATAGTCACATGCTCCTGTATAAGTGAGTTATGTAAAAAAAAATGCATAACTCACTTAAAAAGAGAGTTATGTAATTTCTATTGTGTTATGTAGAAGAAAATGGATAACTATAACTCACTTAAAAAGAGAGTTATGTAATTTCTATTGTGTTATGTAGAAGAAAATGGATAACTTTCTTTTTAAGAGAGTTGTGTAACTTCTAATTACTTAGCTCTCTTTTTAGTGAGTTATATAAAAAAAATGCATAGTTCCCTTAAAAAGAGAGTTATATACTTTTCTAAAATTGTAACTCCGTTTCTAAACTTTCGTTAAAAATAATACATATAACTCTCTTAAAAAGAGAGTTAAGCATATTATGATAACATTTTAAACGCATAACATATTTTGATACTATTTTTAGTTTCATGACATATTTTTGTTCCGGACTCTATTTGTGGGGATACAAAGAACTCAAATTTTGAGGTACATTCTTTTTTCCGGTTTTCCAATGTAAGTTTGATATCCACATCAAAATTTCAAATTATTTCGAATCATATATTGAAAGACTTATTTTTGAAATCGCATTTTCAATAAGAATTTTTCATATTCAAAAGCTTAAACTCAAGATTTTTAATTAAGGATAAACAATCATATCACTGCATCACATTCCATATTGATATTTAAGGACACATTCGGTAACTGTTGTAACATTTCACATGGTAATAGTTGAATGACTTGAATTATTTGTACAATCGAAGCCTTATTCCTATTAACCACATTTATTAGCTGATATTTCTTTCGTTTTGTTAGAGTTTGTGACCCAAATTTTATTGATCTGGTCCTGAAAAGTTAGCAGTGCGATTCTTGTTTGTGATTTTTCATAGGATCTGTGTTGGTAGCGTAAGAATAGGGCCAATAGAAGCTAGGATGTTTTTGGGCCTACGATTTATTTGTATGCATGCATTATATAAGTGCATTTAGTGAGTCGTTTTGAAGGTAACAAAAATTACGTCATTGAGACTACGTCTTCAACCTTGTACTCTTCTCTTTCATAGTAAATTTCCTCTGTCTCTGCCCGTGGTCTTTCCAGCAAGCGTTTTCACATAAATCTATGTGTTCTTCTTGTCATTCTTTTGTTTGTGGTTTACTTAATACTGTCCGATCTACAACACGTTTTATATCAGTTGATCATCCTACTAAATATATTTGTTTTATATTAACTCTCCATTTTATAAATTAAGAAAATATTAATTAAAAATTTTCTCATATTATTATTATTATTACTTTTTTAAAAAATGTTCTACTTATTTGTAGAGTTTTCAAGAAGCTTTTTAAGGATTAAATTAATAATTTTTTTATTTATTATATTTTAATATGCGTATAATAAAATAACCAACTAATACAAAAAATAAAAAGGAATACCTATTTAACATTTTCTGATAATCATCTAAAAATATGAATTGTGTTGCACACTCACGGATGATGCTGTACAGTACGAATTAAAACAAAACCCTTAGGTGTTAAACTTTTTTTTGGCATCATTTTACTTTTTTAACACATACTTTAATTTCAATTTTTGACGTAATATGTTTAAAATCACAAGATTAAATGACATTTTAATATATTTAACATAACTTTAACTTAATTAAAAATCACATTATTCAGATTTTTTTTTTATTTTATTAAACTTCGTATCAGTCAAAACTGACCTTTTTTAAAAAACAAATAAGTACATAAGATTTAAAAAAAAAAAAAAAAAAAAACGTAAAACATTTTAAGCACAAAAAAAAAGTCAAAAATTTATAAATCTGACTATTTTGTGGCATATATTCATATTGTTTGGCTTAAGAAAGGGAGGGAGAAAGAGGAGTGATGATGTTCTCCATTATTTCTGGCGCTTAAGGTAGCAACGATAGACGATCTTATCAAATTTAAAGACAGAGAGGAAAAAATCGCGGTAATATTTGAATATTTATCCACTGTACTAAATGGATAACAATACTTATTTAGTTTGAAAAATAAATGATAATTTACCCTTATTTATTATTTATCTTTGCTATTAAATACTTCCTATATCCCACAATACTTGTTAATTATATTAAAAATAGATATTTCATACTGATTGTTCAGTTTTAAAAAACAATGAATCATTATCCATTTTTATCTATTTTACCTTTGTTTAAAAATACCACTTATCACTCAGTATATTTTTTAAAATATTAAATTTATTATATAAAAAAGGTAATATATTTTCTCCATTTGCTTTTATTACTTGTCACATTTTAATTTGACACAATTATCAAGAAAATAATTATTAACATGGTTATTTTAACATAATTGTTCCATTAATTGATGTGAATAAACAATTAATGTTGAGGGTAAAATAGAAAAAAAAAATCTTTTTTTATATATAAAAAATAATAAGAAAAAAAATAAAAAATTCAATTAGAAAATAAGTGATAAGTAAAAGTGAAAGAAGGGAATAGTAAAATTATTCCGTTATTTATTGTTTATTATTTGTTGTTCAAGTTAATAATGGACAATTATTGCTGGACGAAAAAAGTACTATTTATCATTTAATATATTTTTCAAGACATTAGATTTATCATATTCAAATATAATATACTCCCTCCGTTTCATTTTAGTTGACCCTCTTTCTAAAAATATTTGTTTTAATTTAGTTGTCCATTTGATGAAATCAAGATAATTTTATTATTTTCTACAATACTACCCTTAACATTAAATGACTGAACAAAGTATATTTACTCAAATTTATATTTTCAAAGCATAATTAACAAAACTAATTTGATAAAATAAACCCCCTAATTAATACTCCCTCCGTCCCATTTTACCCGTCCCAAATTGGGATGACACAACTATTAAGAAAACAATAATTGGTAATGTAACTTTACCATTTTGCCCCTCTTAATTGTGTCTTGTTGTTAGTTTCAATATTGATGAATGACTAATACCAAAACACGATTTATATTTTTGGTGTGTTTTTAATGGTGTTCCTCTTTGCAACATTTTTCAAGAATGCTAATAACAAGGAGTAATTAATTATACTAAGGGTATAATGGGAACAAAAAATTGTCTTGTCTTGATAAATAAAATAGGACAAGTAAAATGGGACATCAAATTAGAAAATTTAGGACGGGTAAAATGAGACGGAGAAAGTATTTTCTTAATAGGTTGTCAAGTCCATAGAAGCCAACTAATATGAAACGGAAGGAGTAATAAATTAATTTTTATTATTTATTATTTTTAATATATGAACAAGTATTATTAGATAAATCTAATAATTTTCATCGAATCTAAGAAAATAAAGAAATCGGTTGTTGAAATGGTGGAGACGTCACGATGCTACAACAGTGGGTTGATTGGGTAAGTTGGTGAAGTGGTGGCATATAGCATGGAGAAAAAAAGACATTAAAACTAAAACCAAAATGTCCTTTACGTACCTGATTATAGGTGTACTACATATAATATTAGTGGTGGAGTCAGAATTTTCAGTAAGGGGATTCATAAATGAACAACAAACTAATCGAAGGGGGGTTCAACATTAACTATATATACATAAAAAATAATTTTAATTATATAAATATAATATAATTTTCCACCGAAGGGGATTCAAATGAACTCTTATACAAAGGATAGCTCCGCCCTGCATAGTATACTCTATTATGTAAGTAAAGATGACTAATAAATCTAGACATAATATCTTTCTAAATTTTGTTAGTCAAATTTATTTTATCACTTTAATTTTATAAGTATTTATATAGCTTTTAAACAACTTTTAAGTGATGAAATATTACTTTTAAATTATATTATCAATCTCATAAGGGAGATATTACACTTGCAACATGTTATTATCATATTAATATTATCATAGCCGGAGCTCGCCTCCTCTAGGGGTTCGGTCGAACCCCCTTTGACGAAAAATATACTATATATATATGATTAAAATTATTTTTCATATGGTTATAGTAGGTGTTGAACCCCATTCGACTAAGTTTTCTTTGAATATTGAACTCCGTCGTTGAAATCCTGACTCCGACTCTGAATATTATATCAACATCATGTCAGCCACATCGAATATTTTGTTTTTTGAAAAAGGATAACTCCAATTTATATACATTAGATAATAAAAAGAAAAAAAGAAAAAAAAAAAATCCCCTCCCTACATCCTTTCTTCTTTGATTTGAACCATCCCCACCCAATTTTCGTCTTGACTCTTCCTCTTCTTTAAACACTCCTCTTTCCCCAACCACCCCGTTTCTTCTTTTTTGACTCCGCCCTACCTCCCTACCTTTTTTTCTTCAACGTTCACCTTCTTTCTACCTTCACGCATTTTAAGAATGCAATCAATTTATGATCTAAAGATCTGAGAAAAAAAATCAATAAATTGATCTACACGTTCGATGTAGTTATAAATAAAGCAAAACATGAAATCATGTAAATATTTGAAGAAACAGAGTTGCAATAATTTCAATCTAAAAAAGCCTGAGCAGCTTCAACGAAAAAAAAAAATATTATAGAGCTAATTATCTTGGTATGAGCTAGTAACAGTTTAATTATTTCACCCAAAATATAGGATAAAACTAAACTTACTATCCCCAATTAATTAATAGCGAAATGAGTTATTCATATATTTTATTATAATATAAATATAAAATAAATTCATTCTAAAATTAATGCAGAAAAGAAATTGAGTATTCGAGTCCTAAGGAGCTACATATATAGTAAATGACTTAAGCTTAATTGACTATATATATATATATATATATATATATATATATATATGCTTGGTGTGAATTGCAGAATTTCGTGAACCATCGAGTCTTTGAATGTAAGTTGCGTTTGAAGCCATTAGGTTGAGGGCACATCTGCCTGGGCGTCACGCATCACATCGCGCCACAATCACGGGACACGCTGTCGTCACGGGGTGGATACTGACCTCTAGTGTGCCTTGAGCTCGCGGTATATATATATTAAAAAATTTTTAAAACCCTATTTTTAGTTCGTCTTTGACATAAATTTTTAAATATTTTTGACAAATTATTTTTGTGCAAAAATTTAAGTGAAGTTTAATCATGTGTTTGACGATTGTATTTGGAAAATATATTTCACTTTTAAAAACTCATTAAAAATAGAATTTGACCCAAATATTAATATTTTTTAGTATTTGAAAAATTATATTATTTATCAAATAATAATAAATTATATGATTAAATACTATTTGTCATGTCTTTTTCAAAAATTACTTAGAGAAATTTATGACCAAATATGTCATTAATTAAAAGATTCCTCTAATGTACTATTATGATACTGCAAAAATTAAAGGCTTATCGATAAAATATAAGTGTCAGACTCTCCCCCCACCCTCCCCGCCCTCCTAAAATTCTCATCTATTCATTCATATACGGACATGTAAGTGTTGACAAGTTGCTTGATTTTAACACATGCATCACAGCAAAGTAAAAAAGGACGATTTTTAGCTGGTGATCATTCTCAAGTTGCTTTCATTAACGTTGTACTAGATTTAAGTGTACCATATTGTTTTAATTTGTGTGGTGCAAATTAAAGAGCAAAAATATCTTTTCGTCAATCTAATTTGACTTGTACTAATTGAAGAAAGTAAAAGAAATTTTTAATTCTTGTGACCCTAAATTAAAGTTATATCAAATGTATCAAAATATTCTTTAATCTTGTAATCTTAAACGCACCATGTGTAAAGTTGAAATTAAGTATTATAAAAAAAAAAAGTTATTTATTTTGAAACAGACTAAAAAGAAAAATAGGTCATTCTTTTTTATACGGGAGTACTATATAGGAATGTGAATCAGCAGCTTGTTGAGGGTTATTATGTTTGTTTTCATCTGCTTGCTTCTGATCAGGGGCGGCTCAACATAATTGATGGCCTAAAGTAAAATTGTAAAATGAGGCTTTGAATTATTTTTTTTACAAATCCATATTTATAATTTTTTGAGGTGTAAAATTATTAAAAAACTGTTTTGTAATTGATTTATCTGAAAAAATCTCTTTTCAATTAATAGTATGCTTAATTCATTTGATATCTCTTGATTTTTTTTTTTAAGCTTAAGTAATATTTTTGAAATTTTATTTTTAAAAAACTTCTTTCAGCTAAGACAATTACACAAGATCAAGAAAAATATGTATTCATAAAATAGTAAAATCTTTTTATTTGACCGAAATACATCTTATCTTTCAAATTCTTCGATTCAACTGTAATTGTTGCTTTGATTTTTTTCGCCCCATTAATCAAAATAATAAATAGAAGGTATGGTTTTCTGAGTTACCTCTATTTATTAGATGTTCTTTTTAGATTTGAGAGTAGTAAAAGAAATTTTTTTAATGTTGATTGTCAACTCTAATCTTGAATTTCTAAAGTGATATTTTTATTTGAACTTAAGAGAAATTAAAATGTGATGAAGAAAATATTAACTAATATTTGATATTTTCTAAAGAAAAAAATCTAAAAAATAACTACAAACCTATAATGCTTTAAAAAAAAAAAATAAGGCCTCCAAAAATCGGAGGCCTAAATCGCTTGCTTCGGTGGCTTCACCTTGAAGCCGGCCCTGCTTCTGATCGAGGATATTTTTATAATTTCATATTTTTTTATTTTAATTTAATTATTATATTTTTAAAATATATTATATATTTAAAATTTGTATGAGAAGTATTATAAATCGCAATACTTAACAATTTAAATTACTTCAAGGCACATAAAAATTTTAGTTGACTCGAAATTTATTACAACTTAAATTGGAATAGAGGAAGTTATATATTATTTGAAAATGTCGTAAAAATATATAAATCACACTAATTAACAAATTTAAATATTATATAAAAAAATTTGTTTTGACTTTCCGACTCTATTAATGTCATATAAATTGAAAAATTACGTATAAGATATTATAAATTATAATAAGTAACAATATAAACTATCTAAAAACTACATAAAAAATTTAATTGACTTTCACATTGCATATAATATTAGATCAAATTCTCAAGTTTAACCCCTTAAGAAATGGATCTTGTTGGATGATATACACGTTGGTTTTTAGAAGGCCTAAGCCAGCGATGACCTCCTAAAGTTATTTAAAAAATTCACTTAGACACCTCAACTTAGTCTTATACCTATTAGATACTCTAATAGTACTAACAAATATATACCTATTAAACATTGTAACTGAAATGACTCAAAAGGTGAGTTTCACCTAATTGTGAGCGTGTGAATAATTGTAATACCTATTTTTTTTCAATAACATTTTATTAAAAAAATATAAAACATTCTTCTTTCAAGTTAGAAGTATTTTTTCGCTAAACTATCCCTTTTTGCCACATCGAGTTTTCGAAAATGGTGGCATTTCCGACCACCTCTCAGCATACACCACCCCATGTGCTACCTAACTCTTTCAATTTCCCTACTTTCTTTGTTTTTACCTTCCTTCGTCACATGTTAAGAAAAGTTGATATCAACATCTACGGAGTAATCCTAAATCCCAAAATTGAACTCACCCAGAAATTAATTGAGCAGGCCAAACAAACTGAAAATTCGAATGAAGAAACTAATTTTTGAAAACGCTAACAATTGAAAGATTTTATTCTATGAAAATTCGACATAAAATTGAGTTGCCATCACCCTGTTACGACGTCACTGTCCCACCAGTGAACTATGTAGCATGCTACAATTTTTTTTTTAAAAAAAGTTTTAGATAGCTCCATTTTTTCCGGCAATATTAACATAAATTTGTTTGTTTTTCCCGCGAAACTCCATTCTTCTTCCTACTGCAATTGAAAAATGGGATAGAAAAAAATTACAATTGAAGAATAGGTTGTGGAAGATATAATAGCCTGCTGGTTTCTACTTGCTATGGGTAAGCTTGTAAGGAATAAGGACGGGGAATCTCCGACTGTAGAGGGAGAGGGAGAGGTTTGCGTAGGGTGGGTCTTTTAGAAAATAGGAATTTTATTTTCTTTTATAATTGTAATATTTATTTAATTAGTTAAATAGGTTTAAATAACTTTTTCCTTTTTTTCATCTAATTTTTAATATTTTTTGGATCCCAAAAGCCACGTGTCATCACTTAATTTGTCATTTTTGCTTTGTCATGCGCGTGGATTTCACATATTTCATATCTTTGGATGATTAAAAAAAAAAGAAAATGTCTAATAGATGTCAACTTTAAGCAATTAAAATGTTCAATAAGTTGAAATGTTCAGGTGAATTATCCCGATTTTGAAATCCACCTAGATGTTATGGGTCTTGGAGACGCCATAAAAAATGAAAATACAGCATCTAGTCAAAATCGTGCTAGGGCTATGATTTTCTTGCTTCATCATCTTGACGAAGTACTAAAAATTGAGTACCTTACTACTAAGGATCCACTGGTATTGTGGAATACCCAAAAAGAAAGGTTTGACCACTTAAAGATGGTCATCCTCCCGAAAGCACGATATGAGTGGATGCATCTAAGATTTCAAGACTATAAGTTTTTTCATGAATACAATTTTGCCATGTTCAGAATTTCTTCTCAATTGAAACTTTGTGGAGAGACGGTCAATGATAATGATATGATGAAAAAGACGCTCTCCATTTTTCATGCCTCGAATGTGCTCTTACAGCAACAATATCGAGAAAAAGGTTTCAAGAAGTATACTGAACTGAGTTCTCATCTTCTCGTGATTTTTCATCAACAAATCATTATTTTGTTCAACCACGAG